>NC_034599.1:99065969-99155969 GCF_900095145.1 Mus pahari
AATAATAATAATAATAATAATAATAATAATAATAATAATAATAATAAAGAAGATTTAAAAAAAAAGAAGAAAAGAAAGTGCCTAGCTACCTTTTATATGGATGCTGGGGACCCAAACTCAATACTCAAGTGCTTCCACATATTGAGCCATCTCGCCAACCCCTCAAATCTTTCTGTCAACTCCCTTCTTTGAAGATTTGAGGTTCCTTTCTGTGTAATTTGACCCCCCTTTTTTCTCATTTTCATGAGTTTGTCTCTTCAGTTTCTCTCTCTAGTTTCATGGCCTTGGGAATATCATTATGTCTATGATGTCAAGGATGACCCACACAAGTGACTTCAATATTTAAATAGTTAATTAACCAACTAAATCTATATCCCTAGGTCCATCCCTTGAGTACTTTGCCATTCATCATTCTGCTCATAATTGTTATATTAATAGTGATAATTCATATATGTATAATATTATCATAATAAAGCTAATTCATGTGCCCTTGAGCTGGTCTTATCTCCCATGTACATATTTTCTCTTCCAATACACATTACACATTATGAGCCCAAGCTTTTATGTCTTTTCTTTTACTTTGGGTGTGAAATGTCCCTCAAATCCCTAGACAATCCTAGTCCAGAGGCTCCTCAACAAAGACTTCAGCCTTCTGATTCCATAGACCCACTCCACACCCAGTCCCAAGCTCTTGCTAATCACTGACATTTTTGTTTGTTTGTTTTGTTTTGTTTTGTTTTGTTTTGTTTGAGACAGGGTTTCTCTGTATAGCCCTGGCTGTCCTGGAACTCACTTTGTAGACCAGGCTGACCTTGAACTCAGAAATCTGCCTGCCTCTGCCTCTGCCTCCCGAGTACCACTGACATTCTTGACTTGACTATAACACCCAGATACTCACGACTGTGGTTCCTCAGGAACTGGATCAGTTCACAGTGCTGGAAAGTTTAAGAGAGAGAGGATAAAGATGAGTATAGAGACCTTCTGGTGGATGTGTTTAGTTCCAGAAGAACTGAAAATGGTTTTCATGAATAAGGAGATACGTACGGAATATAGAGGTTGCCCTGCTGTGCCTTTAGGACCCTAAAGGTGGGGGGGGAGGGGGAGAAAAAGAGCAAGTTATTGATTTGCGAACTACAGTCTTTACTAACAAAAATTTAATCCCCATCTTCCTTTCTTGGACGTAGAAATGACAGAAGATGCTTAAAGTAACGTGAGGCCTGGTGGGTCAATTACACTGCACTATTTCCATTCATGTCAAGGTTGTGTATTATTTTTTTGTTTGTATCAAGGATGTAATCCTTAGAATAAATGTCTCTAAAGGAATCTTTTTAAGTTATTTTTTTTCCTTTTTTCTTCCTAATTGTAAGCAGCAGACTGTCTCCACGGGGCAGAACAAAAGAGATGGATGTACTGAACAGACAGAGGTAGATTATCTTACAAATCAAATTGCAAAAGGCAGTAAGCCTTAGAATGTATAAAAGAACCAAAGTGCTTAAACTGCAAAAGGCAATAAGCCCTGGTATATATAAAAGAACCAAAGGCAATTGCATAGCAAATGAGATTTACACAAAAGAAAGGTGTACATGCTAACTCATAAATGACACAGACTGAGGAACAAAGGAGTCCAAACAGCCGGGGAGGGAGTCTGCTGTGAGACTGTGTCTCCTCGTAATGTCACCCTCCACCTATAAGGTCTCATTAACATGACCGAACAAGGATGAAACTGATAGAATGCCAAAGGGGATAGGGGAAAGGCCCTGAGCCTCAACCCTCCACAGAGAATCATAGGCAACTGAGGGACGCTGGGAGTGGGAGAAGTGGTCCTCCCCAGGGGGCAAAAACATCAATGGGCTGTTCAGTGTTAAATAGTCAGCTTCAAAACCATGCATACAGGTAGCATAATACAGACTGAACAGGCTATATTTAGGAACATATATATAATATATATGGCATATACATATATGCCATATATGTGCCATATATGCAGTATATATGGTATATACATATATGTATGTAATAATATATATACATATAGATAGATATAGATATATGCAGTAACAATTAAGGAACATACAGGCCATAAATCTGAAAATGAATGAGGAGAAGTATATGGGAGGGTATAAAGGGAAGAAAAGGAAGGAGAAATGTTGTAATTATATTAGAATCTCAGAAAACAAAAATAAAGAAACAGATAGCTGGGCGAAATCAAGCAGATAGACTTCTGGGGAGACATCAGCCCTCACTCTCTTCCACTGGAATCTTTCCTTTGCCCCTCCTCCTTCTTCTTCCTAGCATCGGGCTTCTCATTAGCAGTGGCTTTTAGTGCATTTACTAGTATGTTCGTTTCAGGGAAAAGATGCTTTGCATACTCAAACCCAAGCATTCCCTTGGGCACTTGCCTCTCCAAGATGCTTAAGCAGAAATGTCAGCAAAGTCAACCTCTATTCTAAATGACAACTGAATTACCTGTCTGATCATCCATCGCCCAACCATCAATCCATCCATCAATGCATTTATCAATGCATTCATCAATCCATCCATCACCCATCTAGCCATGGGGCAATGGTTAAAGGTCTGCTAAGTGCTAGGATAGCCCTTGGTACACTTCTGATTCCACCAGAACTATGCGCTGTCCATGGTTCTGCCCAATGGAGCCATCACTGAGAGTCTTGAAAGCTTAGCCTCCTTTCAGGTTAGGACAGCAAACAGGAAAGACTATGTGACTACTCACACAGAGAAACAGTTTCTAGGTAACACATAGAATTGTAGCTACATTTTTCAGGAGGTCAAAAGTAGGAAGAGTTTGTCGCCAAAGAGAGACCTTAAGAGTAACCACAGGATAGAGAGATGGCTCAGAGGTTAAGAGCACTTGCTGCTCTTGTAGAGGACCCAAGTTCAGTCTGCAGCACTCACTGGCAGCTCACAACCATATGTAACTCCAGTTCTAGGGTATCCAAGGCCCCTCCGACCTCCACTGGCTTATGCATGTACATGGTGTATGGTGCATAGGCAAACACAGAAACATGCACACACATGCAGATACACAAGATAAACATTACAATAACTCAAAGCAAGTTCTTAACAAAGGCTAAGAAACAAGCACTGGAGACAAAGGCCACCCCCCAATTCAGACCAGTTAAGCCAAGTATAAGACCGAGATGTGGGACACCTTAAGTACACCCTAAAACCTGGAGAAGAGATGAACCCAGACTAGAGAAGACTGGCCCACAGATTAGCTGCTTCCCCATTCCTCAATGTGTACAGCAGAGTATCCTTTATAAATTATTATTTTATTGTACTATGGAGTCATTTAGACAAGAAACCACAGGCAAATTTTGCTTTGCTAGATCCAAAGTTCAGGAATGCTTCAATGCCTAAAGCAAGATAAGCATTTTTTTCATGCACTCTTTACAGAGTTGTTGTCTGGGTCTCCTGCACACAGTAGGTGCCTGCCATATTTAGTTCTGCCCTGACTCTGCCTGGGAGAGAAGAGACACTGAATCACCAACCACTTGAGAAGAGATGGAACAGATGCAGGTCGGCCTGTGGAGGCGTGCCTGGCTCTGCCTGGAAATGCTTCCACGGATGATGTTTCTCTTGTGAAGGAACCAGAGTGGAAGTTGTGGTTACATTTCCAAATCTCTCTAGAGTCCAAATAAAGGCCAAAAAGACAACAAGAGTGGTTCTGGCAAACTCTATCTGCCAACCTGCTTTGCATGCTGGGATTGTCAGGAGACCCTATGAAATGCAGGCAGGCCTATGCCTATTACAAAGGCTACAGTGATAAGTCACAGTAATGGAGTATCTGCATTGCTCTTATAGTTTACTGAGTCTCCTCTTCGTCATCTGATCCCACAGCCACCTTCTCAGCTAGGACAGGGACATGTTATATTCATCTTAATAATAGACTGAGACACAGTGACTGGCTTCTCAGACACAGTGTTTCTGCCTTGAAATTCTGCATCGGTTCCATTGGGTATGCCAGAAACCACCACACACCAGTCCGTTCCTATGCATACTCACTCTCCGACCAGGAGGGCCTCGAGACCCCTGAAGTCCACTCCCACCTTTCAAACCTTGAGAGAGCTGAAAAGAAGAACACACAAAATGTAGTTTCTACGTGTTCTACCCTTGGAGACTCTCTCAGGTTTTAATATCGTATTTTATTCTATATGTGTCAGTGTTTTGCCCATACCTTCGGACATAGACCATGTGCATACAGTGCCCATAGTGACAAGATGGCATCAGACCCCCTAGAACTGCAGTTACAGATTGTCGTGAGCTATTATGTGGGAGCTGAAAACTGAACCCAGAACCTCTGCAAGAGCAGCAAATGTTCTTAACCACTGGGCCATCTCTCCAGCCCTACAATTATGTTAGTTAAAATAAGGTGTTATAGTTCTCAAATATTTTAAAACATCTAGACTGAGGCACATATCTCTGTGTCACGGTGCTTACCTAGAATGTATGGGTCCCAGCCTTAGTGTCATAAATAATAATGGTGATAATGAATAACAATTTAATTAAAAATAAAAGACTGCAGATTATTCATATTCATTAAGTTCCTTGCCCATAATACAAGCCACTGACCCTTAATCATTAATAAACATCCATCTACGTCTTGTCTCCTTTATTTAGTAGCATATCTGACTCTGACACTGGCCGTAAACTTAAATCTAAATTAGTCATAAGCTGGGATTGGTGCTAAGGGGGAAAAAAAACAGGGCACACAAAGACTGTGTAGAAACCTCTTACTCTATAAAGATCAAAGAATATGGGTTGGGCAGATAACTCAGAGGGTCGGAATACTTGCTGTTCTTACAGAGGAACCAGGTTTAGTTCCTGGCACCAAATGGCCTCTCACAACTAACTATTTGTAACTCCAAAGGATCCAATTCCCTTTTTGGACTTCCAAGGGCACATACTTGGTACATATGCACACAGGAAAGCAAATATTCATATACATAAAACATAAATAAATAAATAAATATGTATGCTTGTATTATCTTATTTCAATGCATTTGCTTCGTTATACTATATTATAGCCCATTAGAAACCTGCTTGTTTTCTCATAAGAGACAGAAAGAGGGTGGATCTGGATGGGAGGGTAAGTGGGGAGGAACTGAGAGGTGTAGAGGGAGAGGAAACCATAATAAGGATATATTATATGAAAAAAATCTATTTTCAGTCAAATTTTAAAAATAAATATTTTAAAATCAAATAATTAAAAATAACTTCCCACATCCAAAATGGTACATGGATGGACTCAAAGTGATGGAGAGATACTGACAAATTACTCGCAGCCTAGGGCAAAGGACCTGTTCAACTGCATCCCTTCCACACCCAGGGTAACAGAGGCATTGCCCTCAGACTTCAAAGTAAAAGGGTGCTTGTCTTAGCCAGCTGTACTCCATAAAGCTTAGACTTCTGATCTGTGCTTTGCTGGCTAGAGCACCTCAGTGTTCTCCCTTAAACCAAAACTTGGTTCTACCATCCTTTGGAATCATCAGGCAGTCCCTGGGACATGGGGAAGACATCTGCTTCAGTTCCAAGAGTGACCTGAAATAATCATGCATGTCACTAGGTTCAATTCTGATAGTCAGAAAATATAGGCCCTAAGCAAGTGTACCGATGGTCACATGACTAGTTGGTGGCTTCCCAACCACCCAGGATGCCCTCGGGATAAATCAAAAGTACACATTTATCATCACAGTAAAAAAGCTGAGGTCTACAAAAGAAATGTGTATTCTTTCTGGAGTCATTGGCTACTTACAGTCAGTCCCTTGAAGCCTTTGGGTCCAGGCCCCCCAGGAATTCCAGGATCGCCGGCGTCACCCTGATCACATACACCAAGATGTTAAAATCTTTGCTATGAAAGGATTAAAATATTCTCTGTAATCGATACGTAAGCCAATCTTGTCATCATTATACAATGAAGGCTCATACAACAATAAATACATCTTGGCATGAATTCAGAACTAAACTATTGGCATAGGTAGGTATTCACAAAACTATTTCCAGGACCCTAATAATCCAAATGTTTATACAAAAATATCAACCCAGGAACCATCCAGTTGCTAAAAGCAACCAAATCCTATGCTGGAAAACATGGTGTACTGACTACCTAAGGTATTAAAGAATAACTGCCTAGTTCTATGGTTATTTCTGGGAAAGCTGAAGGTTAAAAAAAATATATTAATCTTGGAGTAAGGAGATGTTCCAGCTGCTAAAGGTGCTAGTGGCTCCAGACTGAGGTCCTGAGTTCAATCCCCTAGAATCCAGGTAAAAAGCCAGATGTAGAGGCACACATCTGGAATGCTAGCAGTCCTGTGTTAACATCCCTCTCCCGCCACACACACTAAAGTTCTAAAGTGTAAGAATGTATTTAAAAGTTGTGGAAGCATACATAAGACCTGCTCAAACTCAAGTCAGAAACTCAAGCCAGGATAAAAGCCCAGCATGGGGGCGGGGGGGGATAGACAGGAAGTTCTACCCCTCCCCGAGGAGTCACTGGCAACCAATAGCTTTTCAGGGATGGAGAGTCAGTTTTCTCTAAAGGTGCCACCTAGGTACGGTGACCTCTGCTCATATATCTAAGAGCAGAGGGCAGCACAGGCTGTGTCTGGTGGTTTGTTTTTAAGTGGGAGGCGGGGGGTGGTAGGTATAAAAGGGGAATGGATCTATGAGAAAATAAGGGAGGGGTTAATATTATCAACATATGCTATACAAAATTCTCAAAGAACTAACAACAAAAAAAAGATGAAAAAAAACAAAACAAAACAAAACAAAACCCCAGAGGTTTATTTAAAGAAATCCAATCTGACTTTGATAGTAGTTATTTATTGATATCACATGGATCAATAAGTTATTGCATTTCTCCCTTTATCAATAAATCAGAAAATTGATCCTCTGTAATGAGAACTCTTTCCTGAGGGTTATTTATGTTGCTTCTTCCTAACCTCTTGTTAGCCCCAGGTCATCCATCAGTGAAGAGCACTTTTCAAATGCTCTGCAGCTTGGCTGCTCTCCTGGAGTTGACTCGTTCGTTATTTTGCCTTAGACCCAGTCGTCTCTTCTTGACTGGGACATTACAGGGACGAAGCTGGGCTGGGGTTTGGGAAATCATCGCATAGAACCCTAGTGTACACTGATATAATGAGGCAAGCTTGGGTTGCAACCACAGGCTGGAGGCGTGCAGACAGATTATCTAATAGACAGTGTGGACCTTGCAAGACGTTGGATCAAGAAGACGGTATAATTGAGTTAGACTTTGGGGACAAAAATCTAGTGAACATGTTTGTGGTCAGTTGACGGAGAGAAGGAGGGAATAGATTACTAAGAAGAAAGATGAGATTTTCAGGAGAGGAAGCAAAGTCCAATGATGCTGGATTAATAACAGAAACTGAGGTGGTGAATGAGACCACCAGGTTGGAGAACTAATCCAGACGGCTGCCTGGAGGTTAGGGTTCAAGGTAGGGATATGTATGGGCCACTGGGGTGAGGTAGGGGGGACATCAGGCAACCAAGGGCAGGATGTGATGGATTCTGACATAAAGATTCACCACGGGGTTAAGATAGCCTTTCCTAGTGAAACCCAGAGGACGCAACCGACCAGAGTCCCTGCTCCTCCCCCACTTCCCACTTTACCCAGACCAATAGCTCATCTCATTTTTCAAGAAGGCCATGGTAACAGCAAGAGAAGAAATTCCTATGCACCTCACCTTCTGCCCTGGGTCCCCAGGGAATCCTGTCGGGCCCTGAAAGTTTCATCAGAGAACGTATGTAAGTCAACAGACCACTTCTTCCACACAGTCATTTTGATTTATCAATTGAGAATTATATTGAGAATATCAATTGGCATATTTACCTTAACTCCTTTTCTTCCTGTCTGACCATAGCCCGGGACGCCATAATCTCCCTGTAAATACATCAGTTAATTTCAGTTTCTCATAAGCTATCTAGATGGGGAGATGGTGGGGTTAGGGTTTAGCTATGGATGGTGGGGGTTCTCAGTTCCTGTTATCTCTTTCTCCTATACTGGGGATTGAACCCAGAGCCTCTTGTACGCTAGACAAATGTTCTTCCACTGAACTACAATTCCAGTCTCTCATTCCTAGCATGTACCCTCCTACTTCCTTGACCAGCTCCACTCTACAACCTCTGCAGGAGGCAGAGGGTTAACCGATCTGGATTTCTGCGTTCACCAATTTCTTACCTAGGAAATTAGGAGTTGATCTAATATATATTAGACTGAGGAATTCAACCAAAGACATAAATGGGGCTGGAGAGACTGCTCGTGGTTAAGAGCACTGGCTGATCTTGCAGAGGACCTGGGTTTTATTCCCAATACCCACATGGTAGCTCACAACCATTTTTAGTTCTAGTTCCAGAAGATCTGATACATAATGACCAGCACATGGTCCCCATACACACAAGCAGCCATTCGTTATACTGACATATAAATTAAAATAATTATACCTTTTTAAAAATGAATCGCAATATGTTCATCTTCATTGGTTATCAAAACAACTAATGAGTTAGTATTTTTGCCAACAGTAAAGAGGAAAAAGCTACACTAGCCATTGTTGGTATGGAGATCCTAAAAGCTAGTTCTGACCCTTCCTAATGCTGTGACCCTTTAATACAGTTCTTCACCTTTAATACAGGTGACCCACAACCATAAAATTATTCATTGCTAGTTCATAACTGTAATTTTGCTACTGTTACAAATTATAATATAAATATCTCATTTGCAGAATATATATGTGACCTCTGTAGGGGCTGCAACTCACAGTTGAGAACTGTTACCCTAAGACAATCAGGCTCCTGCATATAACACATTGACCCACGTAGTGTTTAATTTTTTTAAGAGTGTTTAAAACTATATCTCAAAGGCCTAATTAAATACATACTTATCTGACCCTAGCTATGAAAAATTCTTGAGCTTTCTACACAGAAATTAATTCCAGCATGAGAGATGTAGCTCAGTGGTGGAGTCCTTGCCTGGCACACAGGAACCCCGGGATTCTATCCCCCAGCCCTTAACTCCTTCCAAAAGGATTCACTGGTGTGTTATTTATGACACTGAGAAACTGAAACAAATGAAACAGCTAATAATAAGAGATCATAAAAAACACAGCCTGCATACAAGCCAAGTTCCTCTGCTTGTCCTCAAAGCCGATTTAAAGAGTCAGGTTAATAGTGGGAAGCTCGGAAGGAGACTTCTTCACTGGGAAGAGAGACTCAGTGACTCCCTCAGGGGAGTATTTTGAAACTACTGAAGTGACATTGCAGGGACACAATGACCTGGGAGAGAGCTGCTGGAGGGAGTGGACACTGGGTGATGACACTGGGTGACGCTTTTTTTTTTATCTGAGCGATGTGGTTTTTGTCTTCACTTTGGAATGTTAAGGCTAAAATACTGTAAAATGGCCAGAATATGGTAATGTTTCTTCCCATGGCTTCTCACATTCACGCCTAGGAATCCCCCTTCTGTCTTCTCTCTTTCTTTTTGAATATTCATGTTTTCCAACTGGATCACAAAAAGACAGCCACACTCCTGTTTCTTTGGTTTGAGGTGGGCTCCTTTGTAGTTCAGGATTTCACTCTGTTGCCGAGTTCACATTTCTAACGTTTTTATGTAAGATTCTGCGGCCTGGGGTTTGCCTTTGGTGCTTGCCTTCTTCTAAGTTTTTTAGGTGTATTTTTCATGTCCTTATGCTGTGCCTGCCTTCCTTAGTTTATATAACTGCCTGCAGGTTCAATCATGTGCCATATGTGGCAGCACTTCCCTACAACTTTTAAGCCTGAATAGTATTCCATCGCATGGATACACCACAGTACTTTTATGCTGTCCATGTACAAATGGACACTTGAGTTGACTCTATATCTTTCCTATACTTGGTAAATTTTCTACTATTTAACATATAATTTTATAATTAACTTAAAATGACTCTCCCTCTATGGGCTGTCCCTACACTGGGATTCTGGCTCAGGAGAGCAACTAGGCCATGCAAACCATAAAAGGCAGTAGCCTGTCCTTGACTCTCCTCTGCTTCTTGTCATTCTAGGGTTTTGCAAGGAGAAAAAGATGCACTGTTTTGTGGTTCAACCAAAATGAATGTACACGCCCATGCTGGTTATTAAAAATATTGAAACGCCCTGTTCTCATTCACCTATTACTTCCTCTGCCTTTACCCCATCTCCTTCACACACACACACACACACACACACACACACACACACACCCATGCACACAACCAAAAGACCAGGTGCACAGGAAAGCAGCAACAGATGGAGAACTGGCCCACATCTTCCTACCCCAAGTGCTGGACCCATGCTTCCCCCCATCTCCCCTTGCCTCAGAACCAAGTACTCAAAGGCTCATACCTGCTTTCCTCGCTGTCCAGGGGGCCCCACTGGTCCTGGGCCTCCAGGAACTCCAGGTTCCCCCTAGTCAAAGGGTAAAAGAGCTCAGCAAAGTCAAAGCTACCCTAGGCCATTCTGTCTGCTGAGTGAGGGGACACAAGGTCCTCCTTGAGGGGACACAGGTCCTCCTTGAGCAGTCAACACTGGGTGAAAGGGATAGGGCGAAAGACATAATACAGTCTACCCAGAGGATAGCAGGACACACATAGCACAGCTTAGGGCTGAGCTCTGAGGACTTCTTAAGGCTGCATAGTATTCCTCTGTGCGTGTGCGTGCGCGTGCGCGTGCGCGTGCGCGTGCGCGTGCGCGTGCGCGTGCGCGTGCGCGTGTGTGTGTGTGTGTGTACTGAAGGAAAGGGAGGGTAGAAAGCTCCCTCCAGGGAAAACTGGCTCTTTTGTATTTAATCATACAATATTTGCTTATTGTCCTGGAAAATGAATGACTGGATATGATAAATGTAGTCCTGCCCCCACTGAGTGCAGTGTGGTTAGAAAGAGAAAGAATGGGATGGGCAATTACCACCCTGTGTGAGAACAGAGAAAAGACTCAAAGGGCCAGTGAGGTTTCCCCACGAGACAAAGAAGCTGAAGCCCAAAGGACTCTGTGTGTGCTGAGGAAGGAGCAGGGGAGACTAAGAGTGACTCTGGGAGAGGGGAAAGGTTGGCTCTGGAGAAGTGGGGTGTGGGATCAGGATGGAGCTGAACTGAGAAACCTTGGAATTGAATAGAGGGAAATGCAAAAATCTTTGTGATCTTCTCCCCCCCCCCAATCGCAGGCCCAGGGTTGATGCTCAGATAACACTGTAAGTAAGTTGAAGGTAGATAGCATGGTAGCATGTGTGCATGTGCATATTGCAATGGCTATCACAATCACATTAACACATCTCTTACCACACTGCTTGGTAATAGTCGTCCACTTGAGTTGTATTTTACTTGTTGATATATGAGTGTGTGTGTGTGTGTGTGTGTGTGTGTGTGTGGGTGGGTGTGTGTGTGTGTAGACATGTGCATACATGCATGTGGAGGTCAGAGGTCAATATCAGGTGCCTTTCCCCAGTCACATTCGTTTTATTTTGTGAGACAGGCTCTCTCAGGAAACCTGGGGATCACCAATTCAGCTAAATGGACTGGACAGCACCTCTGTAACCAGCTTTTTACATGAGTTCTAGAGGATCAAACTTTGGTCCCAGTGTTGTTCAGCAAGCTCTTTGCCAGCTGAGCCATCTCCCAAGCCCTATGTTATTACCATTAAAGCTTGAAGCCTTTCCCGGCAGAAGACTGACAACCTAGTTTTCTGGACTCGGTAGAAAAAGAAACCATAGGTCCTTGGCTCAACTATGAAAGAGTTGAGGTCTTGACAAGAGAAGAGAAAACCTGGAAGGGCACTGCTGTGGCCACATAGACCTCAGCCCCTGAAGGATGAAAGCAAAGGGGCCAGGTGGACCCGAGGTCAATCGCTGACTCTCTGGCAATCCCCACCACAGCTACCTTAGCCAGAGCAGGCCTGGGTGAGACCAAAAGGAGCACAAAGACGAGTTCAAAACCATCTGTTCCACTCATCTCAGAGAGTGAACTCTTTCCTGCCCAGGGGATATAGGAACTGAAGAGATTTCTCAGCAGTGTTTTGTGATGGGCAGGTAGCTGCCTCTCCTTGTAATAGGGACAGCCTCCTAAAAAGAAGCCACAGGGAATTCTCTGCTCAAGGGGTGGAAAGAACACACTGGCAGGATGCAGGTGGGTTGAGCGTGTGAGGAATTTTCACAGAGCTCGGGGAAAAATTGTTACCGCTTTTGTTCTGGGTATTTGAAACCAGCAAGAAATAGTGTTTACCTTTCTCCCCCCAAATCCAGGTCTTCCGATACTGCCTCTGGGTCCTGCTGGCCCAGGAGAACCCTGAAAATAAAGAGTAAGAGATGAAAAAGCCACTGCTACAGAAATTCCTGGAAACCCACCAGGAACAAGTTATCAACTCACATCTTTCCCAACTGTTCCAGATCCCAGAAGGCTTAACAGGAGACGCACATGCAGTGAGCGCATGCAGTGAGCACATGCAGTGAGCACATGCAGTGAGCGAGGGAAGAGGGTAACCTAGGTCATAGACCACGGCTCTGCCTCCACCAGAAATTACTGGTCCATATGAGACCTTGGGGGTCAGGGGGAGGCAAAAGGCTTGACTCAAGCAGTGTAAGTGAGGGGAAGTTCACTGCAGTGTTAGAATAAAACACACCAGTGCCACGTGCAAGTCCCACAACGCCACAGATACATCCATCATGATTTACAGGGTGGATTTCAATTTCTCAGTCTAAATCTGGGCATAAGCATCCTTCACTGACCCTCTAGAAAGCTGTAACTGAGCCCATTCAGGCATTCCTTGCCTTCTGATCTCTCGCTGGCAGAACTGAAGAACTCAATAGAATCAAGCGCTCCATACAAACCCCTCACCATCCAAACCCTCACTCCTCACTTGGGAAACTCATTCAAATGCTGAATTAGAAAACCTAGCTTAGGAATCAAACAGAACTGTGTAAGCATGGATGTTTGCAATGTCAAGTGTCTGTGTTCAGTGGAGAGGCAGACACATGGCACAGAGAAAATTTAAAAGTGCAAGAAGAATAATTCATTTGTGTTAGACATGTCCATCATTTGGCAGCATTTTTAGATCTCCAAATGCTTCCTTGGGCTGAGGGAGAGGGTCTGTGCTTTCAGAGTGAGAGATCACCTAAGGGCTTAGAGCTGAGCTAAAACATGTATCCATAGAAACCAAAAACGATGAAACAAATGTCCCACGGATGGCATAAAATATACTACATGCTTGGGCATTTTACAGTAAAAGCAAGCTAAAGGTTGTGAGTCATTGAGGTCCCTAATGTCTCCGGGTCACTCACCTGAGGTCCCTGATACCCTTGACTTCCTTTATCTCCTTTCCTGCCACGATTTCCACTTGACCCCTTTTTGTTGGAAAAACAAAAAACAAAACAACAACAAAAACCGATGTGCTGTGATGTCAGTGACACTCACTCTCCTAGTACACGCTTTTGAAACATCCCTGTGGAAACAGAGCAATGGTCTACACCTTCAAGCAACCTTACTGCTGTGAGATTAAGTCCTTTTTAGAAGAATAACTGCGGACAAGCCCAGACGTAGTGGCACAGATCTTATTAAAGGACTCTCTGCCTTGGCAAAAGAGTCATTCTTCTTCTACAGGGAGAAATAAAAATAGATCAAAAGGGGAAAAATAAACCCATGAAGAAAAGGAGACACAAACAACCATTGAATGTATTTCATTGATGGTCCACTGGACCAAGGTGCTTTCTCAATGTGTAGGATACAGGAAACGGTAGCTTCAAGTAGGGGCTAAAAAACACATGGTCACCGATGTCTGCTGGCTGAAAGTTTATCTCTCAGCCATATTTTATGTGTGGGTCTCACAGAGTTCTCTTGTGTTGCTGGGAGACTAGAATTAAAATGGTCCCTGCCTAGCAGAAATCACTGAGTGAACCTCATGCCACTAGTGTCAAAAGATCCCAGAACATCGGAAATGACTGCCATCTCACACCCGGCCCCAGAAGGATCTGGGCAGTTCCAGACAGATACCATGGTTACTCAACCTGGCAAATGTACTAGATCTCAGAAATAATAATAATAAAAAAAAAACAAATTCGTTTAGGGTTAATAACCTGGAATTTTCTACAAGAAAAATGAGATCTTTGAAAGACCTTAAAATGGGCATTTCTACATAGACTTTCAAAAGTCCAGGTTTAAAGTGAGCTCAACACATAGTGAGATTCACCAGTGACAACACCTATGTGGGACAAAGCCACCCTCATGGGATAGTCATGGCCTCTTCCATGCAGAGAATATAAAATAGATGCCCTCACCTCTGACACCTGTGCCACTAGTGGCATTTGGGGACTGACAGAAGTCCAATGTAAAATAATAATAATATATTATTGAGCTGTTAAGTTTTTCCTTCTCACCAGAACCTAGTACAATGCGATGTAAGCACAGAACACATTCTTCCCCTCTTGCCTCTTGAGGGTCATTAATGGCTGCAAATGTTAGACCAGGTTTGACAGGACAAAATCAAAATTCAGAATCATCTCCCACAATGAGAAATGTACAAGGTAATGGATTTCTATAGATTGATAATTTATCAGTTGTATAATTTTTAAATTTTTATTTATTTTTAATTGTGCTTGTGTGTCTGCACACTTAAGTGCAGGTACTCAAGGAGGACAGCAGAGGGCAGCAGATCCTCTGGAGCTGCAGTTATAGGCTGTTGTGAGCCACCCCACTTGGACATCAAACTCTGGTCCATGGCAAAGTATTGGTGCTCTTAACCACAGAGCCATCTTTTCCAGCCCCTTGGTTGTATGCTTTTGTACTGAGCTACCTGCCTTCTTACAACCAGAATGACTCCACGCTATTTGCACACATTTATGACACACCCAGCATACCTGTGAGCCTTGTAGTCCTTCAGGTCCCTGTGTGCCTTGAGGCCCTGGGTTTCCTGCTTGCCCCTAATGAACAAGAATTTTCAGTGATAAGATTTTCTCTGCATGGTTCCCATACATAGATCATTTGTTTTGTCTGCTGTGCTTACCCTTTACACAGCCTGAGATCTTATTGTTCCAGCTGTCAGGAATGAACTCAAGTATGTTTCTAGTTCTCATAAAGGTGGGGGTGCATAGGCCAATTGGCTCAAACAAGCTGTGGTGGTTTGAATGAGAATAGCCACAGAGGCTCATATATTTGAATGTTTGGTTACCACATAAGAGAACTGTTTGGGAAGGATTAGGAGGTGTGGCCTTGTTGAAGGAAGTATGTCTGCCTGCTGCCTTAGGATCAGGAAGAAGTTCTTAGCTACCATTCCAGTACCATGCTCCATACATGATGGTCATGGGCCAACCTTCTGAAACTACAAACAAGTCTCCAATTAAATGATTTCCTCTATAAGCTGCCTTTGTTAGGATGTCTCTTTCACAGCAATAAAACAGTAAGACACAAATTTTGTTTGAAACTGCCATAATGATATCAAATATTTAGCATGCTAATTAAAAACAGGTTTGAAATAAAAACAAAACACGTGGAAGGAATAGCTGGAATATATAGCTAGCAATAATAACTTGAATAAAAGCTAAGAAGCAGAAAGAATTTCACTTTCTTTCATGCTGGTTCCTGATACATGTGAAAGACAATCGAGGGCATAAGAGTTGAGGTTGCTTGTGTTCTGTTTGTTGGGAGGTGTTCCTGAGGGAGATTTTGCCATAGGTGAGCCTTTCCTATTTCTGGAAGCTGACTAGAGCTGCTTGTGTTTCCTACTAGTCAGTGGGGTTCATGCCTAGCGCTGGGCATCCTTACACCATCCTGTCGAATGCTATTTACCCAGCACCATCTACGTAGGAGAGATGTTCATAGTCCCCTACCACAAAGAACAAAAAACAAAAAGAATACTTACTGAGGGACCCTGGGGTCCCCTCCGGCCTTCTATTCCCTGAAATATGGAAGGCAAAGCATCAGTCAGTGTACCCAGGCAGAAGGACGGTCCCTGAGGCAAACCAGCCCCTCCTATCCCTTGCTCATAGGGAGTTCTCTAGGAGCCTTAGCAAGGCACATTTTAATCACATTAACATTTAGGGAATTGATGGCAACCCAATATGTAAAAGTCACTACAGCTCCGCCCCAGTCTGATAATCTCTCGTGGTTATCGAATGGGCTATCTGGAGGTCCAGATCACCCTGAAGAACTGTTTTCTTCCCGGCAAACCCATGAAACACTGTGTGCTGAGGAGAGGGGAAAATGAAATGTCTAGATGTCGAGCTAAGTCACTCAGTACATCACATGCCCCCCCACCCCCACCCCCACCCCCACCCCCAGAGAATCTCTCCGGGTTTGTCTGCTCCCTTGTGTGATCTAGAAGCTACTGATCAAGTTTATCATAATAAAGCCAGGCCTGTCCCTCAGCTCTGTCTGCACTTATCTGGGAGGCAGTTCATGTCAAGTACAAGGTCCAGGGACAGAGGAAAGCCAGGAGCAACTATGCCCTGGACCCCAGTCCTAACTTATATTCCCCGAACGACAGCCATAAAAATCTGCTGGCGTTAATTTTCACTGAAGAAGGCATGGAACACTCTCAATCACCAACTGATACAGTATTGTGATAACCAACCACAATTATGTTAAACAATTGCTTTTATTCAATTATTATGAAGGAATTATTTCAGAACTGCCAGTTTCTCCAAGTTGCCCACCTCCTACAGTTCCTTAGGTTAAGTCGCCCAACTATCATCTCCATCAAGTATTAAATTTTTAAAATAGCCTTTGGGGAGAAGTTACCATAGTAACTCATCAGCTGTCTGTCTCTGGATATGACTAGTTAATGCTCTTGGGGTAGGAAAATGGAGAAGATTGAAAGGCCATCGAAAGTGGATACTGTTGGCACAATTTCACATTCTGTCTCCATCAAAGAGCAAGGATGAGGGCTAGCGTGGTGTCTTCCCAGGTAAATGTGTTTGCTGCTCCTGCAGAGGACCCACTCCAGGGGGCTCACAACTACCTGTAACTCAACCTCCTCTTCCAGCCTCCATGGGCACCTGGATGCAAGTGCACATATACACACACATGCACACACAAGTGAAGAATAAGAGTAAGGATAATAAACTGGTCATGGTGGTACATGCCTATAATCACATCACTTGACAGGGCAAGGCACAAAGGCCTTGAGTTCAAGACCAGCCTGGTTTACACAGTCAGTTCAATGCCAGCCTGAGCTATAGGATGATAGAGACCCTTTTCTCACAAAAGTGGGGTAGGGGTAGAGAAGAAAGGCTGAAAGGAAGAATCATGTTTATCCTGTATAGTTGTTTTTGTACATTGTCCTTGGAGGCATGGCCTTAGAAATACCACACTCTTGCTTTTGGCCCCACTATTTAAAGCCTAAGTGGCCCAAAGAAAATGCACAGTAAGCCTCACAGTCATTAGGAACATAAAACTCTACAGTAAGAACATCTGAGCTTGAAGTCCAGCTCAGTCACTTACTAGCTATTGTGATCTAAGGCAAGTTGCCCAAGTCTCCGAGATTTGTTCATCTCTAATGTGGATATGACAATATAATCCACCTGGCAGGGGTCTTATAGCTTTTAACTAAATGAGTATTTAAAAGTGATTAGATGAGGATCTGCTACAAGCCAGATGACACATTAGATGTACAAATGTTATAAAGACTCTTTGCACATGGCCGTCAAAGGCCATGGGTCTGGAATGTGGCTTCCTGTGTGGTTGTGAATGTGTTGAGCCGTTGTTTTAGTAACAGCTGTTGTGATGATTACTCCATGTAAGTTGAAGTTCAGTCACACAGGGAGCCCATGCCTGGGTTGGGGTGTGTTGTTTACAATCCATTATCTACTAAGATGCTCTGAATTGCACGGCAGCATTCTGGCCTACATTGGAAACATGGGGGAGAGGGCAGAAAAGCCCCAGGTTGCTTGATTATGAACATGAATATGAATGTTGCTTTATTTAATTCCCAAGAAAAGAAATTGCAAAGCGGAGAAATAGGTAAAAAGGCTGAGGTCCTTCTGCCCTGACAGTGATTTAAAAGGCACTGATTAGCATGTCTAAGGATTAATCCCTACCCTGCTCCCAACAGCTCTGTTTATAAAGTGCATGATTTATGTGTCAGCTATAAACCTATTTCAAGCTAAAATCCTTTTTTCTCTTGAGCCAGCAGATATATTTATCTCTAAAATTTATAACACATAGTTCATCTCTCAGCTCTGCTGCCCTCCCCCAATTACATCTTAATCCACTTGAGTCTGGAAGACACAATCCTAGGGAATGGTCCCAGAAGCTTGGGAAGCCCAGCCCCTCTGGCTTAGGATCTTTGCCATTCTGGATAAACAAAAGCAAGATGGAACTAGGATGGAGCCTCCGTTCCCAGGGAAAAGGGCAGCAGGCTGCTGACTTCAAGGAATGAGAACCATCCAACACTTAGAAAAGAAAGCCAAGGATTTTCATTCCCTCCGAACAAATTAAGGCCAAACCCAGGACTCTGAACATTCTTCTCTGTTATCACATCTATACTGAGTATGAGACAGAAGGGCTTTCAACACAAATGTCATCTCTGTGTCAGTTGTGGTGGTGCACACCTATAATTTCAGCACACAGGAGGCAGGGGCGGAGGATCTTCTGTCAGTTTGAAGCCAGCCTGATCTACACAGTGGGTTCTAGGCCAGCCTGGTCTATTCATAGTGACTTCCAGGCCAGCCAGGAGTGTATGTAGAAGGATTCTTCTTTTCCCCCATACCCCAGAAAAATAAATAATTATCATCTCTAACTTCAGTAATCCACAAACGGTAATGCGGTTTCTTTGTTAGTCCTTAAAAATTGAAGAGAAATCTAATGTCTTCTTTGGGAGGAGGAAGGATTGATTATCACAAGATGCTATAAGCTAAAGATGCTATAAGCTACCCCAGGGCCTCCACTGAGTTGGCTTTCAATGTTGGTCCTAATAGCCAGGGTTTGGGAATCCATTCAGGAAGAAGCCACTTCTGTTGTCCCTTTCCACTGTCAATGCGTAAAGACCTTGAGATTGTGTCCACCCAGTCCATAATGTTCTGACATAGCCCCCAGATGCTAAGTTAGGAGAGGAGAGTGTGTAGGTTCAAGTCATGGGCTCTCTTCAAAGGCACTCAGAAACACCTTGAAGGTTAAAAGGCGAAGGCAGACGGAGAATGTTGTCTTTTAGTCATAGATGATTTTGCCTCCCACAACCACCAGCTTTAGACGCTTGGCAGAATCTGAAAAGACATTTTTGAATGTCACTAATGGGTACGCAGATGAGCATAGCTTGGGAGTATTGCTAAGCATCTTACAAGGTGCCAGACAGTCCTTCCTAAGAAAGAATTCTCTCAGGCCCAAACGGTGAGTAGTGATGAGATTTTAGAATGCCTGCAAATGTACCCTCCAGGCACAGGTCTGCTGTCTCTCTCCATGTCTCTGTGACCATCACAAGTGATAAGGAGGGAGGGAAATATCTGGGACATACTTACCCTGCTTCCTTTGGCGCCAGGACGGCCATGTGTCCCCTTCTGCCCAGTTATCCCCTAGAAACACAATAATTTCCCAAAGCCATAAGTCAAGAGCAGGATATAAGTCCTGAGTAGGTTATAAAGCTGTCAGCATAAAATATCAAATGCCATCAAGATGACAGAATACGGGAGCCATGCTAGAACCAGTCTGTAGAGGACGGTGTTGATGAAATGGCCAGCAAGGACCAAGATAGGAGCAGCAACATACCGTAAGTAAATGGTGACAAGTGAGGCATATCAGCACTTCCTAGACATTACTAATGTCCCCTCCCCCCCAAATGTATAGCCTACTTCAGACATACTTTATTTTCTTCTATCTATAGATGACTTGGTGGGTGTTTGTTCATACACCTCCCTGAACTTACTTAGCTCAACAACAGAATCACAGATGTAACTTATCTATGTAACACAGATCTATTTACTTGTCTTCCTCGTTCTCCTTTCGCGCCCTTCTGGCCTTTGATGTCGCTGTCTTGTCCTGGATTACCCTAGGAGAAGATTTCAGAAATGATTAGAGTCCAGAAATGCCACAGTGAGGGAGTAATTCATCAGTTCGGACACAGAGCCTTGCTATAGAGTCCAGGCTAGCCCTGAGTTTGTGGCTAAGGAGCTCAGGCTGGCCTTTAACTCACAGCCAGCCTCTTGCCTCAGACTTTTGAATTCTCGGATTACAGGTATATACCCCACATCAGACTTTCTTTTTCTTTTTCTTCCTTGTGTGGTACATGGAATTAAAGCCAGGGCTTAGTACACATCAGGCAAAATTTCTGTCACTGACAGATTTTTGAGATGGGGACTCACTAAGTTGTTCAGGCTACCTTGAACTTGAGATGCTCCTGTATCAGCGACCTGCACAGCTGGAATTCAAGGACGGTGCCACCAGGCTCTTTATTTAATGGTATAAGTGTTAGGTAGACTTGAGTAGTCTCAACCTGAGGGTCATGACCCCTTTGGCAATCCTCCATCTCCAAATACATTTACATTACAGTTCATAACAGTAGCAAAATTACAGTTATGAGGTAGCAACAAAAATACTTTTATGGTTGGGGGTCACCACAACATGAGGCATTGTATTCAAGGGAAGAAACATTAGAAAGGTTGAGAAGTACCGGGCTAAGTCAAGCTAATGGATGAAATGTAAGACAAATCTCCAACTTGAAACTCTTAATAGTAACATCTGTTCCAGAGGAGGGGGTTTTGGTGACTGATGCAGTGTTCTAAGAGTACATGCCGTGCAGTAACTTTCCTGCAATGTGACTTCACTGAGGCACTGGCCCAAACAGCAATGTGGAATAAAAGCCTCCTATAATTGAGTCTGGAAGAGAGAATCTTACTAGAGATGTAGGTCCGTGGTACAGCGCGTGCCCAGCAGGCACTGGGACCTGGGTGTGAGTCCCAATGCTGTTAAACCAACAAACAAGCAAACCATGAATAAATCAAGCTCTGGGCTGCACTTTCAATCTGACAAATAAAACAAAGGAAGTTTTCACTGTAGAAAGTTGGAAGTCTCAACACACGGTGAGAATTCATGCAATGGAACCTTAGATCCCCATTCCAAGCCTTTAAAATAACAGGACCATGTCAGACTTGAATAGGTTTTCCCCCAACTAAGAAATCCCCAGGTAATGAACCTTCCTGCCCAGCTCCCAAGGCCAGCCCTTGCCTGTACTTCAGTGAAAATCACTATGGAAAATGGGAGCTGAATTGTGCGGAGATAAAATTCAGAGCTAAGTAGGATCTGGTAACTTACTGGATCCCCTGGGAAGCCCTTCTCGCCATCTTCCCCAGGAGCACCTCTGGTGCCTGGGTGACCCTGAAAAAGATGGATGGATGGATGGGTGGATGGACAGACAGACAGACAGAACAAAACAAAACAAAACATGCCTCTGTATTATCTTGTATGTGGCTTTTCTAATTGCATTAAATGCCAAGCAGTGCACTTGGAGAGAATAGTCAATTAGATGAAATAATTCATGTTTTCCTGCCTCTCCCAGGTGCCCTTAGTCTTCCCAAGTTCAGGTTTAAGCCACATGTCAGGCTAAGAAGCAGGAAACCTTCTCGTGGTCAAGCACAGGATCATGCAATGGGACTTCCAGCTGTTGGGGGAAACTCCATGTTCCTTTCACCATCTCTGCCTATGCAGCACTTGAACTGTGGCTGGTGGAACGGAAGGGTGGAATTTTTTATGTCAGTGAATTTAAATCTGCGCGGTCACATATGGACATTGACTGCCCTGGTTGGACTGCCTAGCAAGTTTAGCACTTCTGTTCTCCACAAGAAACCTCACCAGAGTTTTTCTACTGTCACCTCAAACAACTTTCCAGTGAAGTTTACCCACACTAGGGTCCCTGGAGGCATTTTGACTTATTCCCCATTTCCTGCTGCCCTGCCTCAGAGCCAGGGGTACAGTGAGACAACAGAGGTTTCTAAGAGCATCAAGAAGACAGGCTTCTCTCTGAACAACCTGAGAGTGGCTCCTTGCACCAACATACCCATTGCCTCATCCCTGGCTGGTCCCTGCATGCACCTAATAGATCATGTGCCTGTTCTTTTTGTGACTGCTTTACTTCGAGGCTCACATCCCATCCAGTGTCAATTACTACAGACCCACCCATAAGCCTTCCTTATATCCATGGCAACCCCAACAGTCCCTGCACTACTTTCAAATAGTATTTCTGAAACAGAAATTTGATTGCTATTTAAACCCTTCCGTGCATGTACACACATGTACACACACGTATACACACACACACACACACAGCCTTATGGCTCACTGGACCTGTCTGAGTCTCTTCTTACAACCTATTGAAACCCATCTTCCTCCACCTGAACTCTGTTCCTTCCAGGCAGAGCAACTGCTTGCTTACCCTTGGTCTAGAATGTTCCTCCTCCACATCCCTGCCTTGCTAACTACAGTTCACTCCTGGTTTCATGAAAACTTCCTTGACACCCTACCTCCAAGCTGACTGGAGTCAGAAGGACCCCAAGTGGTCCCAGCCATTTCTGTGTACTATGGGACCCTTGAGGGTGAAGATGACATGTGGTCCACCCACATCTCTGGTTCCTTGACAAATAACTCAGTGTCTAATATGTTAGAGATGCTCACAAATATTAATAAATAAATGGGTCAGGACATAAAGGTAGAGTTGGCTGTTGGGATGAATTTAAAACAAGCAAAGTATTTCACTAGGATTTGTAATTCCAAAGCCATCCAAATTAACTTTTTCATTTTCTTTGGTTTTGATGTTAGGAAAGAACGCAAAGGCCTGTAATGGCCAAACATGTCCACTTACAGACCTCTGAGAAGCATAACCACAGAAAGAGCTCACACCGTGACCTTTCCTAGCTGGAAATTCTCAAAGATCACATAGTAGCCATGGTGACTTGAATGGGAAACCTGCCCTAGAGGTTCTTGGCCCCACCCCAATCAGTGGCACTGTTTGGGGAGGTTCTGGAACCCATAGGTGGTGGAGGCTTGCTGGTGCACATCACTGGAGGCTGGCTTTGAGAGTTTATGGTTTATTTCCCATGACCCCTCTCTTTCCTGTATATGAATGAATGTGATCAGCCAGCAGGCCTTCCCCACACCCGTGAGAACCCAGTCCCTCTGGAATCATAAGCTAAAACAAAGCCTTTCTTCCTTACATTGCTTTTAGCCAAGGAATTTTTATCACAGCAACAGAAAAAGAACAATACAGTAGTCCGTGTGCCCCAAACAGAAGAGTGCCATCTTGTTTGTTGCCAGTGGGTTTTCATTATGTGATTGGGATGGCTAATTTTGTCAACCTGATTGAGTTTAAGAAACATTCAGGACCCTATGAGGCACAGCTTTTCGGGTTTGTCTCTGAGGGTTGCTGGCCAATCCCAAAAGGTTTAAGCTGAGAAGGGAAGACCCACCCTGACTGTGGATGCCACCTCCCCATGGGCTGGAGTCCTTGGCCATATAAAATAGGAATAAGAAAGGGCTGAGCACTGGTCGACCCCCTTCTGTTTCCTAGTCCGTGCCATGCACCAGGACCCTCCAACCACCATGCTTTCCCCACCAAAACAGACTGTGTTCCTTTGAATGGTGAGACAAAGTAAACAGGTTCTCCCTTAAGCCTGGAGCTTCTGGGTGGTACCAGGCATTGGGTCACAGCCAGAAAAAAGGTAACCAAGATGCTGGAGAAGTCAGCTGTCAATTTTATCCCCAACTGCAAGCGCAGCCAACAAGGGACTACTTAATTAGTGAAAAGTTACCTGATCACCAGGGTCACCTTTTTGTCCCTTTCCCCCACGAAATCCGTAAAATCCCTAAACAGACATAAGACAAAAATCTCATTTAGAACAATCAGTCTCAGAATGGCTTCATGCTAGTTCAAAGAAGAAAGGACACTCACTTCTTCTCCATCCAGTCCGTCAAGCCCGTCCTCTCCGTGTTCTCCCTGAGGAATGACAAGAGTCAGCAGTCAGTACAGATGGCGACAGTACTGAAGCAGCCAGGAAGTCTTTTACTTGTGCTTGCTAGGAAATGAATCTAAGGTAGGAGGTCAAACTTATCTGAGAAGGGGATACAGTACCTGAGCTCCTGAAAATCCTTTGACTCCCTGCAAAAGATGAAACTTCTGTCACTACAGGGTCAAAGACAGAATGAGGTTTCTTTTTTTTTTTTTTTTTTTTTTAAAGATTTATTTATTTATTTTATGTAACTCTGCAGTAGGAAGCCAGATGCCTCCCTAGAGAGTGTTGGCTTGTATTATCTTTCTAATTACTTCTGCCCACACACCCAGATAAAGCTTACAAGTAAGTGGAATTAGATGAATGTTGGAGACTCAACTACAAACGGAAGAACCAACATGTCACTCGGGGAGAGAGGAAAGAGAAAACAAGCAAGAAAATGGGGGGGAGACAGAAGTTGTCTCAGAGGAGAGAGAAGGATGTGCCAACAGAGGCTTACCTTTTGACCTCGAGTCCCTGGGCATCCCACGACTCCTCTGTCTCCTTGAAGCCCAATTTCTCCTCGTTTTCCCTAAGAAGTGAATTTAAACATATATCCAAAGTTATACTGAGCTCTCCAACTTGAGACAAAGCGATTCCCCCTGTGGTCCTCCAGTTCCTCACAGGCTTTCCCTGTCAGCCTTCAGGGGTCCCTCAGGAGTCACAAACTCCTGAGGTTGCTTTAATCCTCTCTCATCAGACAGTGCAGTCAAAGGCTCAGAAGTCACTGCCTCCTTGCCACAGTCCTGAGTCCTCAGTGATCCCATGATTTCATGCCCAGGGCCCTGATGCCACCCTGGGGACCTCAGCCCTGCTGTCGTGGGAAAGCAGCTCAGTGCCCAGGGCTGGAGCTGGGCCAGAACAGAGGGGAAGATAAATTACTGCAAGAACAGAGTGCAAAGGCAGAAGAGCCTGTCCTGGGGGAGAAGCATCAGTAGGGAATGTGCTTTCTCTGTAAGAGGAAGGATCCCAGTTTAATCTCAGACCCCACATTTTAGAAATTCAACAACAGTGGTAAGTGTTTAATCCCAGCTCTGGGAGCAAGGGACAGAGACAATGGATCCCAGCTGTTCTTGCTGGCTGGCCTATCCAAATCCACAAACTTCATGTCAATGAGAAACCCTGGCTTAAAAAACTACTAATAAAGTGCAGGCCAGGTACTGGTGGTGCACATGTGTAACTCCAACACTCAGGAGGCAGAGACAGGCAGATATCTGAATCTGAGGTCAGCCTGGTCTATGGAGTTCAGGGACAGTGAGTGCTACACAGAGAAACCATGTCTCAAAAAGCTGAATAAAATTTTAAAAAGTAGATTGTTCCTGAGAAACAGCATCTGTGACTGAGCTCTGGCATTAGAGCACACACACACAGAGACACAAACAGACACACACATACAGACACACACACACACACACAAACACACAGTCATTCCTCACAGTCTAGGTCTGTCCAAAGTCAGACTATCCACACAGGAAGAATATTTAAGGTCAATATGTTTCTCATTAACCTTAATTTTCCCAGGAAATATTTGGAAATGGCCAAGAGACAGAGTCAAACACATCCAGAGAAAACAACCATGCGCTACCGGAGTGTGGGGACCTACTGTCTCTGGGACTGGGACCGGACCAGCATGGGAGGGATTATGTAGATTAAGTTATCTTCTGAGTATGCCTCTGAGGAATATTCTTGTTTAGGTTAAGTTTTTAAAAAATGAAACAAACAAACAAACAAACAAAAAACCAAATAAGCAAACCCACCGTAAGATATCACACCATGAGATACCACTTCATGGGTGTGGGTCCTGGGTTGCATAAAAAACGGAAGCATCTGCGGGGGGGGGGTACCTAGAGCGGGGAGGCTATCTGGAGAAGAGGCTATTTGGAGGGGGTTGGAGTGAGCAGACTTCCTGTCTATGGATGCAACGTAAGCAGATGCCTCACAGCATATCCACTGTGATAAACTGTCCCCTCACATCAGAAGCCAGAGTAAACCCCTCCTTTCTTAAGATGCCTTTGTTTGGACATTTTTTTAGAAGAACAAGAAAAATAGCTAACACAGCTTCCTGATGAGGGAAGGGGTACGTGAGCCATCTTTTATCTGCCTTGCTTCCTTTACTCTGAAGATGGATCGGGCCCTACACAGCCTCAAGGGGCTGCCCACAACCACAGACGGCTGAGAAGAACTTAGGCTTCACAATATCCCATAGCCTATACTTTCAGCCTGCTATGGGCCCTCAGCACAAGGCAGAGAAGTGACTCACCACACACAAAGGCATGCTTACACTGGCTTAGCAGTGTTTGAGACCCCACTGGGGTACAAAGTGAGCCAGGTAGTGTATTCCCTTAGCGTCCTTTCAAAGTAAGCTAGACTGTGCTTGAGTCCTAGAAAAATTATCAGAAAGCTAAATGTCCTGGTCAAGGTCTCACTCATAGGTCAGTCCTTGGAAGTCTCATTCCAGAGTCTGAGCTTTTAAGCATTAGAAACTAAGCACTCTGTTTGCCTAGCAAAGCCACCCAAGGGGCTTCAGTCCCTCCACATTCTACTCAAGGGTGACAGGTCAAGTGAGGACTCTGGTTTTAGAGTCAAATATTGAGGCTTCCAAACCTCCAGGCAGCCTTTAGTCATGAAGTCATGCTCTTGGGGACGGCCTACGCACTTCCTCTCCATGGTAGAAGGACACGTGCTCCATCACTGGGCCTAAAAGGAGCTCCCTTACAGATAAGCTGCTCTACCTTGTCTAGAGACACAGAGGAGAATTCCAGACCCCCAACACTGATGTGAAAACAACAACAATCTAGTTCCTGGCAGGTGAGCTATTCCTGTCCACACCTTCAAGTTAATAGAGAGGAAGGAAGGCAGCCCCTTCCTACACACACACACACACACACACACACACACACACACCTCCTCTAGCCCATAAAGCTTTTCACAACAAAGAAAATCAGTAAGTGTGGGGTCCATGGGAGGTGGGCAGTGCTGACTTACAGGGTCTCCGTCCTCTCCTCTGTGTCCTCTGCTACCTTTTGGACCTGAAGAACCCTAGGAGGAAAGAGAGAAGGCCATTGAACCATCGTCTGTCAGTTCAGACTCACGAAGTAAGTCATTAAGCATTCCAGGCTCCGCCCCACCTTGAACATCAGATGGACTTTGTGCCAATAAAGCCATGGGTTTCAGAGAATCCAACATTTGCAGCTGGCCTTTTCCTTGGCCTCATCTCTGAAGCTCCTCTGCAGGAGGAGATCCTCCTGGTGACGGATGAGGGACCACTCTTGTATCCATGGTCATCATTTTTAATATGGATTTTTATTGTTTTCTGTATGTGCTGGCAGGTTTTGTGTCAACTTGACACAAGCTAGATTCGTCAAAGGCTCAGGGTCAAGAAGCCTCAACTGAGAAAATGCCTCCCTAAGATCAGGCTGTAGACAAGCCTGGAGGGTGTTTGTTTAATTGATGATTGATAGGGGAAGGCCCAGCCCATGTGGGTGGTGCCACCCTGGGCTGGTGGTCCTAAGTTTTGTAAGAAAGCAGGCTGAACAAGCCACGAGAAGCAAGCCGTACGCAGCGCCCCTCCCTGGTCCGGCCTATTTAAGTTTATGCCCTGACTTCCTTCAGTGGTAAACGGTAATATGAAAGTGTAAGCCAAAAAACCCTTCTCTACTCAAGTTGCTTTTCATCATGGTGTCTCATCACAGCAATAGCAACCATAAGACTATGTGCATGCATGTGTGTTCATGTATGTGTGTGTGTTGTGTGTGTATGCATGTTTGTATGTGCATGCATGTTTGTGTATGTGTGTTTGTGTGTGCATGTTGTATGTGTGTTTGTGTGTGTATGCATATTTGTGTGTATGCATTTTTGTGTATATGCATGTTTGTGTGTATATGTATGTTTGTGTATATATGTATGTTTGTGTGAGTATGTATATGCATGCTTGTGTGTATGTGTGTTTTTGTGTGCATGTTTGTATGTATATGTGTGTTTGTGTGTATATGCATGTTTGTATATGTATGTGTGTATGCATGTTTATGTGTATGCTTGTGTGTGTGTATGCATGTTTGTTTGTGTGTATGCATGTTTGTATGTGTTTGTGTGTATATGCATGTTTGTGTGTGTGTGTGTGCACTCACACATATGTACATGAGTGAAGGAGCATGTGGAATTCAGAGGAGCGCCCTTGGAGCTGGAGTTACAGGTGGTTAGTAGCATCCTGATGTTCGTGTGGGAACTAAACTCAGATACACTGGCAAGCACCTGAGCCACCTCTCCAGCTCCATCCTTGACAAATCAAAAACACCTACAAAGGGCACATCTGACTCTTTTCTGCTTTGGTAAGAGCCATCTTTAAACTAAGTCATTTTCTGCAGGCCACAGTTTAGCAGTTTTGTTTACTTGTAACAAAGGTCTGTAGATATTTGCTTTCCCTACCCTCTAATACAGATCTTTGCTGTGCCCTGGAGCACAACCATACTGACATGCAAGAGGAGAGAGTTCAATAAACGAAACGTCACAATTCAGCAAGACACTCTGTATAAATTATCCTTCAACATAGATAGCCAAATCAGAAATCCTCAGCAAGGATTGTAATCCATCGGTTTTGGATGGAAGAGAAGGCACAGTGGGTAAAGATGCTCATTGCCAAGTCTGGTGACCTGTCTTCAATTCCCAGAGCTCCCAAAGTGGAAGGAGAGACCAGGTCACTGCAAGTCGTCCTCTGCCCTCCACAGGTGCACCACTGCACAGTCATGCCCCCACCTCCGCAAAATAAATAATTTGAGTCTTTTTGAAATATTGAGGGGAAGAAATGAAGGCTAAAATTGCTAAAATGAAAATACTTTTATCACAAAAAGTCCTTTTACCCTGGTACCTCAAATCCATTTTAGAAAGCATATGCAGTGAATGCAGTATAAGTGCACAGTTTAATTGTTACAGTGACTTTTGTGCCATAACTTAATGTAACATCTGTGTAGGACATCACCCAGCCAAGAATTGAAACATTGCCAGTGCCAGGCACAAGGCCACCCCATCACAAGCACCCAGAACCCATTACCCTAGCCCACTTCAGGGGTGCACTGTTAACACTTAGGATACTACTTCCTGGACTTTAAATATCTGTCACTGCTTAAATATGCATTCTCAGACAGAATAGCCTCACTTTAATAACCTACCTATATATTCTCCTATATATATATAACCTTACCTATATATTCTTCTATTTCATCTTTTCTACTTTCTGTGGTCATTACAATGTAGGTAAAAATTCATTCATGTTTTTTAATGAATGTAGTTCATTTGTTTGCATTGACATAGACTTCCATTGAGAATGCCATGACGCATTTTCCCATTCTATTGCTCTGTAATTGATCGTCTATAATCCCGTCTTTTATTTTTGCAGCTTGGTCTCATTTACTGTTGGAAACCCAAAGCCCTCTCCACTATTTTAACACTTTCAGACCGTCTAAAGCAGATTTAGAAAGTATAAGTTGCCAACCCCCAAAACAGCCTCACTAGAGATACAGAAGAGAAAGGGGGAGCCGTTCTCAGCATCAGTATCCAGAGTGAGCCCTTCTGATCCCAGTCCTATACTGTGGAAATTACAGAAAATTCCCGAGGCAATTACATTCTATGAAGCAAAGCTTGCAAATTCAACTGTTGTATTTCAGCCCCACTGACAACAAAGCAAGGCACATTAGAGAAAAAAGAATCACAACCAAACAGCACCTTCGAGCCTTGGAGTCCCTGGGTTCCACGAGGTCCTGGAATCCCCGGACATTTACAAAATGTACAGCAGCAAGCCCTTTCTGCGATGTTTCCCTAGAGAGAGAGAGAGAGATAAACGTTAAAGAAAGCAAAGTGGGATGAGCCACAATCATCGGGGACCTTCTTACATAAGGACCCTGTTCAGACACATCATACGCTACCTACAAACCCAGGCCCTGCCTTTGGGAGAGGGCTGCAAGCAATATGGGGCTTTATGACTTACACTGTAGAGAGAGTACCAGTCCAACAAATGGTGTGGGCAGCGTCCCCACTCAAGGAACAACCTCAGCTAACGGGAAGGGTACCAAGCACATACATGGTCACAGGCCAAGTTAACTGGAGACATATTGATTCCTACTTAACAATCTCCTGGAATTTCTATTGTACAAATTATTGGGAGCTGTTTAATGGCATTAGAGGCTTGTTGATCTGTTGATACCCTAGGTATTCATTCAGTGACAGGACAATGGGAGGAAGGGTAGGAAATAAAAACCAAATTATGATGTTTTGAGTGCAAAACTTTAAGGTAGCAGGGTGGTCGGGTGTCAGAGGCAGGTAGGGTATTTTGACTTGAGGCTAGCCTTGTCTACATAGAGAGTTTCAGGAGAGTTAGAGATACATGGTGAGACTCAGTCTCAAGATAGATAGATAGATAGATAGATAGATAGATAGATAGATAGATAGATAGACAGACAGACAGGCAGACAACCATTAATGTTGTATACCTCATACCGAGTAGGATGGCTACTCTTCAAGAAAGAATGCAGTGAGGGAGTAGACAATGGGAAATGACAGGAAGGAGAGAAGGAAATAGAGGAGGAAGGGAACAAATAGAGGAGAGAAGAGAAGAAACTAAACACATCAAGTGACCAGGAAGATGTGGAGAAATCAGAACTTGTGAAACATGGAAAACAGCAGACATGTTCCTCGAACCACTAAACACAGAGTTATCTTATTCCATAACCCTGTTTGTGGGTACACACACACAAAAGAACTGAACACTGGACCCTGAAGAGATGTCTGCTCGTGCACATTCATCACAGTGTCATTCGCCTTTCCTAGGGGGTGGAAGTGACCTAATGTGTCAGGGGAGAGAAGAATGGATAAACATAGTGCAGCAAAGGAGGAAATCCTGTCACGGGCTACGTACGGCATGGCCGAGCCTTGGGGACAATACGGTAAGCCGCTCACAAGCAGACAAATGCTGCCTGAGGCTGATATAAGGAATCTTAAGCAGAGAAACTTTTAGGTACAGAGTGGAGTAGGGATACTGAGCTCTGTAGAGTGGGGGCAGAAAGGGGTCATACTGCTAGTTGAGGATTTACAGGTTCCAGTCTTATAAAATGGAAACTTTCTAGAGGTTTGAACAGCAGTGTGCACACGAGCTAGTGCAGCGGTCAGCCTTGACTGTCAACTTGATAACATTTATAGTCACCATGGAGACAAACCTCTGGATCTGTCTGAGAGATTTTTCTTGATTAGGTTACTTAGAGTAGGAAGACCCACACTACATATGGGCTGCTGGAGCACCAGCTCACAGGTTGGATAAAAAGGAGGAATCTAATTACAGTAACACCCAACTCTGCTTCCAGATGTAGATGCAGTGTGACCCGCTGCCTAAGGTCCCAGTTGCCTGAGTTTTCCAGGCATGAAGAGCTATAGCCTCTGACTGCAAGCCCCAATAAACCCTTCCTGCCTTAGCTACATTTGCCAGTACTTTGTTTATAACTACTAGACAAGAAACTAATACAATCACATACTGCATACTTCAAATTGCTGAGATGAGAAAGAATACATTTCTACCATAATAACAAATGTAGTTAAAAAGAAACTTTTTAAAACTAATAACCAAAGACACTTGAGAACAATGGGGAAAATATAATGTGACAGACTTTTGCATGTTTTAACATCCTACATGTCATGCATTTAACTTAATGGCATCGACATCAGCCATCTGGAAAGACAGAGATTCCAAGTAGGTTCTTGTGCTTGAGGTAACCGATAACTCACCAGATACTGGGAGAGCTTCTTGCCCAGGTCTAGCATTCCAATGGTCAGCTGAGTCCTGTAGTCAAATCCTTTTCCAAACTCAAAGCTGGAAAACTCATCGTGACCGAAGGTGTTAAGGGACACCACCAACAGAGCATCAAGTCCTAGTTAGTAAAAGTGACCTGTGAGAAACCCAGGGGGCTCACCCACTCGGTAAACGTCATTCAAGAGCAGGACATGGGAAAGCCAACCATCAGAGGAAGCAGGATTCCCAACATACCAACAGCAGACTCACCTGCATGTCTGAAATCACATTAGACTCTTGTCTCCGACTTAGCATGAAATCCCCCCCCACACACACAAAAACCATCCAAGAGAAACTATTGATAAATCAACTGAAAAATGCCAGCAGAAAGTGGTATTCAATATCTCACACCAATTCTGATGCAACTCTTGGACATTCAGATGTGATTTTTAAGAAGTTTATCTTAAAACTTCTTAAAAAGGATTGTTTATCTTTGGGGTGGGGTTCTGAACTTTCTAGAATACCTATGAAAACCAGTTATCCCCCCAGGGACCCCAACTCTGGGTGTTTCCTATCTCAGAAGAATGTATCAGTTCATTCACTCATTCACTGATTCATTATTTCCTCCCCTACCTTCTGATTCATCTATCCAGACATTACACAAGCATTTGCTTCTTAGGAGCCTGTGATGTGCTGATTATTGTAATCACCAGGATGACAAGATGAGTAGTCCTTCCTGTGTCAGAGCTCGTGTGCTTCCAGGCACAGTCCTTCCTGTGTCAGAGCTCTTGAACTAATTGGTAAGATGGACAGAATCAGAAAACTCAGAGTTCTTTGGGAGAGAGCACCAAGCAAGGAATCAAGTTTTGCTTGATGTAATACTCCTGACGGTCTCAGGGGACATAGGAGGAGTGTCTCTAAGGATATGGGAGGACAGTCTCAGGGGACTATAGGAGGACAGTCTCAGGGGATATGGGAGGACAGTCTCAGGGGATATGGGAGGACAGTCTCAGGGGATTTGGGAGGATTCTTGGGGAAAGTGGTGGGTGGCTAAGCTGACTCTGATGAATAGGAGTTGGTCAAAGGGAAGAACCAGGCATGGATCAGTAGAAGACTAAGAATGGAGGGGGATGTGCAGAGCTCTACTGGAGACTGGAAGGGACGAGGCTGTAAACACCTTGAAGAAGGAAAGTGCTGTAGGCTGGAGCAGCTGGAATGCACTCGGCTGGAACAGGAGCAGAGGCAAGATTCTGCAGTCTCGGGGGTCATATTAAGGAAGTTGCCACATAAACTGAGGGCCATGAGAAGGGGCTGAAAGGATCTAAGCGAGGCAGATGGCACCACCCAGCAATAAGGCAGGAAGCATTAGGACTCTAAGGGGGTTATCTAGGAAAACTGAATCCCCAAAGCCAGTCTGGTGCTCCTTCAAGGCAGTTTTAGGCGATGAATCATATCTGACAGCTAAGGGACTTCTCCTTTAAATGAAGATTCCTCTTGGCTTCTCCATCTCACCTCAGGCTCAGCCAAAGCTGGTGGATACAAAGGCAGGGTGAGAAGTGCTTGTGCAAGCCCACACTGCTTGTGCCCACACTGCTTGGGCCCACATTGCTACCTTTCACAGGGATAACCAGAAACAAAGAAAGGCAGCTTAGGTCAGACACCCTAGAAGCCCGATATGAGAGGAGAAAGTGTGAGCAAGTGTGTGTGTGTGTGTGTGTGTGTGTGTGTGTGTGTGTTTGGGGGGGAGGGAAGGTGGGGGAGTCAGCAAAGAGAAAGCCGAGAGCAGGGTTTTATCTCAGCCTTGGCTGCATCATGAGAGACTCTGAAGTATTAACTGTGCCAGAGTTGACCCACTTGAGACAAGAGCACCAGACTTCTGTATGCCTACCTCATTGAAAGCCACAGTCGCTGGGATGAGACTCGGTCTAACCCCTCCTGTAATGGCTACTCTTCCTTGTCAACCTGATGGACTTACCAAGCACCAAGGGTGTTAATGAGCCACAGCCTTGGGTGTGTCCATGTAAATGTTTCTAGTTGGGCAGAAGACCTGCCCTCGATGTAGACAGTTTTACCTCTGGGACTGGAGTCTTGGAGAAAAAGAGAAAGCCAACGGATCTCCAGAATTCCTTTCCTTGCTTCCTATTCCACTGATATATGAGCAAGCGGCTGCCACCACAGAGCCATCTGTCACTGTGAGCTGCCTCCACCATGCCTTCCCCGCCATGATAGACTGTGTCCCCCTAAACATGAACCAAGAGAAACATCTCCTTCCTTAGCTACTTCCTATCAACAGACAACCCACAGTCCAAGCAACTGGGGTTCATCAAGGGCACGTGTCTGAGGAAGGCTGCACATGTAAATGGGTGGCTGTAGCATCGCATCATTAAGGGGAGAAAAACGGGGACCGATCAAAGGACATCACACACATCAGGTCACCAGCAGTATCTTCTGCAAATGGCCTCGCAGATCCCAAGATCTTAGAACATATAGGGCAGAGACCTGGTCCCATACTCCAAGCTCCACTGTGTGCATTTTCAACTCATTACCTGCTTCTCTGAGGCTGTCTGACTGCCGCTCCAGCAAGGTCATGCTTTCACCTTGGAGACCGTCTGAAAAGATGAGCAGAACCTACAGTAAGAGAGAAGGAAATGGGATAGCATAAGCCTGAGGTATAACGGGGAACAGAGGAACAGATGTGCAGTGGAGAATTGAAGGTAGGCTGTATACCTGGCCCCTGGATGCAGATCTCTCCTCAAACATGTCCCAAAGTGACTGCAAGAACGGTGGGTCCAGATGAGTCGGTCCACGGACTGTGACTTGCAACAAGCTGTCAAACACTGCTTTCTGATAGATCTGGAACTTGGCTGGGAACTCTTGGTCACTGTTCACCTTAAAGGCCAGGCTCACCTGGGCCTCTGCACCTGAACCACAGCTCACCCCTCTGATAGAGGTGATGTCCTCCAAGATGCCCGGGAGGTACGATTCTAAGTGGGGATGGCCCTGGAACAAAGGCTGGCCCTGACGGTGAGTGGAAATGTCGAACCCGACCACTACATCCACAAAGCAATCTGGAGACCAAAGAAACAAGGCTAGATTAATCAGCAAGCAGGAGCAAAGGATTGCGGAGGGGGTTGGGAATAGGAGAGATGATTTTGTCATGCTCTAGGCAGTGTGCAGTACCCAGAGGATGCCCAAGAAAATGAAGATACATTAAAAAAAAAAGTTCCCTCTGGCCCCTTCATACATAACAAGTTTCAGTGCAAACTGAGGCTTTACGTATGTGGATACATTTTCTTGCTTTTAACGATGACATATTCTGATTCATATGAATATAACATATTAAAATTTTGAACTTTCCTGGAGATTATTCAGTTTCTAGCAGTCATAAATGTAAAGTTTTGCAAAGATAGGTGGATCATGTAGGTGAGTCAAACGGCCAAGGAGTGAAGACCGTTATCTGGAGAGCAGATGGAGCCACATGCCTGTCCACAGCCAGCAGCAACTGAAAGTGGCCAAGTGGGAAATGAGGTCCCGTGTTGTTAGACCCATTTTTAAAGTAAAGCCTGAAAGCTGTACCTCTAACGCAATGTCTCCAGTTTGTAAGCACAGTCAACTAACGAGTACATTATCCCAGCTAGACAGAATGAGCAAGGTGCATGTTGGGTCCCTTCTGTTCCTTGCCAGCTTCTCCTTCTCAGACTAGGGCGCTACTCCAGTGTAAAGACTCTGGCTAATTCCAGCCCCAGAGCTCTTCCTTCATCTTACCTCCACACAAGTACCCAAGCAGGACATGAAAACCAGGGAGCACTTGGAGAGCCTGACACATGCTATAAAGGATGCAGAAGCCTCCAGCATCACGGCTCTGGAGACGGCAGTAGGGAGGATTGCTCTCCGTGCACAAATTCCACATAGCGAAAAATGCCTGCTTCTGTGCTGTCTTCCCAACTCCCAGCCCCAAATGGACAGAACCTGCATGCCCTGTGGCTCCTGCCAGCTGCCGCTGAGGAGTGACATCCCTGTGGGATGGAATACTGTTCTAGTTTCCTGACCTCACACCCTGCCAAGCTGATTCCTCTAAAACATCCAAAAGGCCTTTGCAACCATTTATATTTGTGGATTAAGTAATCTGTAAAGATAACTAAAATCTTTACTATGTTATGATCATGAAGATGTTATTGTTAAGAAGGGAAACAAAGCAGGGTTAGACAGATGGCTCAGTAATTAAGATCACTTGTTGCTCTGGCAGAGGACTCAGAATCAGTTTCTACTGTCCACAGGCTGGCTCACAACCATTTGCAACTCCAGTTCCAGGGGATCTGACACCCTCTTCTGACTTTTGTGGACCACTACAGTCACATGGTAGCTGCACGCAGACAAGCTCCACAGGATTGGATGCCCTTTTCTAGTCCCTAAGGTCACTGCATGCATATGGTCCACAGACACACATGCAGGCAAAACATCCACACACAAAAGCAAAACCATAAAAATAACATTTTTACAAATCTACTCTGTACATATATATAAACACACATATATATACATACACATATACACATAAACAGCACACACACACACACACACACACACAGAGTCCATTACTAGTTTAACACAATGTTGAAACAGTTAAAAGTTTCAATAGTGAATATTCATTTTCCTTACATCCTACCAGATGAAGGGCATGATCCTTCATCTCCTTGTGTAGGGGACAGAGCATGAAGTGAGCAGAAACTCTGGCTGTAGTGAGAGGACAGGGATATCTACAGGACACAGCCAACCCTACCCATTGTGCTCTGTACCCAATCCTGCCACTGAGCAAGGCTGACTAATCACTAGCTTCCAGAGAGAAGCAGCGATCGATGTCTCCTCTCAGCACAGTGTTCTAAATGGATTCCACAGGGACTAGCCTATAGTATACCCGTATGAAACAAAGACACAGGAAGCCTTGGTTAATAAAACCAAACAACAGTGAGACACTCACTGGCTTTCCCACAGCTCTGGCAAATTTCACGGACCATTCTCTTCTTCACATCCATATTCTTTAGCTTATTAAAGTCTTGGAAAGTAATTATTTTTTCTGAATTGCCTGTGATGGGCAGAAGCTGCTCCTTATAAACATCCCCTATGCCTAAAGCCAGGACACAGATGCCAAGGTCTTTCAGGACCTTTACCGCGTCTGTCACATCATAGTGTGGAGAACTAGATGTTATAACAACCAAAGTCTGAGGGACACCAGCGTTCCTTCTGCCACCAACAGATGGATCAAACATGTCACTCACATGCTTGAGAGCAAAGTCAATTCGTGGAAACCCCTTGCTCTGGACCACACTGTGGACCTGAGATTTCCACTGAGTCTTGTTCAGAGAGTTTTCCAACTCAATAATTTCCTGATACCGGCTCCCGTATTGAGCCATCCCGATCTTCATTCTTTGAGACTCGATGTCAAAATTATCAATTAAGTCTGACAAGAAAGTTGTCATGGTAACAAACTCTGAATCAGACACCATGTCAGAGCCATCACAAAGGAAAATCACATCAGCTTCCGGAAGGTTACAAGCTGGAACAGAAAGGAGAAGTATAAATTATTTCCTCCTGCATCATTCTAAATTGTTCCATTACTGGGCTACTCAAATTGCTTTGCTAAATACTTAAATTGTTTTGCATTAGCAGCGAATTGAGATAAATTAACAGAGGAGAGACTCAGTGATTGGGCCGCAAAGAGAAGGAAAACTATCAGGAAAGGGGAGGATAATAGACGTTTTTCAAAGTGTAATTATATTTGCATGAGGTATTGAGAAAGATACGGCAGGCTATTCAGAAAGGAAGTAGGTAATTTGAACAGATTGAATACTCCCATGAAGAGATATTTTGCAAGCCTGAAAGTCTCTGCAATGTCTGCAAATCAGAACGGGCAAGGTAGCAATACCACAGAGTTATTGTTGGAACTTCTGCTGTTGCTGATGTTGCCAGTTTACATGTGTATTAAATAGTATCATTTCCAAAATTCTTTGGGCATGCAATAACATTGTAAATCCCAACCAGCTCATGACACATTATTCTAATTGTGTATGTATAGAAAGGGGAATCAGAGTTGGGTAGATTCATAAAAGCACATAAAATAGGCTCTTTTCTACTGCAGTTTTCTAGTGTCTCAATATTAGACATGCATGAGACAAGTGTGCACTGTTCATAAACAGTGCACAGGACTATCTCCCTGAAGCTCAATGTGAAATTTTCTAAAACTAAGGGATAACTTTCTCCCACTTCCAGTCAGACTCCCTGGCTCTGAACAGCAGCAGGGCAGTCACAGATGCTAACCATTGGTTGCCCAGGGTCACACAATTCCCTGTGAGGCAGAGGGGCAGACACAGAGTCAAGCTGCCCAGACAAGCCTTCAAGAAAGATTAAGCTTCCTGCAGTGAGTGGAGGCTCCAGCTGTCAGCTCCTTCAGGTCTGATTTCCCTATAGAGATGTCTTGCAAATGACATGCCTTTCCCAGGGCAGTTCACACTCCCTCTTCACCCCATCCTTGCCATCTTAGCCTGATGCTGGGCAGCCGTCCTGGGAAGTGCTTGCACCAGTGCTACTAAGCTCACAGCTTCACTGGACATGCACCACCGGCTGCCTTCTGCCTACCCCGCCTTTCTTTTTAGTTCACAAGTGTGATTCCTTAAAATGTGTGTACCCCAAACTCCATCTCAGCACCTACTTCTGAAAGGTATCATGGGAGACAAGAATAAAGTAGCATGCATATTCCTAGGACAAGACCAGTGTTAGTGATCTGCTGGATTTGGCAGAGACCCAGTAATGAACAAGAGGCTGATGAACCCCCAGTCGTTTGATGGGGTCAGATGAGACAAGCTCATCACAACAAGCTATGCACTAAGTGCTATCACCAAGAGAAAGGCAAGTGTGGGAGTCTGGGAGCATGGAGCAAACAAAGCTTAAACTCATTAAGTAGGCTGGCTGCAGGCAAGTGATAAGCTGTTCACAGGGGTTAGAACGAAGTGCACAAAGAGGTAGAGAAATTTCAGAATAAGAAGGAAGACATGAAAAGGGCAGGGGCAACAGATGAGATGGGAGAAGTGTAGAATGGTTGGAGAGAGTTAGAAAGCTTCCAAAATGCTGTAGACAGTGGTGGGACATAGTCCAGTGTGTGTAAGATACATCATACATTCTTGAGAGTGACCCGCATGGCAACAGGACAGATGTGGGAGAGGGGTGATACACACTCAGGCACACACACACACACACACACACACACACAAGAATGGGTACACATGCATACATCACACACCCAAAAGCTCAGACACCATCATGGAACAGAAGGGAGAAAATCTGTGGGAGCCAGAGGTTGAAGAGGACCAGAAAATACAGCGTCTTGAGGATAGGAGAGTAGCTGTGACTGAGTCTTGAATGAGATCAGTCGGTCAACATTCTATCATGGAAGTGGAAGGGATCGCCAGTCTCCCTCCCTCACTGAGGAACTGTTTGCAGTGGGTAGCTTCTGGGGGAGGAGGTAGACTCGCTTTTCTTTAAGGGTGAGGTTCCAACAGCTAGCCCCACATCCGCAAGTACCTGGGCAACCCAAACTGGAAAAGAAGCCGAGAAGCTGTGGGAATGGAGGGGAGAGGTAGGTCTGGGAGGGGTTAGAGGAAGGAGCGGGTGTGAATATGATCAACACATATCATAAGCAAAGTCTCGAAGAACCAAGTACTAAGCAATAGTTATAGCGGCTTACTCTCTTGTGAATTATTACACAGAGTCTCTTGCAGAAGCAGGTAAATGTCTCTCAGTTTGTCAAAGTTGTCTACATGGATAGTGTTTTCTTTCTTCCCTGCCATGGTCTCCAGTTCACCTTGGTTGGCTTTTCCCACCCCCACTGCGAAGACGGTGATGCCTTTAGCTCTGAGTTCTCTTGCTGCCTCGTCGAGTTTCTCTCGGTCATGGGACTCGCCGTCCGTGATGACAATCATCAGCTGCCTCACGTTCTGCTTCAGGCGGCTGCCATGCTCTTCTGTGAACAGGATGTTGGAATGCTGAAGAGCCTTGGCAGTGTAGGTCTCCCCTCTGGTGTCCCTGGGCCTCCTCAGATGCTCAACGATGGCCGATCTACTCGAGTAAGTGTTGAGATAGAAAAGGACCTCGGGATCGTTGGAGTACTTGAGAGCTCCAAACTGCACTCGGTCCCTGCCGACGTCTGCCTTCTTCACCAGGTGGATGGTGAGGTTCATCATGCTTTCTTGCTCATGTGGACCTATGCTGCCTGAGTGGTCCAGCACAAACACAATGTCTAAGAGTTCAATCCTCTTGCAATCTGAAAAAAAAAAAAAAAAAGTAAATAACATGCACTCACAAACTCCACCATGCCACCTACATACCCTGAGGGAACATGGTCAACGCTTGCCATGAGCATTCTAGGTACACAGCGCCCCAACCTCATCACCCATGACTCACCTCTCAGATGTGCACAGCTGTGGACACGTGGAGGCCAAAACGCAACCTCGGGTTTTATTCCTCAGAAAGCCTTCCTTGGTTCTGAAAGAAGGTCCCTTACTGGTCTAGAACTTGCCAAGTAGGCTAGGCTGGCTGGCCAGCAAGACCCAAGGCTCTGTCTTTCTCTACCTCCTCAACACTGAAGTTACAGGAACATGTTAAAAACTCTGGCTTTTTCAAATGGAAGCTGAGGATCCGATTGTTATATTTTTGTGGCAAGCACTTTGCCAATTGAGCCTCTGTCTCACTTGGTTCTTCAAGATGGTTGCTGTCATTTTTACAGAGAAAGAAACTGTAGCTCAGCCAAGGGCAAGTTGCAGAACAGGATTCGAAGGGCACATGTCCTCTTAGCTATGGGGCTTCACAGCTGGTGGCCCTTGTACCAATCTGTTCAACTGCATCTCTGACCCAAGGGTGCCTTTGCTAATTAGCTTTCAGCCTAAAAACAACATCAGAACCCAATTCAAGGACAATAATAAGGGGAGACATGCTAGGATTTGCAAAAACAGCCTGCTGTCTTGGAGAGTTCAGGATCTCATTGTGTAGGCTGGGGATTATATTCCACTCTCTGTGCCTCCCATACACAAACCTCCCCAGATGTATCATGGAACTCCCCACTTAAGTGTGCTCCATCCTGGCCTCCAGAACTCAAACTTAGGAATGGATGGATATGCAGATGGGAGAATGAAAGTGCCTATCTCTGCGTCCCTGGCCCCACGCCCTCTTCCATTCCCAAAGCCAACAGACCACTCTGGTGGTTGTCAAAGTCTAGACTCTCTCAGTAATTTTTTTCCTTTCCTTGATAACCTGGGCATCTGCCCTTCAAGGTTCACATCATCCTTCACTTCCCAGCAGCCTGTTTTACCTCCAGTCTCGATTTCAGCCAGTGAGGCTCTCAATTATTCAAGTCAGTTGCTATATGAGGCAGTTTTACCGTACGCTCCAGACAGCGCTCTGACAACGTTAGTATTTATCAAAATGAAGAGTCTAAAGTTGAAGGCCTGGTCCTTTAATATACCTCTCAGTACTATCAAGAACCTGGGAATCATTGTCACACATAGAGAAAGAAGACTCCAGTTAGGTTGTTACTGGAAAGTCCCAAGATAACACCGAAAGCGCGGTTTGCAACAAGGAGTTTCATTTGTTAACTTTCTAAAAATTCTGAACACCCAGTTTTGAAGAATGAAACCCAATGACTGTTTCTATGCTGCCGGGAAAACACACAACAGAGACATCTGGTGGTTTCACTTGCTCCCTTAGCTGTTTCCAAAACAGATGACAGCATGTGACAGGTTTTAAAAATGTCAGTCTTCAGGCCTTGTGCAGATCAATAGCAAGCTCAAGTTCAAGAGAGGTTAAATCTGCTAGCATCTGGGCTGGGATGCAGTTCAGTGGCCTAGCGTTGGTGAGGCAGGAGGCTCAATTCCCAGCACTAAAAAAAAAGGGGGGGGGGGTTGGCTCAACTGAGTATTGCTCAATTCTTTTGAAAATATGAGAGATGTTCCTGGTAGATTGGAGATGTTGAGGATACCATTTAGTATAGCTAAAAGGAAGATGCACAGATACTTCTAATTACATCCTGCCCTGGATGATTTTATAGAGGCATGAAAGCATTCTAATTGACTAAAAGTGGAAGTAAAAATATCTATGGAAACAAAACGAATTAATGGGAGGGGGGCCAAGAAAGGAAGAGGAGAGAGGGTATGTAAGGTATGGGAGAATATGCTCAATTCTATATATTTTTTTTTCAAATAAAGAGAGTTTTTCAAACCAAAGAAAAGGGAGCTGGAAAGGTGGCTCAGCAGTTAAGAACACTAACTGTTGTTCCAGAAGACTCAGGTTCAGTTTCCAGCACCTACATGGCAGCTTACAACCATCGGTAGCTCCAGCTCCAGGGGATCTGAAACCCTCTTCTGAGCTCTGTGGGCATTGAGTGTGTGCGTGTAGCATACAGACACACATGCAGACTAAGCAGTCATACACATAAAAATATGGGTACGGCCCAAAACTTAAAACACTAAAGTCTAGGAAGTGGCTGAGACCAGAGTGCAGCCATCTTAGTGCGAGGGAAGTCAATATCTCACATCCCGGAGGCTAAAAGAGAAGAGGGGGGGGGGAGCACTTACCATGCAGAGCACACACTCGAAAGATGAGTTTACTCTCTATGTCCTTCAGATGGTCAAAGTTCTCAACATGGAAAACCAGGCTGCCATCTCCACTGATCTCCTCCAGCTGAGTCCTATTGGCACCATACACACCCACGGAGAAGATGGTCACACTTTTGCTCCTGAGAGCCATGGCTGGGCCCCCCACTTCATCATGAGCTTTTCCATCTGTGAGGAGGATGAGGAACTTTCTGACCTGGGGGCGGCCCCCCTTGGAAAGGTCAAAGTATTCATTTACGAAGGTTAGTGCACCTCCAGTCAAAGTGTTTTGGTTGATGGGAGACATTCTATCTATGGCTGCATAAATTTCCTTGTGTGTGGAGTATTTATTAAGCTGGAATTCTTCCCTGTTATAGTCACTGAACTGAACAACCCCGACTTGGGATCTGTCAGCGCCAATCTGTATCTTCCCCACCAGATTTTTCATGAAAGTTTTCATTGTCTCAAAATTTGTAGGCCCTATGCTTCCAGAACTGTCCACCAAAAACATGATATCCGCCTTCATGTCTTCACATCCTGTTTAGGAGAAAAAGATCAGAAATTAGTGTGGTTCTTATATATGAGGACGCAGTAAGCAATACCAAATGCACTTATGAGAAAAATGTAAAATTGACCCAGGGCAAGGCTGTTACGTTGGACATTTTTACTTGTAACTTTGGTAGAAGAAACCCGACAAGAACCCTGCATCAGAAATTCACTGAGGACAACCCAAGGAATTTTATAAAGAAAATGCCACTTCCAAATGCCCATCCTTCATCCATACAATCACCCATTCATTCATTCATCATTCATTCACTCATCATCCATTCATTCATCATTCATGCATCATTCATTCATCATTCACCCATTCATCACTCATGCATTCATCATTTACCCATTCATCACACATTCATTCATAACTCTTAAGTACATAGAAATACCAAACTTCAAGGTAAATAAATGTTAAAGCTGTAATGGTGATTTTAAAAGTTAAACAGAGCCAGAGTAACCAGTTCTCGACATTTCTGGAACTAATGTTCCATGTAGACACAGTCAGGAGACTAATGCAAAGTCATCATGAAACATGTAATCTAAGTTATCTTAAAGCAGCATTATATACTGGGATAATTTTAAATTATTTGATAAATAAGTCAACTCTAGAAATTGTAGTAAAAAGGTTTTTTTTAAGGATATTACATGCTTTAGTACACACATATATTCATTCACCATGGACTATTCCTTCACACACACACACACACACACCCCTTATAGAAATTGGGTACACACACACACACACACACACACACACACACACACACATATATATATATATATATATATATATATATATATATATATACATGTACAAGTTATATAAGCTTTTGAAAGTGAGTGTTACTAGGGCTGGAGAGACAGTCCAGCCATTTACAATACTTGTTGCCTTTGCAGAGGACCCAGGTTTAACTCACAGCCCCCACACAGTCACTAACAGCCATCCATAACTCCAGCCCCAGTGATTCTGATTCTCTCTTCTGGCCTCTGCAAGCACAGCATCTACATGGTACACACATATGCAGACCAAATACTCATACACATAAAACTAGTTTTAATCTTTAAAATTAAAACAATATGAATATGGCTTTACCAAAGCCCCAAGGCAAAGCAAACTGCTAGTGACACTTGTGTGTACGACACATATAAAGGCTTAGATACTTTTAGATGCATTTAACATCCACGGAAGCTACTCCCTTATTTCTACACATGATAGGGTCTGCTGCTAGAATTCATGTTTTCCCATTTTTACCTGTTAATCAAGTATCACCCAGGCAGATGTTTTCCCAGCAGAAGAATACATGCCCCAGCCTTCCTTGCAACAAGACATGACCCCCTCCACCCCCATCCCTGAAGTTTGAACCAGTAACTGAGAAACAGCAGCCCGGCCTCTTCTGGGTGCTACCATCAAAGCAGCTGAGTATGGCAAGCTCCCTTCAGGTCTCACTGTCCACATCTGGCAGTGAGGAGTGCAGCTTCAGGTGCAGCCTAGGGTGGAAGCCCCCGCCAGTCCCCTGGACCTGAACTGCCCACCCTATTGCAGACGAGAAAAACCATTCTGTAACCTTGGGCTTGAAGAGTTGCTGTCAGAGTACTTTAGTCCATCAGTATCTGCTCTGGGGCGTACTGCTGCTCTCTGGTCCCTCGGGCCTAGCCTCCTTGGCGTTCTAAGCACCACTCACCAGTTAGGATTCATTTCCTTGTCCATGACTGGATACCTGAACTACAAACACTGTGCTTACCTCCTCACATCAGCCTAGAACCTTCTTCTCTAAAGAAGAATCTATAGTGCCCTCTATATTGTGCCTCCTGAAGCTCTTATTTTCCTGGAGTCAGCCCAGGAAACACTGGGGACCGTTCCTTCTCATCTTCTTGCTCTTAGACCCCAACTGTATATGACAACTGTATTATGTTCACCAGCAGGGGAAAGAGGAAGATGAATCCCAGGACATGGGATTACTACACATTTGCTTCTTCGCTTTTCTTTCCAGTCAGTGGCTCAGGAAAAAAAAAATTTACCCATATTTTGCATCCTTGTCCTCTCTTTCCAGTGAAAACCTCAGCCAACTTCTGTAATACCCAACTTTGGTTCTGTTGTTGTTGTTATTGTTGTTGTTGTGTTGGCTTGTTTGCTTGTTTGCTTGCTTTGCTGGGCTGAGGCTCAAACCTACGGCTCATCCACTCCAAACAAGTGTCCTACCACTGAGCTACATCCATGCCTGACTTTTCTACATCCCTTTCCAAGTTTCACTTTGGTTCTCTTACCTTTCTCAGAGCAGATGCGGTGAACGATTTCATTTTTTATGTTCTTCAGAGAATCGAAGTTCTGCCCGAAGTTAACCCTTTCGTCGTTCCCGGCAATCTGCCGCAGCTGGGTTTTGTTTGCCTCGCCAATCCCAATGGCGTGAATGGTGATGTGCTCAGCCCGCAGTCTGTTGGCAGGTTCTAGAACGCTGTCGTTTGACTTCCCGTCAGTCAGCACGATGAGGTAACAGGGAACTCCGTCAGTCCTCTCTGACTTTCCCTTCTTTATGAGTGGCAATATGAAATCCAGGGCTTTCCCAGTGAATGTCCGACCTTTGAGTTGCTTGATGTTAAAAACAGCCTTTTTCAAGGCAATGCCATCCGTGTAGCGAGAGACAGGAAATTCCACTTCATTCTTATGTGAATACTGCACAACTCCAACCCGGACTTTGTTGGGGCCAATAGGAAACATGTCTATCACAGATGACATAAATATCTGGATTTGCTCAAAGTCTTTCTTACGGATGCTGTACGACCCATCAATGAGAAAATAGATGTCAGCCTCCTTTGTATCCACACAGCCTAAAAAGGAAACAAATGTGAGGGTGTAGGTACTCTGTCAATCATGGAGCAGATCGAGGGAACTTTGTCCCAGGCTTTGTGAGGGAGCGTGAGGCTGTAGATAATCTAAAGAACAGAGCCTCAGAACCAGGAAGTGATGACGCATGCCTTTGATACCAACACTCAAGAGGCAGAGACAAGCAGATCTCCGAGTTTGAGGCCAGCCTGGCTTACAGAGCAAGTTCCAGGACAGCCATGCTACACAAAGAAGCCTGCCTCAAAACAAACAAACAAACAAAAATAAACCTCTGTGTTGGTATGGTGCCTGGATCTTTCTGTCCATTTTAACCTTCGAAATGTATCACCATCTTGGGAAAAAACGGAAACACAGCAAGGCATAGTGATTTATCTAAGATCACACAGCCGGTGGACAAAGAGCACATTTTCAAACTGTAAGTTTCCCACACCGTTATCTCCTTATGTAAATAAGCCAATCTTCTAAACACAGGACAACTTGACCATTTTAGAATTCTTGTTGTTGGCAACTTTGGGGGAATTAGTGATTCCTGACACTGCTGTAGACTTTGAGCCAGCATTCCTTAAGAAATAAAAAGTCCAACCCAGAGAATTACAACTATGAAGATCAACACACAAAGCTTTGGAGCCAAAATCATAACCCTCTGCCAAGCACAGGTTGATTGGGGCTTGCAAGCCTTGAGACTGAGCAAAGTGAACTGATACATAACCAATAAAGAGTGGAGGGCTCACCAGAGTAAGGCAGCAGTGGCCAGTGATGCTAAAGAGAGCATGTGGGGCGAGTGCAGCAGATCCCAAGGCTTCCCTGCCCTCTGCCCTCTCACCAGACACTAGACAGCACGGTCATCAGTCACTGATGCTCCTACTCCATCAACTTAGAGCCCAGCCAGGAATGCCCTTACTGCCTGAGTGTGAGCAACTACATCAAGGGGTGAGGGGGTCCATACATTTCTGTAATCCCAGTGCTGGAGGGGTAGAGTCAGGAAGATCCCTACAGTTTGTTGGCCAGCCAGTCTAGTCGAACCTGGGGACTTCAGGTTTAGTGAGAAACCCAACCATAAAAAGTAAGGTGGAAACCAATTGAAGAAGACACGGCAGTGACCTCTGGTTGATACGTGCAGGCACACATAAGTAAGTATACACACAGGTGTGGGGCATTGGGCTATGCAAAGACAGTCTAGTCTCCGGTCGAGCTGAGATGTTGAACCCCGAGACCCAGTAGTGATAAATCACCTACATGGGATAGAAGGAATTCACTCATGTCTCCTGGAACTCTGGCTCCTGTTGAAGTTACCACACCCTCAGCCCTCACAAGAGAAGTATGGTTAGTAGTCACCTGGGTTAGATGCCCACCTGGGGCCGAGTGGAAAGCATCTGGCAGCCCTCCCACATCCGCCTGCCCAAAGCATAGGAGGAACTCTGGCTGGGCGTGGGCTATCCTCCCTCCCCACTCTTTCCCCTAGGCCCCTTTTTAGTTCCCACACATGGAGCACATGTACCTGTACTAAAAACCCTACCCATTATACTAAGGATACTTTGAAATTAAATAAAAGTTAGGGTCAGCGAAATTGTTCAGTGAGTAAAGCAATAGCCCTGTAAGTCTGACACCCTGAGTCCAGTCCTCAGAATCCATGGTGGAAGACAAGAAGTGACTCAAACACTGTCCTCTCAACTCCACAATGTGCCAGGCCACATGCGTGCTTGTACCTCAAACGCCTCCCACCCACATGATCAATACATCCTTAATTAAATAAAATCAAAAGTCGTCTCGTTTATAACTCACTGGCTGGTGGAAACTAAGCCTCGAACAGCAGCTACAGAACGTGTCCACCAGTTGGTTAGGCAGAGATGAAATCCGTCCCCTGACATAAGGCCTCACAGCTCAGTCAAACAGAGGTAAAGTTACCAATGTGTAGATTTGGCCTTTAAAATAGAGATGTTTGTTGTCAACTGGTAGCACTAGACCTGTCAGTCACAAAAGCGACTTTCTGGAAGGACACCACACCCCTAATAGTCATTTTATTACAATTTAGTTTCTATCTTATGTCTAGGAATAGAAAATGCTCTGCTCAGAGGACATGAATGGCCAGGCTCCTGGACACTGACATTTCTCACCATTACAGTATCTGGATAATGTAAATGCCCTTTGGTTTATTAATGCTCTGAGAAACAGAGACAGGGGGACAAAGAGACGTGATGAAAAAACAAGCCAAGTCCAGTGTTATCTGAAGATGGGACTATAGATTATTTTTTTTTCTTCTTTGTGTCCATCTGCACTATAAAAAAAGTTTTATGTATAACGTGCATGGCTTTATTACACCTTACTGAGGCACAATTGGTACTTTATAAAATCGATCCATTGTTTAAGTATGTCGTTTGATGGATCTTGGCATATTTATAGCCATGCAACCATTATCTAGATTCTGTTTGTTTTTTGATTTTTAATGTTCTCACAACCCTTAAAAGTCCCCTGACTGAGTTTTGCTCAATGCCCATTCCTGCCCCAACCCCAGACAACCATTCCCATTAGCTACGTAATAACAAATATCTTCTAGACATACCGGTTTTATCCAGCTCCATTTGTTCAGCACGGGTAGAAACCTGGGTCCAGATTTCATTGCGGATCTTCTTTAGGAAGTTCCCACTGTATGATTCCAAGTGACTGTAGGAGCTGTGTGTAGAAATGCTCTCCCTGGAAGGGTATGACACTATGTCTTCTAACTGCGTGTTGTTGGCCCCTTCGATGCCCAGTGCAAACATAGTTACGCCCTCCAAGCGCAGGTCCAGCGCAGCCTCCCGCACCGCGTCATCTGATGCTCTGTGGGTGACCAGCACTGCAATCTGGGGGACGCCCTGTGCCTTCCTGCTGCCACTGGACTCTGAGAAGCCTTCTTTCCTCATCTGCTCAATGGCAGCCCCAACATTAGATGCCCCAGTCTGTAGGGAGAGCTTCTGAATTTGCTTCTGGAATCCAGACCGGTTGGTACTTGACCTCAGGGAAGAAATAGTCTGAGCCCTGTCGCTGAAGCTCATCAGCCCAAGACGCATGCAGTTGTCCTTCACATCCACAGAGCTGGTAACATTCTCTAGGAAGTTCTGCAGGTCCCTCAGATTCTGTGTGGTCCCCACGGACTCGTCCACCAAGAATATAAGGTCGGCAAGGGAGTCTTTCTGGCAGGAGGCGGGAAAGGGGACTGTGGAGACAGAAAAGTTGTGAGGTTAGGAGAGACCCCTGGCCCGGGATGAGAGGACTTCCAGGATGGTTGAGACGCTAATGCCAATGGACAGGATTACCACAAACTCAGTCTGAACTGCTTCCCCTTATTAAACAAAACAGCAGAATTCTGAATAATACTGGCAAGGTCCTTGAGTTCAGAGGTTTCGTGTGGACACTTTGTTCTATACTTAGCCAGTTTCCTGCCACATGCTTACAGCCAGCACTGCCGCAGCCATCTCTGTGACCACCTCTACAATAACCCTCATCCACACCCACCTTTCACCAGCAATGGGACCATCATGGCTGCCACCACCTTCATCACTCTCTCACGATGACGTGCAGGGATGGGTTGGTAGACCTATTTCTGACCTCAACAAACTCACACTCGATGGCCAGATTATATTCTTTCAAGAGCTGACAAGTGCTACAAAGACAGCAAAGCAGGAGGCTTGATTGGCTCTAATGGGTGTGAGCTTGGGGAAGAGACTCGCCCATTCGCGCCGTGAAGTCCGGGTAGGCTTCTCTGAAAGGGTCCCATTTGGGTGAATGTGTAGGATTCGATCATAGGAAACTTGGAAGAAAGAGAAACTTTAGGAGAAAGAATAGCAAAAGGCAGAGACAAGCAAGACATGCATCATGGCTAGAGCCAATGGATGAAGGGAAGCCATGATGACAGGCTCAGAGGGAGATCTCAGGTCTCCTGGGAGTCACATGACCTGTTTTAAATGTCTTAATGTGGGGCGGTGAACTATGCACAGACAGCCTGGTCCCCGGTTGAGCACAGGCCTTGAACCCCAGAGGAGACCTGGTGGGCGGTGACTTCTGCCTTCATGGGAAGGTAGGAGTTTGGCTATACCTCCTGGGTCCCTGGCTCCTGTCGAAGCTTCAGCCTCCCACAGCCCCCTGCAGAGAGGTGTGTGACCATCAGTCACAGGAGCAGTGCCCCAACCTCCTGGTATTCTGTCCGGACTCCAACCCCACAGTTACCTAGCAACAGCCAAGTAGCCCCAGCCCACTATAAAAGGAGCTGCTTGCCCCTTCCTCACTCTCTTGCCTCTCTTATTCTCTTGCTCTTATTCTTGCTCCCTTCCCACCCCCTCCCCACCTCTCTCCACATGGCCATGGCTGGCCTCTCCTTACCCACTTTCTCCCTCTCTCTGCCTTTCTTCAATAACTGCTTTAAAACCAAGGACTTCCTCTTCTCATCAGGATCCGCCATGCTGGAGCAATGGAGCAGGTTTCCCTCTTTCCAGCCATGCATGCATCTAACTTCCCTCTGCTGGGAAGTCTCCCTGTGCTCCAGCCCCAGCCCCTCCGAACCAGCCACCTGAGCTAGCCAGACTCCCTCCTCCCTGCCATTTTCCCTTTGGCCCCCCAGGCCAGAGTTCACCCAAGGGTCCCCACTCTGTTCTCAGCGACATACAACAGTGTCTGGGATGTCCAAGAGTGAGAACCTGTCATCTGTGACCTCCATGTGGCCTCCAAAACCGGCTCTTCCCCAGCAGTGTCTGTGGTAGCCAGACTCAGGCAGTTCCATGGGGACCCCAGACTGTGTGTGCCTTCCTTACCACCCTCCAGAGCAGGGTCCCGAAGCCTCTCACAGTCCAATGCCCACCCAGCGGCAACCGGCAACCTGGGGTCCTCCTCGCCCAGTGGCCCTAGCCCCAAGCAGACTCGGGATCCCATTTTTGTCCCACATCTTAAGTATCGCTCTAGGTACTGAAGGATATTAGGAACTCAAGGTTACAATGAATAACTCTTCTGGGCTGCTGTCCTTCAGAGGCATGGCCGGGCTTCTCACCAGAGCAGCATTCTTACTGCGCATCCACCTAGAGCGGTGCCTGACCCGTTTGCCTCCTCATCCGGACGGCATGTGCAACCTCCTGTTTTGTTTTCCCTTCGTTTCTTTTTTTTTTTTTTTTTGGTTTTTGGTTTTTGGTTTTTTTCGAGACAGGGTTTCTCTACATAGCCTTGGCTGTCCTGGAACTCACTTTGTAGACCAGGCTGGCCTCGAACTCAGAAATCCACCTGCCTCTGCCTCCCAAGTGCTGGGATTAAAGGCATGCGCCACCACGCCCGGCTGTTTTCCCTGTTTCTTACTGGTCCTTTCTAGCCCCCACGTCCCCAGTGACTGTTGGGTCTCAAGGGTAATCTGCTTTGACGTCATCATTGAAAACTCAACTAAGACACAATCCTTCAATAAGAAGGTGTGAGCAAATGAAGCATTAGCATTCCTCTTTTGGGCCAACGGAGTCAAGAATCAAAGTAAATGAAGGGAAGGCATGTGTGTCTCTACATGAAATCCGGGTTTCCCAGAGCTGAAGGGAAGGAGCTGGACGGAAGCTGGGAGGTAACAGAGATGGCTTCTGGAATGGAAATCAGAACTTTCCTAACTAAGGACATGCTGCAGGGGCTGGGGTCATAAGCCCCAAAAGGACACACTTTGATAGCTGAGGTAAAGGCTGATCCTGAGTAGCTCTGAATACATAAACATCAGCATGGATGAAGGGGTCCCCAGAGATGTTCTTGGGGGGTCCTCTGGAAAGGAAATGGGAAATTTTCACATAAGCGAGGTAACAGCTGAGGTCTTGAATTATGTACATGAGGGAGATACTGAGCCAATTCAATCCGATATGTCCCCAATTGCTCTTATTTTTATCCATAAGCCTTTGATAAATATTACTAGTATTTCTTCAGTTTAAACTCCGCTGAGAGAAACTGTTACTTAATAGCAGCACTTCGGAGTCTCACTAAAAAGCATTACTAATGCATCACACACACACAAAAAAAAAAATCCTCATATTAAATATATGGAAATGTGAAATATTTAGCTATAAATGTAAAAGCTATCACCATAGGATGACAGGCCACATAGCTGGAACTATGCCCTCTATCTGGAGCAGGCACTGGACAGTACTCATTAGACAGAGGATTAGAAGAAATGGTGTAGGAGGGACCATGCTACAAGCCCCAGATTGCAGCCCACCACACTGCTGACCAGACAAGTCACCCCTATACTGCCTGTGTGACAAAGCATAAACACGTGCAGACAAGCCTCTGGTCCCACAGTCCCCATTCCCACCGGGAGCTGTGATATGCTAGCTGACTGGCACTTATTGAATTACTGCCCATAAACCTCACAGCACCAGGACTATGAAGAAAAAGGAGCCATCTAGATGGGTTTCTGAAATCTATGATAGCCTGATGTTCATTTACTCGTAACAAAGAAACAAGACACCAGCTCACTCTCCAGGTTCAAGGAAGACAGAGAAAAACACAAGCTGCCAACTCTGCCCCTATGGCACTGCCCACTCATGGTCCAGGACAGGGACAAAGAGAGATGGAAAATCATGGGAAAGGTGCTGTCATAAGATGTGCCCAAGGAATGCTGGGACCCAAAATGAAAGCCCAAGGAATACGGGCTTGAGATTTAAATGATGGCTCTCTTCTACCTAAGGGGGGCAAAGGAAGGCAACAGGATTGATGTCAGAGAAATGGCACAGGCAGAGGCAAAGAAAAGGCTGGTGTATATATCCTCAATAGCTCAATGCAGCTGGTGTCCTGAGACAACACAGATGGGAGCTGCCATGGGTAAAGGTGGATAGATATGGAGCCCATGGGGATTGGGTGCCTCCTCAAGACCTTCCTACCTGTCTTATCAACATGGTTGGCAGCTGTGGTTATAGCTGCAGGTGTGGTTGGGGCTACAGGTGTGGTTAAGTCCACAGGTAACCCTTCCCTGTACTTAGTCACATCCTTGATGATCTGTGTCATGTTTGGGGCAAACATGCCGAGGTCTCTGACAGTCCTGAGATTGAAATGGAACTGAGAGGTGGCCATGGCCTTCAGGTTTTCCTCAGAAGCCTTCTGCACCCCCACGGAGATGATTTTCACCCCATCTTCCCGCAGGGCCTTCGAAGCCGCTTCCACATCATCCTCAGACTCCGCTGAAGCCAGCACCACCAGGATTGGGGGGAACTGTTTCTTGTCTCTTGCGTTTGTGGGAGCAGAGAAGTAGGTCCTGTGAGCCTCCTGCAGGGCGTTCCCTATCTTCAGGGAGCCACCGAGGAACCCGAAGTTCTTCTTTAGGTGGTTCAGCATGGGGTTCCTGTTCTTGAAGGTGCCCAGCTGGAACTCATTGTGGAGAACATCACTGTACTGGGCCAGGGCCACGCGGTACTTTTTGGCCTCTATGGGGAGGCTGCTGATCATCTTGTTGAGAAAAGTTCTCACAAATGGGAAGGACTTAATTCCCAGGTAATCAGAGCTGTCCACCAGAAACACCACGTCTGCATACTCGGGGCCTGGCCCTGCACAATAAGGAGATAGCAAGCAAACACACAATCTTATTTCCACCATCACAGTTTAAACCTCAGTAGTCCCTAGACACTATGTCCTTGTGTCAAAGCTTTATCATAATTCCAAAGACCGTTTTTCCTGGAAGTCAAATGGAAGAAACTACTACTTCTGCCTGACATGTCAAGGGGTCATTAGTAAAGTTACCCAACAGATCATTTATCTTCAAATCTATCTCTGAGGGTAATTGGCTTTCTTTTCATTTCTGGAGCCCCAAACTACGATACTGTCCTACAAAATTAATGACACAGTAGTACCACTCCAGAAGATCACAATGTGGTTTAAGAACTAATACCTATTTTTGGATACCACAGAGAATAAGCAGTTGTCTTGGGCTGGAGAACTTAAGAAGAACATGAAGAGAGACTTTATGTGTATGGACTCTTTGGGGACCGTGAACTAGGAGAACCGGGATCAGACATGGGCACAAAGCAAAGAGAAGTCACCCGTGTATCACCAGGTCTGCTCTGAAAGCGGCTGAACCATACATTGCCACAGCTACCCCATGCAGAGGCAAAGGGGTCAGTGTTTCAACTCCCCTAGGGGCCCACCATTGATGCAGACCATCTGCCAAAATTGAATAAAAGAAAGAATTACAGGTATGGCTTCTTTGGTAAAGGTGATCTGGGAAAGCTGAAGGCTGTAGTGCAGCTTTTCCGCCTTTGGTGTTGTTGGGGTTCAAAAAGGTTGGAGTCCTGAACCATTACAGATTGAGGATGCTCAGACTGGGGCTACTCAGTGTATATATTTCATATTGTAGATGGGAAAAGGGCAATGATTTAGTCACAGAAACACTTAGATTATGTTTTCTGTGTGGGATTCTTTGTCTTCCACCTACTAAAGAGGAAGCATATATATTTATCATATACCAATACTATATATTACATATTATATATTGTATAATGTATATCATATATATATATATATGAAAGCACATATTAGTAAAAGAGATAGATGGTCAGAGTGAATCTTTATATACACACCTAGCAAAACCAAACTACTACTCTGTGCTATGATAGCCTCGTAATGACTGTTGCCTGGTTGGCTGTCTGCTTTTATGTCGACATCACACAAACCAGGATGAATTGAGAACAGGGAATCTCAATTGAAAAAACACCTCCACCAGACTGGCCCATGGGCAAGCCTGCAATACATTCTCTTGATTGATGATTGATGTGGGAGGGCCTAGCTTACTGTAGACAACAAATGTCACCCATCAGGCTGGCAGTCCTGGGTGCTATAAGAAAGCAGGCTGGGCAGGCCATGGGAAACCCTAAGCAGCTCTACTCCATGTCCTCTACATCAGCGCCTGTGTCCAGGTTCCCGCTCTGCATCTCTTCCCTGATTTCCCTCAGTGGCACACTATGCTGTGGAATTGTAAACACAAATAAACCTTTTTCTCTCCAAGATGATGTTGGCCCATGGGGTTTTACCTCAGGAATAGAAACCCTAGAAGACACCTAGAAACTATAGGAAGATGTAGGAATCGTGAATCACAGTTCTACTTCTGAAATAGTTTAGTATGCTGAGTTCTGCAAGCTTGATGGAGCCCTTCCTCCTAGGAGAGCAAACACCGACTGGAAACGGCAGTAAGAGACGATTACCACAGCTATCTGCTCACTCCACACACCCAGCTTGCAGAGGAAGGAATGCTTTAACCTCTACCTACAGTGTTTGTTCTGGTGACCATGTTTGACTGTGATGGAAAGTCCCCTGGGTGGAAACGGGATGCAAAGACACTCTTGGATGCTCATCTCGAAAGCTGAACTCTGCTCACCTCTAAGTGCCTGCAACATTTCTAAAGATAAGGCTGAAACTATTCTATTCACAAGTAGGCTTAGTGTATTCTCAGAGATATGAGACACTGAGAGTTATGCAAATCAATGAATAAAGATTTTTCTAGCCAGGGCTATATGATTTTTTTTACCCAAAGCTTTCCCTACCTTTAAGGGATGAAGTCATGTTATCTCCTATGGCTTTGTTGTTGTTGTTGTTGTTATTATTATTATTATTATTATTATTATTATTATTATTATTATGTGATATATACTTTGATCTGTTAGTAAATAAAAGTATTACTTTATATTAAAGTTTGATAAAGCATGAAAATGTTTAATTTTTCCAAATAAAAATTAACCAAAACTATACCGGTACCTGGGCTCTGGTCTGCCAGGGTTTCAGTCCAGAGGATTAGGACAAATGCAATTAACTGGAGCTTCATTCTGTTAACGGGGTCCCTTATTTTTATTCTGAAAAGAAAAATGCAATATGAATTATACATGATGGTATACTGAAAAGAAGTATTTTTAAAAAAAAGTAGGCATTCGTCAAGCACATGGAAAATAGATGTTGAGGGCTGGGCATGTTGGCCATGCCTGTGACCAGGGCTGGGCAAGGTGGCCATGCCTGCAATCCCATAATTTAGGAGTGAAAGGCAGAATTCAGTGTCCATCTTCATTCTCGGCTACAGTGTGACTCCAAGCCAGCCTCAGCCTAAGCTGCAGAGACCTCCATTCTAGTTAGTACAAATAGTGTCTCATTGTGGTGTTGATTTGTAGTCCCTTATGAAAACTGATCATATCTTTTCCCATACATGTTGGGTGCTTATATATCTTCCTTGCAGAAACAATTATATCATGCCTACTTTTAGGCAGGCTTTTGTTGCCGTATAGCACAAACTCCTTACACATCCTGATTCAGACACTTAGCAAACAAATGGCTTGCAAAGAGACTTGTCCCATTCTGTGTATTATATTCATCTTAAGATACACTTTAAAATAATAATGGTAATAAATCTTTTTTTTTAAGACAGGGTTTCTCTATGTAACAAAACAGCCCTGGCTGTTCTGGAACTCACTTTGTAGACCAGGCTGGCCTCAAATTCACAGAGATCCACTTCTGCCTCGAGAGTGCTAGACAAAAGGCATGCACCACCATGGCCTGGCAATAATTTAACAAATTATTCTTAAATTGAAGGAAAATATTCCCTAGAATTAGAACTATCAGTACAGGGCTGGAGAGATGGCTCAGGGGTTTAGAGCACTAACTGTTCTTCCAAAGGTCCCGAGTTCAAATCCCAGCAACCACATGGTGGCTCACAACCATTTGTAATGGGATCCAATGCCCTCTTCTTGTGTGTCTGAAGACAGTTTCACTGTATAAATAAAATAAATAAATCTTCCAGCTATAGGTTATCTCAGTACTTAGGGGTGGGTCAATCTCATACTTCTATGATCCTTTAATGCTAAGTTAGAAATAATTTAGTAGTGCAAACATATTATATTTTAGAGGTTTTAATCTCTTTCTGGAGTAGAGATAGCCCAAACCAGACTGGGGACTCAAAATAAGTTTGAAAAGCTTCTAAGAGGACAAACTCAACCCATGTGCTTCCCAACTTTGAAAGCATGATGGGAATTCAAACTAGCATGGCTTCTGGGAGGAGGGAACTCCATGTCTCTTGTGGAGAAATAGTTAAACCACACATCAGGCTATCAGGCGGGAGCAGTCTCCTTGGATACTGGGCAGCAGTGTTCATTCTGACTGGGTAACTGTACTTCCTCTTGTTACCAAGGAAACCAAGGTTTCCTTTTGTGTTCTCCATCTTGTTAAAAAAGGAACATAAGGACAGTTTTACTGGGGCTCAGGAGAAACACAACAGGACAGACAAACCACACATCTTAGCGGCTTTCTGGAGGAGAGATGGAGAAGGGACAGAGAGAAAACCAAGAGCCAAAGGGTGGCAACGCTTTGGACAAAGAGCAAGAAAGCCCATGGAAAGCATGCTTAGAATTTTGGCCAGTATCTGAAAAAGATACCAAGAAAGGAAAAAGAAAACCGTGCTTAGGGCTGGGCGGATGGTCCGAGTTCAGAGGGGACCAGATTCTAGGAACTTGTGTTCCAGGAACCACACCAGGGATACAGGGTTAGAACCCGAGATGGCTGATTCAGAAAGGGAAAATACTCCCAAGAACGGAAGTGGGCTAGTAGGATGAGGAAGGAGCCCAGAGCGCACTGGATCACAAGGCAGACCGTACTTTATAGGACTTTATATGGTACTCGTCTCTCTAGTTTGTATTTAGAGGGCCTTCTTCAAGCATGCTCTGCTCATTAGATGACGCCCAGGGGAAGACCAGCTTCTAGCCTCCCTCTGCATACAGACTGAGCATGCTCTGTTTGAGACATGAAGCCCAGGCAGGGAATCGTCTCCAGCCCATTCCCTTCCAACTGGCTTGCTCAGGTGTTAATCTCGACCGTTCCTTCCCCAGCCCCTATTCTCCTGTGATGGTCTGTTTTGAAACGTGCAATTTCGGGTCTTGAGGCGATTTGGTAAATCAGGGGGAAAAAAAAATCTTAACAAAGTATTTTTGTGTTTGTTTTGTTTTAAGCCCATGGTAAGGCTTGTGATATTCTAGCAGCGTCAGACACTAAAAGAAACCAGAAATTATTTAGTAAGTTATTAACACAACAAAGGCGTTGGGGTCTTGAGTCCTCTGGCTTGCAACTGCTTATGTAAACAGTTTGTTGGAAGTTTACACAACTAAATCCTAACACTAAAACAGCTTATTAATTAGCTTACTTTTTTTTTTTCTTCCTCTCCTTTTGCAGCTAAAGGAACGAGAAGAGATGGATGAGAGTAGAAAATAAAAGAAAGGGTAACCCTCCCATCAGGCGCTGTCTCCTTTTTCCCAGGATCTACCCTCCTCTCCTCCTGGTTCATCATCCATCACTCAGCATAAGAACCACACACACAGAGAGACCAGGATCTAGCATGGACCAGAATAAGGGGCTCAAGCAAAAGGGCTAAGGCCACAACTTCAGGAACCACAAGCTCCAGCTGCTGAAGGCCCCAGACCACACATGGTTGCCGTTCCAGAAAGCTGGGATCTGAGATCTATTGAAGTTGAAGAGTAAATCCAAGGTCACATGGCCTCTGGTGCTTTGGCCCATTTTTGGGGACATCTGGAATGCATATTTGGTTTTCCCCATCAGTAGGGACAGTGAGGGGGCCCAGCCTGATTTTCTTGTCTTTCTGTGGGTGCTACATGGTTCTGTGGTCTTTGGTTCTCATAGTTTTCTTGTTTCTTCCCTGGCTCCATTCCTCAGAGAATGTGTGCTCTCCTCCATATTCCCAGATCTATCAGTACACCCAGGCCCAAGCTTCTTGCACATCTATCGGTCGGACACTTAGCACATTGCGCCATGTCCTGGGACTCTGCACAGACTTTTCTTAACCCATCTTTTTTTCCCTGTTTGAGCAGCTGCTGATGGCAGGGTGTCCCACCACTGAAAGTTCTAATTGTCCAGCTCATTGTCTGCTCAAAACCCAGGTCCTCAAGAAAGAGTTGTTGAACTGGGTTAATTAGGAAGTGATAAGAGGCTCCATCCACCCAGCCATTGCTACTCAGTGCCCTATCAAACCTCCCATTGCAGCAAAGCCAGGCACTTCTAGGACACAGGGCCATGTCTTGAGTGTCTCGAGAATGACAAAGGAATGTTCTATACATGAAAAGTCAACTCTACAGTTTAAGCATCCTACACCAAGCCCAAGCACAGTGTTTAACCTTTGTTGTCAACTTGACTGCATGAGAACCACCTAAGAACACATCTCTGGGCTTGTGTTTGAGAATGTTTCTGAGAATTTTAAATAAGAGCAGAAGACCACCTGGATGTATGTGGCACTACTCCGTGGGCTGGGGTTCTAGGCTCAATCAAAAGGAAAAACTAAGCAGCTGGAACAGCTCAGTTGCTAAAATGGTGGTTCTACAAGCATGAGGACCTGAGTTCAATTCCCAGCACCCACATAAAAAGCCAAATGTGTATCTGTAATCCCAGACCTGGGGAGGCAGAGACAGGATTCTCTGGCCAGCAAGCCTAGCCTCATTGGTAAGCTCCAGGCCAGTGAGAGATCCGGTCTCAAAAGAAGTAGGCAACATTGCTGAAGATAACACCAGGGGTTATCCTACCGCTGACACAAATAACACACACACACACACACACACACACACACACACACGCATGCACGCGCACACACACACACACACACATACACTTTTAAAAATAAAACTATGTAGACAAGTATGGCAGTGCACGCCTTTAACCTCAGCAGTTAGGGGACAGAGACAGGTGGATTTCTATGTGTTCAGGCCAGCCTGGGCTATATAGTGAGTCCCAGGACAATAAGAGCTATGTTAAAAATAAGTAAATAAATAAATAAATTAAATAAACTGTCTCAAAAAAAAAAAAAAAAAGACAGTGCAGTCTGAGCACCAACATTCATCTCTCCTGCCTAACTCCAGGAGCAATGTACCCAGCGGCCTCACTCTTCTGTCACCACGCATCTCTCACCATGATGAACTGCAACCTAAAACTGAGACTGAGAATAACCCCCTCTTTCCTTAAGTTGATTCTTGCCAGGTGTCTTGCCATATCAACAAATGAAATAACTAATACACCATTCTACCCTATTGGACCATTCTTGAACCGTCCCTGGGGGATAGGGCGACTCCAGCAGGGTACAGGGGTACAGAGACAGACCTAGCTTCACCTATGCAATAAGTGGAGGCCCATGGCTGGCTCAGGGTAGGAGAAATAGAAAGCGAGTTTTGCCTGCAACATAGGACAATGAAAATGACAACCCAGTCTTTACATAAAGCAAGAGCAGTGAATTTCCCAAGCCAAGTCCAACTCCTGCTTTAGTTAAGGGCATCCTTTCTTTTCTATGGCTTCACTAGGCTTTATATAGTTCAAAAATATTTATATACACAAGCATATTCATATATGTACATATGTGCTCACATAGACCCACACACATACTTCTGATACATTGCCCTCATTCAGCACACTTATCTTGAGAATCAACTATACTCTTGGCACTGTTGAAGGTGGTTTAGATTTAGCAGAAGAAAGCAGACAAAAAGCTTGCAAAATTATTTCCGTCCCCTTTGTTTATTCTCTGAAAGGCAAACTTTTCCAGAGCAGAGACCAAGTCTCTCCGACTCCAGTGCTTAGTGCAGAGCACTAAGAAACAAAGGAAGTAAATGAGAAAGGTAGACAGTGGATAGCTATGTAAGAAGACAGCATGAGGCATCATCTCAAAGGAGAGCATCAGCAAAACACTTGGAAAACAGCATAGAATTTGGGAAAGGCTTCAAGGAAGAGGTGGCATCTTGAGAGGATTTGAAAGACTCCTGGAGTATAAAAGGCAAAAGTGACAAAGATCAGAATGACAGCGAGCCCTGTTGGTAGCAATAAACAATAGAGGTATGCATGTGTATGTGTGTGCACTTGAGTGTGTGTGTGTGCATGCATGTGTGTATTCATGCATGTGTGTGTGTGTGTGAGAGAGAGAGAGAGAGAGAGAGAGAGAGAGAGAGAGAGAGATCAGAGACTGGAGACTTCTACATCAACAGCGTCAGGATGTTGGGGGCGGGGAGAAAGGGAGACTTGGAAGACAATGTAGGAAAAGCAGGGTTGAAAGGAATAGATGGTAGAAGACTTAGATACCCTAGGGAGCTGTGAAGGGACTTAACTTTATCCTGTTGGCAACCGTAAGCCACAGATGGGCTTTGGCTGGGAGAAGAGTTGTGCTGGGACGCTTGGGGTACATGAAGAGGATGGGGTACATGAAGAGGATGATTGACTGATTGATTTAGCATCACGTAGACCTTGAAGGAGCCTTTGAGTTTACTTTCCAATACTGAAGTCATCTTATGCCCAAAAAGGAGGAGATCAAGGATGGAGGACAGAGAGGAGCCAAGAACTGGACAACACTGCCTGTTAGCACAAGGGAACTGCCCCACAAGCTTCTCTCCTTTCTGCAGGAGGAGACAATATCTGATATTTCATTCTAAGGACGTACTCACCAGGACAGAGGGGATTAACTCTGTGTATGCCTACATCTTCTAAGGCCAAGATGAATAAGGCTTAAAAGAAACTCTGCTATAGGCAAGTTAACAACTCTGCCATCTGTCACTTGCTAGCCAGTCAGCCCCACAGTAGACAGGTAATTCACGGAACTACTGCAGGCTTTCAGGTACAAAGAGTAACGTACATTAAAAAGCCTCCTTCCAAGGCCATATGAGTCACTTAAGGAGTCAGAATAATTTGCAAAGAGATGAAAATACAGGGAGTCTCAAATGCCAAGCCATAAACTAAGGAATTGGCTTTGTAATAAAAGGCAAAGACAGAACCCTATAAATGTTTTAAATTTTTTTGAAAAAATTTTATGGGAATTTTTTTTTTTAGATGAGGCTTATTCTGGTTCCTTGAGTTTCCTGTGAAACCTTTGGATATACGTGTGGGAGGTAGTATGTTGAGGAATAAAGTATCCAACAAGACTTGGCTCTGCATACTCAGCATTCATAGTTGTTAGTTAAATTATGGGTCCTTACTACTGAGCATCCAAGGTTTCCCCTCACTGTGCTTTTAAGTCCTTGATGCTACCTCACTCAAATGAATATGTATTTTTTCCTAGATTTGTTTCCCAGTCAGCTGTCTTGATTAGCTTGGTTTTGGCTTTGTCTTTTCTTTAATTTTCTTAGTTGTGAGAGGTCAGAACGGCAGTACTTACACATCCCTGACTACTACGTGGCCATCAACACTCTTTATCATTTCTCTTTACCACTCCCCCTAGGTATGTACTTTTATTTACTAAAACCACAGAAGAATGAACTAATATTAGGTATCTTACCCACATGGCCCACAGCTAGCACGCGCCATGATATTAACCCGAGTTAATATTCAGAGACAACGAATCTCTGAATAATCAAATCCAGACGATGGCTGCTGAATTTGATTATAGCTCAGTCTTTGTAAATATATTATTTAAATCTCATCACAATGCAAAGCTAAATATGTGAAGTCATCTTTACTCTCTCACTTCTTCTACAACATAACCCTGTCCACCCATTAAGGAAATAGACCAGGGACCAGAAGAATTGCTGTCGGCTGACTGAGCACATATCTTAGTCAAATGCCTGTCATTTTTACTTCCCAGAATTACTATGGGGTTTAAAGCTAGCAATTTACATAACTTCCTTCAAGGCCAGGTAAAAATATCACTATTACTCTATTTCATGCCTGAAGTACTTCTACTTGGGGAAGACGATCTGTTTTACTTGAATGCCCTTAAACCACTCAGTTACCTAGAAGGCTGGCATTAAGACGTTCTCTCCAACACCCCTATTCATTGATATAAACATTCATGTGCATGTGGGTATGTACACACACTATATTCTCCAAAGAACTAAGAACTAGTCTCATCTTGTATCAGTATTGCAGACTTGCAGTTTCCTGTCCAATAGTCCAACATTCTCAGGTTTTTTTTCTCTATTAAGAGAAGCCCTATAGAGGCCAGAGTGATGGTTGAGCAGTTAAGAGCTCTTATTCCGCTTGCAAAGATGCCCATGGATGCAGCTGGCCTTTGCTACTTTGTAAGTTCTTCTTTCTTCCACCATTCTCCACCCTTTTTCTACCCTTTCAACCCTCTAACACTACATAGGAGAGAAAGAAGGATAGAGGGGAAAGGGGTGATGTTATCATTAGACCATTTCCTGCTGATTAGGGACATTGAATTCTTTGGGGCAAGTTTGATATTCGCCATTAGATTACCTAATTTCATTTTCTTGTTGTTTCTTCTTTGCTCATGACTACTTAATAAACCATGACCAACAGCAATCAACAGCAAGCAACCAACAACCCAACAACAAAAACAACCCCACCTGTCAGCATTTATATACCCTCTCAAAAGTCCCCAAAATTCCAAATATCACACAATTGCAGAAACTAGTTGCAGCTGGCAAAAATCACACATTTCCTAGAGAATGAGGCAAATCATAGTCAGCTGCTGTGGACAATCTGAGACAACCCCACATCTTACACCTGGGATTAAAAACAAAAACATATTCTTATAGTACTTGTTTTTTAAAAAAATAAAATAAAATTCCAAAATTGTCACTACACACATGGCTATTCACAACCACCTGTAACTCCAGCTCCAAGGGCTCTGACACCCTCTTCTAACCTCCATAAGCACTGTACACACACACAACGCATTTACACACATGTAGACAAAACGCTCACACATAAAATATAAATAAACAAATAAGTAGGTAGATAAATATTTAGGAAATAAAGGAAAAAGAAGGCTGGAGACATGGCTCAGAGGTTAAGAGCACTGTCTGCTCTTTGAGAGGTCCTGAGTTCAAGTCCCAGCAACCACATTATGACTCATAAGCATTATGAGATCTGGTACCCTCTTCTGGCATGAAGACATACAGACAGACACTGTATACATAATAAATAAATAAATCTTAAAAAAAAAAAAAAAAAAAAAGGAAAACGAAAGAAAACCTTATATTGATAGACAAGGTGACAAGCTAGGCTATGAAAACTCACTATAAACTCCCTGGAAGCTAGGGCTATCTTACAGATAGATGAAGAAGGGCTGTAACCCAGCAAGAAAATAGAACTTTTTTCAGTGTGCTAGTTCTCTGGTCTCTGTGGGAAAAAAAATTAGTGATAGTACGCACATGAATACATTGTTAAGCTTTTAGCAATACTCATATATAAATAATTAGCATGTAAATTATAGATTATGCTTTCCTAGTAATCAAGAAGTCTGGCCAGATCTCTGACAGTATGCATTACAATTTACTGAAACTTAGGTTTCAGTTTCCAAGTTGTTAAAAACAATTAGCCTAGGCTGGAGAGATGCCTCAGCAGTTAAGAGCACTGACTGCTCTTCCAGAGGTCCTGAGTTCAAGTCCCAGCAACCACCTGGTGGCTCACAATCATCTGTAATGGGATCTGATGCCCTCTTCTGGTGTGTCTGAAGACAGTGACAATATACTTGTATAGAAAACAAATAAGTCTTTTTAAAAAGACTTAGCCTAAAATTAGCTATACAATTATAATGTTAATAAATGTTAGCACGTATTCAATATATCCACTATGTGGGAAAAAAATTTATATGCTGTCTGCTTTGGCTCAATTCTTCCTTGAGTTGTGTAGAGTAACTATAATTACACCCATTTTACAACGAGACAGAGGATGAAGTACTACTTATCATGCTTGCCCAAAGGCTTGCAGTCTCTCTTGACTACAAAGATATTTTTCTAATACACTACTTCATCCTCCTAAAATTCTAATTCTATCATTCTGGTCTCTTCATGACCCTGCTTCCTTCCAAGATAATAATCATTAGCCTAACACATCATTCCATGCTAAGAGAACGGGCTTGAGGTATTACCTGGGACCATCATATGAGCACATACTCGTTGAAATCTTCAGAGCAAACCATGTGCAGCCTAAATCTGAAAATTAACCATTGCAAACTGTGGTGGCTAGAATAGTTAATGTCCCCCCCCCCATAAACTCATGTGTTTGAATGCTTGGCCCATGGGGAGTAGCACTATCAGGAGATGTGGCCTTGTTGGAGTAGATGAGTCCTTGCTGGAAGAAGTGCATCACTAGGAGGGTGGGCTTTGAGGTCTCCTAGTGCCCAAGCTCTGTCCAGTGTGAAATGGTCCCCTTCTGCTGCCTGAGGATCAAGATACAGAACTCTTTGGTTCCTCCAGCACCATGTCTGCCTGCGTACTGCCATGCTTCCTGCCATGATGATAATGGACCAAGCCTCTGAAAATGTAACCCACCCCCAATTGAATGTTTTCTTTTATAAGAGTTGCCTTGGTCACGGTGTCTCTTCACAGCGACAAAACCCTAACTAAGCCACAAATCATCTTTGCAGGCTTCCGGTACTCCCAGAGAAGCCTCCTGATTTCCCTGACATAACTAAAACCCTGACCAGTATCTGATCTTGTGTTGAGCACATCTCTGTTTTACCTGAGACCGTGGTGGCAGTTCAGTGTCATTCGCCTGTGATTGGTAGGGAATATTGGGGAAACATTTTTGAAATAAAACTGGCAAGTGCTGAACCAGCACACCACACACTTACTGCATCCAAAGAGAGGGGAATCTGGGAAAGACCTGCAAAGAAATCGGTACCAAAAAGAAGATATAGGCTTAATTTAATTAAACCACTAAAAGAAAAAGTACGAAATTGGTAACTGACCACAAACTATATGTGTGCCTTTGTTATCAAATATTTAATGAGGTAGGTTCTAGGCAAAGATGAAAAGCCAGTTCATCTGAAGGGATGATTCAGAACCTTCGGGAAATGTGTTTTTATATCAATTCTTTAGAAGTTCCAGGATGCCCTAGGGACCACTAAGATGTCACAGCTAGTAAAATGGCTTGCTGTCAAGTCTGAAGATACGAGTTCAATCCCCGAGACTGCTTAGTAGAAAGAGAGAATTAAATCCCATAACTTGTCCTCTGACCTCTGAATGTACACACCAGCAATACGTGTATACACACACACACACACACATTAAGAACTAATAGTGTACCTATTTATTCTACTTGTAAATTGTAGCACAATAAACCAAAGTATACATGTCCAAATAGTATATCTTGCAACTGTGGGTTTTTCTTAGACACTTTGTTCAGAATTCATAAACTACATCTCTTCCAAAATTTCTAACCAGTCAGGCTAGATGAACAATATCAGCAACAACAATGAAAATTAACTTCTGAAGGGCAGCTGAGCCCTGAAAACCAACATCCACGTGGGCTAGGAAACCCTGCACCTAATTAACAGGCTTCCACCACTGGAGATGAAGCAGGCCTCAGAGTGGAGGTTCTGAGAGCAGCTAACTCACTCAGAATCTTTGCTGGAGTTCCCCCACACGCTAAAAACTCAGCAGTGTTTGTAGAAGCTGTGGGTGCTGCTTTGAGGAAATCTCACAGGGCAGTTCAGGGTTTGAGGCCAGACACCAATTCCCACGATTCAGTGTTTCAGAACAGTGTGGAGTCCACCCACAGTACACCCACTGCTGTCTATGAGGGCTCTCAACATGGGCCTTAGATATCAACAGGCTGATGAGGGATAGAGCAGTCCGGCACCCACTGTCCTGGTCCGCAGTCCCTCAGATTCACATTCATCAGGTCTAGGTTGGAGAACCCCCCAACCCAATGTGTCGAGCAGGCATTTCCAGTAAGCTTCTAAAAACCTGGAAACCACACTGCTTTGAGGTCCTCTTCTATTCTAAGAGCCTCTAGGGCAGAGGTTCTCAACCTTCCTAAGGCTGAGACCCTTTAATACAGTCCCTCATGTTGTGATGACCCCCCCCAACCGTAAAACAATTTTCCTTGCTACTTCATAAGTGTAATTTTTTAAATAGCTGATATGCAGGATAAGCGACCCCTGTGAAAGGGTCATTGGACACCACCGGGAGGTGGGAGGAGGGTCACAGTCCACAGGTTGAGAACTGCTGCTCTAGGGACCTCAGTTTCCTCTAGTGACAATATTCTCTGAGCCTCGATTCTGGAACCCAAGCAAAATCGGCAGAGGAAGAGCTTCTCCTTACACCCTGAATCTCAGGCTGGGAGCCCTGCACCCCACACTCACCAAGACTTCCTGGGGTCCCCAAGGATCCTGGGGTAGCCCGCAGTGCAGCCCTGTGTACCCTTGGAGCATGCGCCTCCCTGCTGGGTTCCTGCTGCTCCGGGGGCAGGTGCTGACCGAGCACCAGCAGCTCTTTTAAATCAGCGCTGACTCCTGCCCTGCGTCCTTGGCCCGGCTCCCCCAGGGACTCTCTAAAGCTTGGCAAGCTTCGACTCCAGCGGTCAGAGGCCTCCAGCTGTCTTTTGGCTTGGCCCTCTGTCCCGGTCTTAGGGAAGCCGCATGAACTTGGCAAGGCAGAGTTTCTCAGAAATCCACAACCATCTCAGCTGACTGAGAGGTCACTGTGGCTACTCGGGCTGAGAAGTTGCTTTATGGCCCTTTGCTCTGCAGTTCCTCTGAGCTAGCCAGCAGGGAACCAGAGAAATTTCCTAGGAGGGCCATGCCAGTATGGAGAGCAGGATAAAGAGATAAGGCTAATCTGAGAAGCAGCTGCAGGTTTTCTCCTGGGATTTCTGGAAGGGGAAGGGGGTGAGGGGTGGCAGGAGGTCTGAAAGCACCAGCTATCCTTACTTAGAGTTAACACTGGGCTTTTGTTTGTCTTTTGTGGACCTGTATTGGTGTCTGAGATTTCACCTCACCACACATAAATATGAGACACCTGCTGGAGTTACTTGCAATGATTAAAGCCTATCAGGAGAGACTAGGGTTCTCCCTTGCTGAGCAAACACCTCCAGAACCCCCACCCCCACCCCTGCCCCAATAATGCTTCTGATGTTAGAACGTTTCCATGTGTGTCCCCACAAAGAATGAGGTGAGAAAGGGAAATGAGATCGGAAACCAGATAACTAAGATTTTTTTTTCTTTTATTATGTCGTTCGCTTTTTTACAGAGAGAACACAAAATTCTGTAAACCAATACCTGCTTTGGTTTGCAATAATAAGAAAAATTATTGTGTGAGAGTAAAATGGTTTGTCTCCAAAGAATGTATCCCTTCCGCTCTGAACCCACTCACTACAGAGTTCCAAGCGATCTGCACAGGGTGTCCCGGGATCCTGAATGTGAGTGAGTGTCACAGCTTGCTCTCCAGAAGACTCTCAAACCTGTCCAGACTTTAGCAGTTGTTGACCACAAAGTGAAGCACGGAGTGACACCTGGGGGGAGGAATATTGGCAAGCCAGAGCTGGAGGAGAAATCAGTTTCTAACTCACCCTCACTGGTCCAAAGGGAAGCAGGGGGCTGTTGTGTCCGAGGTCCCAGGGAGCCAAGGATCTCGCTGGGAATCACCTTTTCAAGTGGAGTTACTTAATCAAGAAAAGACACCCACCTGAGTCAGAAAGTTCTCTAGAAGGTATTATTAGGGGAGGTTTATTTGCAATGCAAGCGGTACAATTGTGATTTAAGTTTTACAGTCCCCATATGAAATCAAGAGTCTTTGGGGATCTGTTGCCTTTTCTGGAGAAATCAACATTTCCTGTTTCCTTTTTTCTTCTTCTTCTTCTAAAACCGAAACAAATTTCCCCTGAAGAAACTGTAATGTAAACACAGCCTATCTTGAGGATTGTATTCATTCTCATAAAGATACGTTAGCTGAATTCAGACCCAAACAGAGGGATCTGGAGTTCAGCAAATGAACGCGTCCAGGCAGGGAGAACACAAAGCCTGGGATCCTAGCACAGAGGAGGGACTCTGGCGAAGCTAAGTTACTTTGCTAAATGGGGTTGCACGTTGTCTTTTCTCTGGAAAAGAAGAAGGTGTTAAACAAAGAAAAAGAAAAACCCAGATTCTTCAAGTATAAAAAGGCTTTTACATTTTTCCCAGATGTTATCATTACTTACACTTGCTGGTCGTTAACCCAGCCTGCATAGTGCCTGTCTTCTGCAACTGCTTTGAGAACTACAGCTCAGTGTTAGAAACCAAACTCTGCTCTGTGCTCCTCAGTCCCCACTGGGAAACATTGGTGGAGCTTAAAATCCATATTATCAGGAATATGCAAAATGATTTTGGATGCAGATGGCTTGACTGTTGTATGACTTTCTCTATGATGCAATCAGAACTCTTAAAAGAAAACAAAAAGAACAGGAAACTCTTTCCGGGTGTCACTTGGTCACGCCTGTGATAAATTAGATGGATTAATAATGGGCAGGAATATGGCTCCATTTGTAAAGCATCTGCCTTAGAAAACTGACCGCCTGAGCTCCGATCCCCAGAACCCACGAGAGAGCAGGCCGCGTGTGTCTTTAATCTCAGCAAACCTGTGACAGGTAAATGCGGGAGAATCTACAAAACCTCACAGGCCAGCGACTCTGGCAAAGGCTCCAGTGAAGGAAGAAAGAACCCAGACTCAAACATGGTGGTAGGCAAAGACCAAACCCCAGGCTATCTTTTGACTTCCTACCCTAATACACATAAAGTCATACACACACACACACACACACACACACACACACACACTGACACACTTTTAAAATTAATAACAAATGTTTACTCATAACCGAAGCCAACCCACTCTCATCTTATTATTGAATAATATTAGAATATAATTTGCTCTCATCTCTCTATGCTTAGGGCACACTGAAAACAAGTATAGGTGACTTAGCTGCTTCCTCCAGGAAATGCTTGCTCCTGAAAGACAAGGCTGTAGCTAACCAAAATAGCTGGCTAATCAATATTGACCAGCTTCCCAAAACAGCTGGCTAGGCAATAGTGACCAGCTTACCCAAAAGACTTGCTTCAACTCCCTTATCTCCCCGTTTCCAACAACCCAAAGCCAACATGCCATGAACTCTACCCAAGTGCAAACCTTTCTCTAACTTGCCAACCCCACCATCCGGGCCAGGACCTTACTCCTGCAGACACCCCCTGACTCCCTTCCAGCAGGGCTCTGAAGGCTCTGTCCCTGCAGATCGCACCTTTACTAATCGCCTTTGTCTAATCACCAGGGCATAGCTCGGTTGCTAGGGTGCTTGCCTAGCAAGCACAAAGCCAGGGGGTTGATCCCTGGCACTGCCCAAACTGATTGTAGTGACACAATTCTGTAATCTCAGTACCTAGAAGATGAAGGCAGGAGAGTCAGAAGGCTGGTGTCATCTTCAGCTATCAGCCGAATGTGAATACATAGAATTTGAGGCCGGACTAGGTTACATGTCTCAAAAAAAAAAAAAAAAAAAAAAAAAGTTTGATAATCAGGGCGATCTGTTGGTGTTCTGGGGAATCTAGCTGTTGACATTACACTGTCATTCATGTGTGTTACTCTGTGTTACAGAATCACAGAGAAGGGTCAAGGATAACTTGGCACAGTACAGTCAACAGAGGCTCAGTGAGACAGTGAGTCTCCAGTCCAATGCTGCAAGCCTGGAAACTATGTCATTAAGAGAAACCCTTTTCCCCCAGGAACCACCAGAAACAGAAAGTTCATGGATTCCTAACTGAAAGCCTCCCTCAGTGCTGAAAAAAAAATCTCTGAAATTCAAGAAACCTGAAGAGAACCTGTCTGGTCCTGCAGGGGGCCGGTGAATAAAAGTGCCCCCAAGACTGAAAACCCCACGTCCCCATGAGTCAGCCAGCCAAAATAATAGCCACAGGCCTCGCTAAATACTTGGAGCCACGTTGCAGGCGTGTGTCTTCATTTTGATGTTAAAGCTAATAAAACAATATTTCCTTTAGATCTTACTGAACAAGAATAACAACTCCATTATAGATTACTAAGCTGTCAGGGAAATGCACAATTGTATTGGCGCGACATCTTCCAGACTAGAATGTGAATTTGGGGAGACAACAACTCTCAGTTCACAAACAGCGAGATGAGGATTTAGGATGATGACGATTGTGGGCGAGCCGATCTGTTGTGCTGGCAAAATGAACATAATAATATTTGCCACACAATACCTCAGAATAAGGCAAAATGATGTACTTGTAAAGTGTGTCTTCTGTTATGTGTCTTACTTTACTGGCTGTCTGATTTGGAACAAGTTACTTGATTTTATTTTTCCTCTAGATTGCAGTTCCCCGAGTTAAGTATACAACATATTTCTGTTCCTGTTCGTTATGTGGATCGGTTACCTCTGAGAGCCCGGTGAGCATCACGTAGTTAATGCTCGACAAACACTGCTTTCTTCTCATTGGCTCACCTGATGCCTTGTCCTAAAAGCCTCGCTGAACAACATATCCCCCCTGTCTGTTAGGGTGGCACATTTCACAGGAGGCACAGGATGTAATAATTAGTGATTTCACACTGAAAGCCAGACACTGTTATTTTAGAAAAGCCTTCCTTATGTGGGGACATTTTAGACATGGCAGAATCCTGGGATGGCTTGTGTTTACATTTGCCAAAAGCTTCCAGGACACAGATTTACTCTAAAACAAACTGCAAGTGCAGAAAGGGTGGCCTTGAAGAAAGGGAAGGGTATAGTGCTCCACTTCCTGACCCCAGGGGGGGCGGGACGACAGGTGACCAAACACAGGAAAGGCATGCCAGTGTCACAGCTAGCCCATCACTTGTACTGTGCACACTGACTGGCAGGCCGTCCCTGTGACTCCCGAGATAGAACCTGTGACCACAGGTCTTCAGTCCCCAACAGCACACAAGAAAACAAGGTTGGTTCTAGAGCCGCCTCGCTCAGCACCCACAGTGGAGGAAGAATACTGCGAGCAAAGGGGAAACTAAGATGCAGAAGGTCCAGGCACAGCTGACAGCTTTGGATTTCTGCTCCCGACCCCGGTGTGAGCAGCAAGGGTTGGATCTCACGGGTTTCACAGTCCACCAGATGTGACAGTGAAATTAGGACCCTGTATTCTAGAGAGGGAAATAAGCTTCATCAAAAAGGCCTAAGGCAGACCCCAGAAAAATGTGTGCATGTAATTTTAAGATACAGAGGGCAAGGTCTGTGTATATGGATCAGTGGTAAAGTATAGCCCTAGCATGCACAAGGCCCCGGGTTCAATACCAGCAGAGGACAGAAAAAAGGCGGAGGTAATGTGGAAGCAAATCAGTGGACCAGAAGCTCAGACAATGCTAACCCTGTGTGACTTGTGCTGAGTGATCACCAGCTTAACACCTCGAGTGAGTTTTCAAGCTTTACAGTACCTCTTATATGATTTTGGTTGTTTCTTGGTTGGTTGGTTGGTTGGTTGGTTGGTTGGTTGGTTTTGATTTTGAATTTTGGGGGTTTGTTTTGTTGTTGGTGGTGGCTGGTTAGTTGATTGGTTTGGTTGTTTGTTTGGTTGTTTGTTTGGTTGTTGTTCTGTTTCTGTTTAAGACAGTCTCGCCGTATAGCCCTGGCAGGCCTAGAACTCAGAGATCCACCTGCCTCTGCCTCCCAGTTGCTGGGGATTAAAGGCGTGTGCCACCACCATAGCTAGTGCTTATATGATTTTTAATAAACCCGTCATCAACCCCATATATCCCTATACCTTTATTTTTTTATATAAACCCCCAATCCTTCTCTCTCTGAATGCCAGTTCATTCAACAACAACAACAACAACAACAAATTATTAAAATCCTACTATGTTCCAGATTCCTGATCTTGGAGAGTCGAGATAAGAAGCAGCTGAAGGACTTTGGAGTCCTGTGCCTGCTGAGCAAGCTGTAAATGCACAGGCTTCTCCAGCACAGGAGACGGCAGGGGTGAGGAGAGGCTTTGGGATGAGAGCTCCTCTGAGAAGCAGTGAACTTGGAATCTGGCTAATGTGGCCCCAGCTTTGCCAGGGCCAGGCTCGGGATCTCCTAGTACAAAGGCGGTGGAACGGGACAGACCACAGCATTTCCTAGGAACTGATAGAGCCCGGGATTGCTGAGACTATGTGAGTGAGAAATTGGCAGAAAGAGAGAGAAAGGGAAAAAAAAAAAAGTGATCGAGGCTGCATCCAGCTGGGGTTTGCCAATTATAATAAAAATGTGGGTTTTATAAGAATTTGTTGGAACCATTGCCAACCGGAAGCATGGCCCGATGCATGATGGGAAAGCTTGTGGAGCTTCGGTGGGACACTGGGCTGGGGAAAGGAGGACGGTGTAGACGTCAGAACACTAGTTTATCAGTGTGTTGGGTATCCAACACATGATGAGAGCCAGGATGAACGCCTTCAGTGTCATGATTTAGTGACACCGCTTTAGACTGATCCTTGCTTCCCTCTGTCTTCTGCAGCTGGCAGTAGGTAGCGTGTCACCATCCAGCCATGTTGGCCAGTTTCCCCCACATCCGTCCATTCCTTGATAGTGCCTCTGGGGGTCACGGGAACACAGCCTCATGTTCCCCAGAATCCCCAGGTTCCTGGAAGCTGATGGCTGCAGGATGAAGCTCATCGCCTAATCAGCCCCACAGGTGGTTTTCCTGAACAGTTGGGCTTTTCCCTCTTCGTCCATAGCTTTGTTTCCTTTTATCTCCAAACCGAGCCTCAAACTCAACAATACGCTAGCGGAACCAATTTCACATCTAGCCATAACTCCAGGCATTTTTCATTGTAATATTTACATGCTTTCAATTAAAAAAAAAAAAAAATGTGCTTTCCTTACTAATTAGATTCAGAGGCTAATCAGTTACATCTCCAGAGGTAAAGACTCTGATTTGAGTTTGAGCATCTGTTCTCAGTGGTCAGGTGGTGACACCTTTTGCCTAGGAAACTCTGGGTATCTGGAACTAAAAAGAAGTGTGAATTTGTTGTCAAGGTAAAGAAACCAGGTCCTCGTGCCTTGGTGGCCTCCTTAGCCAGCCTGGACAAACCCCAGCAAGTCTGGGTCACAAACCTGCCATTGTCTCTGAATCCCACTTGCTGGCAGGTGAATGAGAGAAGCCACCCTGGAAGAGCAAACAACACAGGAGAGGGAAGTAAGCTTGAAGGGCTCAGGGTGACGATTGTAGAGCACTCAGTGTCCCTTCGTGGAGCATCCATTTATCCTTTGATGTGCCCAAAGCAGCAGTTTGAATCTTTAAGCCTGGTTTTCTCACTAGATGCCCCCAACCCAACTCTAACCCTGTCCCCACCATAGTACTACAGAGAGAAGTCCCGCTGGCCTTCCAGGAAGAGTCAGACAGGGGGACCTCATGAAGGGTTGCCCCTCCTGTGGTATAGACCATACCTTTCCCAACATAGTAGATGGAGAATGAAGAACTTGATGAGGGTACACCAAGTCACAGTGAGCGCAGAGCAGCTGGACATTTCAGGTTCCAGACGGAAGGCTGAACTTTAAATTCGCCTAACAGTCTACCTCTAAAGGAAGTCTGACTTTAAACTCCCATATTTAACTGCGCGTGGGCATGGCGGGTGTGAGTGTGGGTGTGCAGGTGCCACCACACACGTGTGGAAGCCGGAAGACAATCTGAGGGAACAGATTCTCTCCTTCCACAGCGACTCGGGAGCCCAGGGGTGGCATTAAGCACTTCCAGCTGCACCAGCCAAAAACAGAGATCTAAATAACAATAGGATGAAGTTCAACTTAGAGCCAGAAATGTAAATGGGAGTGGTTTAGATTAAAGAGAAAAGGAGAAAAAGTAGATGCAAGCCTACTTTGCCAATTCACACTGAAATAGCCCCTAGCTTGGTATGGCCCACACAGACCACACAGACATACACCTTCACTCTTTCACAAAGCTATGTGTGTGTGTGTGTATGTGTGTGTGTGCGTGTATGTGTGTGTGTGTGTGTGTGTGTGTGTGTGTGTGTACCTGTTGACATGCTGCCGAGCCTTAAAAACCTGCTCAAATGTTCCCCTAAGAGTTCTTTCCATCATCATCCTCACTCAGTCGATAGCCACTCCGGTCTCTGTAGGGCTCGCTCTCTCCTGCTCTCCCTCCTTCCTTCTCCTTGTCCCTTTCTCTCTCCCTTTCTCTTCCACACACACACAACATCCTACCAAAGTGCAGCATAATATAATTTCATTTTAATTTTCATTGTATATATGAAGTGTACACGACACTTAAAAAGTACATTTTCATTTAAGTACACACAAATACTATTATAGCAAGTTCCTCTCATTTCCACACTGAGCCTAGGTCTTGCTTTGAATTCCTGAATCTTCCTTTCTCTATCTTAGGAACATTTTTCTAGTTGTATTACTGTAAAAAGAGATGTCTTTTGGCGGTAGTGGGAGGCCCATATCATTCGTCACATTTTTGATCTAAGGATCAGACTTGCCCGAGTTTGTTCTGAGAGGCCAAGCCTCAGCCCAGTTCAGACTCTATTTTAGAGAACCGGACCTAAGTTTGAACTCAGGTAGACTAACAGGCTGGTAGTTTCCAAGTTGCCCCACAACAAAACCCGAGCCTAGCTCCAGTCTCTAGGCTGATCCCCAACAAGACCAGTGTCTCCAGGTTATTCCCCCAACAAACCTGCACCCCCAGGTTACAAGCCCACCCCTTGCCTAATAACCACCAATGCTTTAACAACTACCTTGCCTAACAACCACCAAGTTTATGATATGACTCCCAGCCCCAGCCAATTATGTTAAAGGCCATAGTAACTTCCCAATTAGATGCTTGCATACTTACCCCCTGCCCAACCCCACCCCCCATCTCCCCCCCCACACACACACTTGTTGCTTACTATAAAGGCTTGCCTTATAAAGACATTCAGGGCTCCCCACCACCATCAAAACCATCCTACATGATGTGACAGTGGTATGGGTGGTGCATTGGAGGGGCCCGAGATAGCTCAAATAGAATAAAGATCCTGCTGTGAGTTGCATCAGATCAGCTCCTGTTTGGTTTTGGGGATCTTTAACATTTCCCTGGCACTACAGTTCTGGCCACTCTAGGAGACTGAAGACTGGTTTTTAGTAAATATGAGTCTAAAGTGACAGAAGCCACATTCCAGTCACTCTGAAAGGATCTTTCAAAGATTAGTGCTGACTTGCAAAGAAGAGAGGGGAGGCTTTGGGGAGCATTAGAACACTGTGTTCCAGTCAGCTTTGAGACTCTGGTCCTCCCATAAATACAGTGAAGAGGAAATAGCCTGTCTTGGGCTTCTTGAGCTGTGTTTTGCTCAATAAAAGAGGTCTGACTAAAAGAATGATTGTTTCTCTCCCTTAATCTTGGTTATATTTGATTACTGAAGCTATGTCTTAGTCATTGAGGCATTTAAAAACTGTTCTAAATTAACTTACAAATAGGACCACAGTAAAAGAATAAACAGTGAAATGCATTCTCTGTCTGCACTTCAAATAAAGGGCCAAACATAGAGAACTTCATCTCCGATCCCACTCAACATATGGAGCCAAATACTTGAGCAGACTCCAATCCAAGGTTCAGCATGTTTCCACCAGCAGATGGGAAAGTTTACAGAGGGTCAGGTCACCAAAGTGGGATTCAGAGTTAGCTCAAATTTATAAACAAAGCAGGCAACTCCAACGCCACTCTGTTGGCTAGTCAAACTGTGAGAAGTGGTTAAGGCGCAAGACAAGCTTCAAAGGCACTGCACTTGACAGGTTCTTAGGTTCCGGACTTCAGGTTTCCCGCTTCCCTTTTATGAGACGGACATGTGCAACGGGCAATGGGTAAGGCAGACTCAGCCTGCTCTAAATGCTGAGACTCAGTGAGTGCCTCCTCAGCCACAGATGGGTCCCCTGTATGAACCTCTTCTCCTTCTGAGGATGAGAACATAGCAGAAGAACAGTCAGACAGAATCCAAGAGTCGGGAGTCAGACAGCTGTGAAATGCTGTCCTCTGGACGCAACAGGGCTGATGCACACTAACAAGTTTTTTTCTCTCCCTTAGGGACACAGATATAGGCCGGATTAGACCAGATTAAAAGTAGATAAAGGCAGAGTTATTAAGAGGCAACTCTAGCGGGTCCACTGATCTCACAGGTGGAGGTCAGTGGAGTCACACATCCAGGCTACAGCAAGGGGGGATTTACAGAGTTTAGGCAAGGAGTGGGGGCATGCCAGCTAGGAGCTGGGTTTCTGTCAAAAAACTGAGCCCCTGGACAGGCAGTCTTGGGTGGGTTGTCGGAAACTGGAGACAAGGAGTTATGACAAGTTAGCCCGAGGTTTCCTCCAAGTGGGAGGGCGAGTTTTCTCTGGAAAGGCTGGGCTGGGGGAAGGAGGGGAGTTGGGAGTTTCCCAGTTTGAACAGGGGTATGTAGGGGTACCAGACTAACATACACTTAACTCAAAGTTTCTATGGCTGTACAAGAACAAGCCAATCAAAATTCCAGCACAAGTCGAGGAAGAGTCTTGTGACACCCTAGCCCTAGCCAAGGAGCTATTGGCAATTAATGAGGAGGAGGGAGGGGGAAAGAAGTTTCATGTGTCTTTGGGGGTATGGTCACTGGTAGGCTGCCTGCCCAGGCTCCAGGGGATGACACCCTATCTAAGACTGACTCAATCAGAATTCTTAGGGAATAGTGCCAAGAACGTGGATATGATAAGACACCAAGGGTGACTCTTTAGATAAAAACATTATTGGCACAGATGAGCGCTAACAAGCCAAAGAACTGAGTCATGCATTCAAATGTACAGAATCCTGACCCACAGGGCACCAGGCACTCAGTGTGCCTTTTCCATTGGCCCACATTCACACAGCCTCTCTCTGCCCTTCACAACAACCAGGTTTAAGGAGTCCAACTGATAAACCTTGTATCTGTGGGAAGAAAGCAAGAAAGAACAAAGATGTCCTGTGGGCTCTGCAATAGGATCAAATCCTTGTGCAATGAACACCACAGGCACCATAGGAGGGAGCAGAGAAAGCTTGGCGTAAATGCGCCAAGCGCAGATGAAGTCCTAGGTGAATGTCATCGACATGCGAACAGCCTTGTCAAGCACCCAGTGTCTCAGACCACCCATTGCGATGGCAGCACCTTCCTCTGGTTTAAACGTGAGCGCGGACAGTGTGTTCAAGTACATATCGATGTGTACAGAAACTAGCAACTACAGCTGCCTTCTCACGCTGTTTACAGCCTGAGCCTTCTGGGCTACAGAGACCTCCCATTGAGTCTAGCTAACTCCACCCTATGGACATAACAAAGACATTGAGTGTCCTTCTTAGCCTTTCTATACACATGCCTGCACATTATTTCTTTATTCCCTCACTGCCCAGAGACATGGCTCCAGGACCCAATCCATGCTGGATATGGGAGAACATGCTTTAGTGAAGTTAAGGGTGGGGAATATGTTATCTAAGAAGTCATGAGGTCCTGTGAGGCAGCCTGGTAGAACAGATACCAGAATTCTAACAAGACTAGGATGCAAGGTGTGGTTCAGGCTACCAAAGGAGGTCACTATGATGACAGAATGCCAGAAGGACTAAGTGGGGATTCACCAGGTAGAGGAAGAGAGAGGCACATCTGGAAGCTGATGGACCACCGGGAGGTAGATTAGATTATTTTACTTTACAGGGTCTCAGTCTGATAACAGAGACTGGGTGGGGCTAGGTAATGGCAGTCAGTGGTGGAGTTCACTTCTCTGCATCCTTGATTCTCAGCTTCCTAGACCTCCCGGAGTGCAGTGTCTCCATTTCCTTATGGATGAATCCTTTCCACTGGTGGATGGGTTTTCCTTGTGAAGTTAGCTGTGCAGTTGAGATTCCCTTTCACCAGCCCCCATGGAGAAAGAACAGCAACAACAATAACCAACCAGCACCCTTTGGGTCCACCACGTTGGTTTAGTGACAGTTGGGCAGACATGGGATATGTTCCCCAAGTGTCTTTCAGACTGAAGACCGTCTCTGAGACAGCTGCCATCTAGAGCAGAGGGACTCCCCTAGTCTGGCCATCGCTGGGGCAGCTTCCTTCAGGTTTCCCTCTAAGCCATCCCAGTTCTCACCCTGTTCCTGAGCCTCCTGGTCTTAATCAGCATGAGCCGCTCCTGATTCTCCCCCCATCTGTCTAAATATTTCCTGACAAATGGACTGGATTATGGTTTCCTACTCTAGGGAATTTTTTTAATAGCCCCTGGTTCTTTAAATTTTTCAATTTCTGAACATGGCATAGTGTCACCTGCCTTTGATCTCAGGACTTGAGGCAGAGGTAAGCTGATCTCTGTGAGTTCAAGGCTAACCTGGTCTATATAGTGAGTTCTAGGACAGCAGGAACAGCATAGTGAGACTCTATCTCAATAATAGTAATAATAATAATAATAATAATAATAATAATAATAATTTTAATTTTAATTCCTATATCTGTTTGCAAACATACATATTTACTAATTAGTTAATTTGTTTAGTGTTATATCGTTTCTAGGACTTTTATATAAAACCTTACTAAAATCTGAGCTTATTGGAGCTGATTTTAACATCTTATATGGAAATCTCCTGAGATGAGCTATGGTTCAGGAGTAGAGCATTAGCCTAGTTTGTGGGAGGCCAGGGCTTTTATGTCCAGCACCACAAGGAGGAAAAAGGAGAAGAAAGAAAAAGAAATAGAGAAAAAAGGAAGAAAAGAAAAAGAAAAAAAAAGAACAGTGAAAGTTCATTATGGTGACTCTAAATATTAACAACAATCTGTGTGTCACTTTGTACTGCTTGAAGAATGATCTACTGTAGCTATATTCTGGGTTTCGAGTGAATTAGTTTATTAAGAACATATTACGTTCAAGTAAAATAAATAGTAAGTGACAGATAGGTAGAAAGGTAGATAGATGATAGATAAATACATAGCTATATAGATACATTGGTGGATACATAGATAGACAGACATCATTAAACTGGGTATTCAGAACATCTAGTAGAAATCAACTGGGGGAACTGGAGCAGTCAGTTAGAGTTTGGGGTGAGCTTTCTCTCAAAGAATGACATTCCCACAGCTGACCTTCAAGAGCCCCTTTTTTCTTCTAGAAACGTTTTTCTGGGATTAACATGGCTTTGGTTGTATATGAAGTTCTGCTCCCTTTAAGGGCACCATGTTTTTATTTGAAGACTGTTTTGTTTTTCCCTTCTCACCCCTGTTAAGAAGCCTCCCCAGACAAGAAACCTCAAAAGACATTTTGAGACAAGCCTGCTTGAGTCTGAAATGGGGCAAGCAGGACACCCCCACTTCCAGAGCCAGCTCCACAGTGAGCTCAAATAGCACATGATAATTTACCAACAGAATTTACGTTATAGAAGTCAAAAATCTGAAGAAACTAAAACACATTGTGTGGTACATGTATATACTCAAGTTATAACACTTAAAAGAAATACCAAAAGCTCTGAGTGTCTTTCTGCTTGCTTCTCACGGGAAATGGATTCTCTTTGTGACTTATTGAGTAACTCTGGCTATGAGTTATTGAGTAACCCTGGCTATGTTTACATATTTGAAGTCACCATTATTTACTCCAGAATCAGAAAACATCTGTGAGGCATAAGCTTAATTGTGTAAAGATATCTTTGAAGGATATTAAAAAATGAGGACTTTTAAGTTCTCCATGCTAACTCTGCTTAGTGTGCAAGTCAGATATTGTCAGGGTGATTTATTGTCATTGTTCATCATAGCTGTCGCAGCTACATACACCTAACATTTCTGGGCTGCTGCAGCCTAGGTTCTCTAAAAGAAAACTAGTCCGATGAATCGAGTCAAGAAACCATTAAGGAAAGCTGTACAGGCATTCAACCTCTGTGCTTGGGCCATGATAAAAGTTAGTAAGAAATTTCTAGTAGATGACTACAGCTTTTCTGTTGTACGTGCTCTTAGTAGGAAGGATTTTGTAGAGAGATTTCAAATACTTCCCAATCCCAAATGTCTATAAACTTGATAGGTTAAATCTGAGATGCCCCCCGACAGGCTTGTGTTTTGAATGCTTGACCCTCAGATAATGGTGATTTGAGAGTGTCTCGTGCCTTTGGGAGGCAGTGCTTGCCTAAAGAAAAGTCGGCCAGTGGGAATGAGTCATTGGGGTTTGTCTTAGTTACTTTTCTGTTGCTGTGATAAAACAACATGACCATGGTGACTACAAAAAATAAATAAATAAATAAATAAAAGCATATTTGTTCCAGAGGAGTAAGAGTCCATCAAGACAAGGAAGCATGGCAGCCTAGTGGCTGGAGCAGAAGTTAAGGGCTCATAGCTTAAACAGAAGTCAGGAAGCAGAGAGTAAGCTGGGCTTGACTCAAAGCTCTGAAGCCTTACAGCACCCCGAGTGATATACTTCCCCCCCCCAACAAGGCTCGCCTCCTAAGCCTACCCAATCAGTGCCACCAACTGGGGTTGAAGTATTCAAATGCCCAAGACTATGGGGGACATTCTCATGTGAACCACCACGGGGCGTCACCCAGGCTGATTCTTGTCCCACTCTGATTTCTGATCAGCTATTGAGTCAGTCACTCCTGCGGCCATGATGTTCTTCCCAAGTGCATGGATCCAAGTGGCCATAGCTTGAACGTAAATCTTCCTGACTGAAGGTGTTTCTGTAGGGCATTTGGTCACAGTGAGTACAAAGTGACTAATAGATAGCAGGAGGGTAGGGTCATTTCTGGGAATAAGTCAAGTTGTATGGGTTCTAGGCCTTTGGAGCGGGTTTGTGGGAGAGATTTGGAAGAGTTTGCAGATGCGAGCTAGAGAAGACCTAGCATGCTGTCGTCAGAGCTTAGTAGGTTGCTCTTATGAGAACCCAGAGACAACAATTCTAGCAGACGTGTAGACGGTAAAGTTGGCCTTTGTCGGGTTTCAGATGGGAACAAGGACTCCTATTAGGAGCAGACTACAGACTGTGAGTGTTAAATTCCTATTTATCTATATATTATCATGTCCAGAATACTAGCTGTCAAAAAACAGGGCTAAGTTGTCCCGTCCCCTCTCGACCAGCAAGGAAGACAAAACCACCAGTTCTTCTTACAGCAGTTTATTCAGGAACCTTAAACAATCTTCATCATCTCCCTCTTCATCTCCCTCTTCATCTCCCCCTTCATCTCCCCCTTCATCTCCCCCTTCANCTCCCCCGAGCCCCGGGCTACAAGCCCTTTTATACTCTCATATCCACTCCAATCGTGGCAGGCCACGTCACCTCACCAGGCGCACGACCTCAGCCAACCAGAAGAACGGGAACATATCACCACCAAATATGGACCTGTTTACCACAAGCTCCATAGCCAACAGGTGCCATCTTCTAAGGTGCGGCTTCGGGTAGCCCAGGGGAGGGACCGTGGCCTCCTACACTAAGTTATATTTAAAATTTTAATTACTGTGCTTAAGAAATCTATAAAACAAAATGTCTCTAACCTGTAAGCCCTACTTACCCAAGAACAGATAGGCCCAGCTGCATTTTCATAAGGAAGCCAACAGTGTAGATCAGAATTCCACAGCTCCACTCAAGACGAGGGTAGTTTTTGTTATTTTGACCAGGAGGAATTAATTTTCCCTTAATGGATCTCAATAGATCCCCGATCAAGGCTATTATAATATTCCCTCCCTCTGAAGAGGTAACCCAAAAATAATTTATAAGATGGGCTGGAACTGGGGGAAAAAATATAACTCGTTTTCACCACAAACCTCTAGAGATCCTGTTCAAAAGCTGTTCACCAGAAAGCTTTGACTCTGAACTGGAGTTTCAGCTTGAAATGCACATGTAGCATCCAGGGATGTTCACTTAAGTGAGAAGATTGCATCCTCTCCCTCTGGCATCCCATGCAGAGAATCCAGGAAACTCCCTGCTTCAGGCCACGAACAATCATGGAACTCTTCCTACATCCTTGCTCCTAAACTACCTAGCCCATTCCTATCTCCTGTCCTGGTGAGCAGGGTCAGACTCCTAGCAGGGAGCCTCCAGAAAGATACTATATGAATCTGTAAGGATGAAGTTAAATCCCCAAAGGGAAAGTTTCCTAGGCGGTTGAAGAGGCTAGGACTGTGGAACAGGTGCTGAGGAAGGCCACGGGCAATGCGTGGAGTCAGCCAGAAAAGAGGTACCATGTGGCCGTGTGGCCTGCCAAAGGCAAAGCCATAGGTGTAGGGCTACCCAAGGCTGCAAAGCCATAGGTGTAGGGCTACCCAAGGCTGCTGGAGTTCATATCAGAACTCCACAGAGTTCTCCAGCCTGCTACAGAGCTCAAGATTGAGGTTTTCTCTGTTGGAAGCTGAACTTTTGTTAAGTTTCAAACCAGGAACAAAAAGCTGAGGTGCCTATTTAACATATCAACCCCAACCTGGCCTCCAGGTCCTCCTAGCATCCCTCAGTCCCTACCCATTACAGGGTATGGCTGGCATACCCTGCCCTCTACCCTGAACTCTCCAGCCCAGGGTCTTTCCCACAGATGCTCTTCCCTATATAATCCAGACATTTTGGTTACCCACCCCCCCCCTTTTTTTTTTGGTACCTTTGGCCTCCTGGGTACTGTGCTTGATTCCCGCCCCCCCCCCATGCCCTTCCCTTCTCCCTCTCCCCACATCAGTCAGGATCATGTCCAGTCTGGACTCTCCCAGATGCGCTCCCACATATATATAATAAACTTTCTCCCCCACCACACCTAGGAGTGGCCATGTCCTTTCCTTTGTCATTCAGGCTTCGGTCTCTCTTTGGTCCAGTCTTTTCTTTGCTGTTTTCCAAGCCCCTTCCTTTTGAAATGGGTATGTTTACACTGTGCAATCGGATGTCAGGGGTATTTTATTTAAAGGGTCTCACAGCTAAGAGCTTGCCTGAACTCTTGGGTGGGAACTTGAATTTGGGCTTTTGATCGACACTAGAGACTGTGAACAGGGTCTGCAGAGGGAGGTGCTATTTGGGGAGGTTCTGAAGCTTTGAGAGGCCCGGCCCAGATGGAGGGAGATCAGTGGGGGAGGGGGACTCCTTGGGTTTTATGGCTCCTTGCTGATTCCTGCCTGCAGCTGCCTGCCGGTCATGCAGGAAAACAGAGCTCTTCAGCAGCACACCCCTGCTGCCATGATAGGCTGCCCAAAGCACAGAGCCAAGAAACCACGGATTAACCCCTCTGGAATCTTATGCCCTCATCCCTCCTGTAAGGTGTTCTCTATGATATTTTTGCAAGGGATAAGGGATAATGCACAGTGTCTGGTGTTCCTGACAGTAACTGTAAGACCCCAACTCAATTTGTTTCTTAGACACCTAAAAAGAGTTCTTTGTTCTTTTGCCTTCAGCCTGCATTACTAATTACCTCTGGAACTGGCTCGTCTTAAACTTAGACTAGTGCAGGAAGCCTTATGTCCTTCTACCTGACAGCTAGAAAAGTGATAACTGCTGGATGGCCCGCCAGGCCCTGCTTTCTGGTATTNAAAGCCAGGAATGTTTACCAAAAGATAGCTTATGACCCCTATGCCATAAATGAGCCATACAGCTCCGACAGAGAAAAGCTGTAAACTCAACTTTCTTTATGAACTTCCCCCCCAACCCTTCCTTATGGTCTTTCCTTTAAAAGCCCTCAGTTGAAACGGCTCACAGTAGATCTCCTATGAGCTCGTCCTCAACATGTTGATTTTTCCTGATTAAACCTCATGCATATTGCATCAAGAATGGCTTCTCTCGAGTTATTGGGGCGTCATCTCATCCTGGGATTGGAGCGAGCATAACCCCTGAAACGGGGGTCTTTCATAACTACTCCCCTGCCCAGGAAACACCCATGAGGATTTCCACTGCAGAAGAGCTCGGTGCTGTCAAGATCAAGCCTAATATTTACATTTCGCACAGATTTTCTTAACTCCCTGTCCTTGAGCCTTTCTCAATCGACAGTTCTCTTCTTTTCGCCGCGGAGACCAATGGTGTAGGATAGAAAGGAAGACTCCTTTGTCTTCCTTCTGGTCCCACTCTGCTCTTTGTCATTTTAAGCTCCTTGGTGGTTTTGTTCCAGTTTCTTAAACATGTGCTTTGTATCTTTGTGACTTAGTTTTGTAGCTTTGACACTATTTTTATGTTGACTTTTCCCTTCTTCTGCTTCTAACATATAATGCTTTTGATCTTTCCTTTCCTTTCCCCATCCCCCCCAGCTCTTTCAGCACATTTTTATCTCATCCTAGAATTCGTGAAAAACATCCTCTTCTAACCTAGCATCTATTCCTACGCTCTTACTGCAAAGAACACATGTGTTTATTTTTCTCCTTCTTAATTTATTTCAAGAAAAATGTTTGTTCCATATTTTCTTATTCTTGGTAACATGGGGTTTGGGGTTTTTTGTTTGTTTGGTTTGGTTTGGTTTTTTTTCTTTTCTTTCTTTTTTGTTTTTTTTTGGGGGGGTTGGGGGGTTTTCGACTTTTGTTTTGCTGTTCGGCTGGGTCTCTCTCTCTCTCTCCCTCTCCCTCTCCCTCTCTCTCTCTCTCTCTCTGCTTTTTATTTGTTTCGCTTTTGGGTTTTGGGTTTTGGGGTTGTTTGTTTGTTTGTTTGTTTGAGACAGAGACTCACTATGTAGCTCTGCTGGCCCGGAAGTAGCTATGTAGACCAGGCTGGCCTCAAGCTCTCAGAGATCCTCCTGCCTCTGCCCCCCACATGCTGAGATTAAAGGTGTAACCTACCATGCCCTGTTCTTCTCAGGTCCCCGCCACAGCGACTTTCTCCATTTTAATCTCTTGACATTTCTCTGATTTCCTTGCTGGTTCCTTTGTCACGTGTGTTCCTCTTTTACATGGAAGCAGTCCTGCATGGCCAACTACTTGCTAAAGAACCCTATGGGGTGGCAGGTATCTGACTGGGTGTGCAGGGCTAGCAGCAGGCCAGACCTACATCTATTGCTTGGAAACATTCCCCCTCTAAGTTCCTACTCTTGGAGCTCTTATCTCAACAGTTAAGAGCCGTGTATGACATCACTCAGTGGCACCCAATGCATGAAATCTTTTTGGATTTTGTACTCATTTCTCCAAGTCCCCTCACCCCTTAGCATCTCCCTTCTGCCCACCATCACACAACCTGCTTCTCATGAGACCATGAGACCAAAGAATGTCTCTTACTCTTTGAGTTTGAACTTTCTTATTTTGTAATGAAACAGCAGCCAGGAACTGCCCAAAGGCCAGAGACCAACAGTTTGTTCTCCTTACCAACACCTACTCATGGAGAGGTCTGTGTGCTGGTGGGGTGTGCAGAAGCAACTGCATTTATTCCAAAATATTTACTGAGCAGCAACCAAGCTACAGGAACCATTTGTAGCATTTGAACTCCATCAGCTGCCCTTTATCCATGGAGAACATTGTGTTAGAAGACGGCTCATATCCGGACAGATCACACCTGGCTCGCTCTACGAGAACAGGCTTATTGGGGGAAGCGTGGAAGAGAAGAGGACAAAGGGGGTGAAGAAGAAGGGGTGAGGGGTTGGGATTCTCTGCCTTTTATTCAGGCTGTGATGAGCACACCACTGCGCACAGGTGAGATGCGCCAGATAAGGTGAGCAATTGAGGTGCAAGCTGGGAACTTGTGGTGGTTGCCACAGCAACAGACACATGAGGGTCCTTGTTGCCTAGGAGTGCCATCATGGTTGAATTCAGAGGCAACAGGCCACCATAAAGCCTGTCTCTGATGCTAACAGAAAATGTATTCCAAGCCCCACCCCCAACAGATGACTGAAACCAGATATAGACCCAAACTGTACATCTACTATTTACATATACAAACCTTATATATACCTGCCTGTGGTAGAGTTTAGTTTATAAATATATAGTGAAAGATTAGGAATGATAACTATTGATAAAAGGAGCCATTATGATCTCGTAAGAAGAATGTTTATTGTGAGATGACACAATGCTCACGTACAATGAGGGACATTCACCATAGTGCTGCTTTGTCTTGACCTCGTCATTGAGACTTGAGCACTGAAGTGTCCCCCGATCTCTGAGATGACTACTCAGTAGCAACAAATCCCATACAGATGTGCTGGACCAAGGGAAGACTCTCATTCTTCGAGCCACAGAGCAGGACGGTATGGGTCCACTGTACTCTTCAGAAAGTGACCTTAACTTACACACTGTTCATTTTTTGTTTGGGGGACAGAAGTTTCTCTATGTAGCCCTGGCTATCCTAGAACTCACTATGTAGACTAGGCTGGCCTTGAACTCAGAGATCTGCTTGACTCTGCCTCCCCAGAGCTGGGATTAAAGACATGCACCATCACCCAGCCATTTACTATTTTTTAACCATGGCCAGCCACAGACAACTGAATTCGCAGTAATCAGAACTGTGGGTAAAACCCGCTCCACATCAGTAAATCAAAACAGCATCAATTATCTGCCCGTGTGAAACTATGAGGGCCTGAGAGAAGGGCAGATGACAATAAGATATAAATACCATAAATTATATACAATGATCAAAAGTGATAAATGCCTGAGGGGAGGAACATGGAAAGAGGGATCAGGAATGGTAGGAGATTAAACAGTTTGCTACAACTAAAAGCAGAATGCTCTAGATCCCATAATATTTTGCAGCAACATCACATACACAGTGGTTTGAGACTTTTCCCTTCGTACCAACACCCTGCCTGTTTTCTATGGCTACAGCAAGAAAAGAGTTGGGTTTTCTTGGTTCTGTTGTACTTAACTTGTGTCTTCCACCACCTTGTTTTGTGTTAAAGCGCTCATGTCCTGAATCATGGCAGCTTGTAGTAGCACATGCCTTTGTGTTTCTCTACTTGAGCCTAATTCTGTCCACGCGGATGCTAAGGAAATGTTTCAAACCCAACCATGTTTCCTGATTCCAGCTCAAACCTGAATCCAAAAGCCACATTCTCTGGCCGGTTCTGTTGGGCATTACTCCGTTTACGACAACCGGTTTCATTTTCCTTCCCGGTTTTCCCCAGGGAAGGTTGTTCTTGCATAACCTGAAGCCGGGTGGTAGGGGTGACATTTACAAGGCCATGACCTCCCTGCCCCTACCTAGAAATCAGACAACAGCTACAGAATATGATGTGCTCTTAGGACCTCGAGTTATAAACCACCCTCCTGTCAGAATCAACCAGAAAGTGGAAGGAGTCTTTCTGACAGGAAACCAGAACTGGGAATGGAGGACCAAGGTGGCAGGTGGGGGGGGGAGGGGGGAACTCTGTCTCCCCTGTTCAAGTCCGAGTGTCAAAGAGGAGGTTCCTTAGTTGGAGGATTTGGGTGACATCGGATACTCCAGGAGGAAGCAGCGAGCCCTCTGACTCCTCTTTCCAATGGCTTATTGGAAAGAGCTGTGACAGTTGTTCAAGTCTCTTAGGGATGTCTGGTCTGAAAAACTGAATCTGACTCACAAAGCGAAGCAGAATTAAAGGTGAAAACATACAGGGGTAGAGAAATGGCTCAGCAATTAAGAGTGAGAGGCCAGATCTTGAGTTCAGACTCCATCTTAGAGAACCTGACCTAAGGTTGAACTCGAGTTAACCAACAAGCCGGTACCTAACACCAGTTTCCAGGTTACACCCAAACAAATCTGCGCCTAGCACTAGTTTCCAGATTAAGCTCCAACAAGCCTGCCCCTGGCACTTCCTAACAAGCACCCATCAGGAGGAAAGCAGGAGTTCAGTTTATGGTTTGGCTTCCAGCACCAGCCAATTATTTTAAAGGGCAACACAATTCCCTAATAGCCCCCCACTCAGATGTGTCAGGCTAGAAACCCCCTTGCTTGTTTGCTTGCCTCAATAAATGCTTACTGGAAAACGGGCTTGAGGCTTCACCCTCCCATCCTGCTGTGTCAGAAGATGGCCATGTGGCCCAAGCTTACATAAAGACCCTAGTGCAATTACATCAGAATCGGCTCCTTGGTGGTCTTTTGGGGTTCACAAAACAGCCACAACAAGAACACTTGCTTGCTGTTCGAGAGGACCTGAGTTCAATTCCCAACATTCATGTTTTTCAACTCACAGCTGCCTGTAATTTCACCTCAAGAGATCCAACACCTTCTTCTGGTCTCCACAGGTGTCTACACTCATGTGGCACGTACACAGGTGTGAACTAGATGTTTAAAGGAGTTTGAGATACCCATGAATTATCCAGAGTCCTACTTGGTTGCTAGTCCCAGAAAACTTAATAAAGAATGGTTCAATCAAATAAGGAATTTGTCTCATAAGCCAAGACATCTCAGGCTGGGCATGGTGGCACATGCCTGTGACAACATTTCATAGGTGGAGGAATGTCAGGATTAGGAGCTCAAAGTCAGCCTCAGTTACACAGAAGACTCAAGGCTAGCCTGGGCTATGGAAGACATTAGCTTGAAGATGTTTATAAAGGCACAGTGTGTGTGACAGGTGGCTAAGGCAAGGAGGTTTATACCACTATGTGATCCATCTTCCCTGTGACGCTGACTCGATTTAGAATCATCCAGGAGATACCTAAAGAGTCTGTACTAAAAGAGAGACAGACTAAAAGAGAAACTGAGACCCAGCATCCATCGCTTCTGCTCCCTGACTGTGAGCACGGTAGAACCAGCCGCCTCCTGCTCCTTGCTTTCCTGGACACTATTGACTGTTTCTTCCCAAACCAGGACACAAAACAAACCCATCTTGTGTGAGTATTTTATCATACCTATGACAAAACTAAGGCAACTACCAAGAACCTAAACTTTCCTTCTCCCGTGCTCAGGAAAGCCCCATGTGTCCTCCAGCCTCACGTACTCATTCTGGGAGAAAAGACTGAGAAGTTAAACTACAATTTAAGCACATGCCTACTCACTTCCCACCAGCACTTAATCCGATGTCTTCTCTAGCCACGGTAGCATCTGGGAAATCAGGCTGAGCAGGAATGGTTAAAATACAGATGTTGGGTAGATGGAGCCCCCGAGTACAGGAGACAAGAAGAAAGAACTGGTCTCCCCAGACCACAGCTTGGTGAGCAAACTATACATTTTATGTGTTTTGTCTGTAAGTCTGGGACTTCTACAGTGAGATGGATGTGGAGACAAAAGCAAACCCAGATGCTCACAGACCAGCCAACCTTGAGCGTGCAGCCGTCAACAGGGTGGAAGGCAAGGATGGACACCCAAGCTTGGCTGCTCCTGACTTCCACAGTGTACCATGGCACATGGGTGCCTGCATTCTCACACATGGATACACTCAAGCACACACACACACACACACACACACACACACACACACTTGCACACAGGCCTTTGTACCTAGGAAGAGAGTTTTTTTTTTTTTAAAGCTATTAAGTAAAAGTGAGACAATTTGTTACATAGCAATAGATAAAATAAGTAACTGAAACATGGTCTCCCTAAAGGGCACCTCCAGAATGGCCCCTGTATAAGCTGCTTTTCTGGACACTGGGACAATACACTTACAAAGGCAAATTTAAGAAAGAAAGGGTGCCTTTGGCTCAAGGTTTAATATAGCCAGTCACAGCACAGCAGGGGACGTGGGAGGAGGGCA
>NC_034599.1:99160969-99198758 GCF_900095145.1 Mus pahari
AAGGGTACACCCCCAGTGACCTAACTTCCTTGCCCAGAGTCCTACCTCTTAAAGGTTCCACCGCACTCCCAAAGAGCCACTGGTCCTCAGTCCATGGTGGAAGCCTGGGAACACTGGCTCTGATAGCAGGGGAACTCAGAAGCAGGGCAAATCAACTCAGCAAAGCAAACGTGCCTTCCTCTGTGGCTCTCCATCTTACTGAGATGGGGTCTCTTACTAGCCCTGGAGCACACTGAATGGCTAAACTGGCCCGCCAGCAGGTGCCCAGGATGCTCCTGACTCCATCTCCCAGGGCTGGGGTTATAGGCATGTGCCATCGTGCCAGACTTTTAAGTGGGATCTGAAATCAGCCATCCATGCTTATATAAAACCCTTTACCCCCTGTGCCATCTCCCCAACTCCTAAGTACTTTTTTAATAGATGAAATTAAGACATTTCCTGTAGAGATATCAAGAGCACACGCAGATAGATGGAGCATACATTTCCAGGAAGCTAGAAAGTTCTATTTGGATCTGCTGAGGGGAAGGGTGAGAGGTACCATTGGTCAGGCTCAGAGGTGGACACAGGCTCAGGCTTTGCATGTTGGACAAACATTGATTATGCCCTGTTGTATTCAGAAAGGTAGGGAGATCTGAAAATGTAAAGAAAAAGAACATTCCAAGTTGATTGACTGGCATAGTGTACCTTCTAGATAGACCTTCAAGAAGGACCCGTCACCTGAGCTGCTGGGGGCTCTGGGCAGAAAACCTGCAGCAGAGCATCTTTGGGACCGCTATAGCTGAAGAAATGCCTGGACCATAGGCATGCTTCCCCAGATGCCCACATCCTATGGCTGTGGAGGTGGGGAATACTGACCCAGCCATCAGAGTCCATCCTGGGCAACACTGAGAAGCCCTTTTTGCTCCAGATTTCTTTAGGGGTGGAGAGAGCCACTACTGTGGTGGGGATTGGCCTTCATGGCAGTTCAACCTCCATCCATATTGTTCCAGCTTCCCTCCAGGGCCGGGACTACATGGGCAAGGTATAAAAACCACACCTGTCATCCTCCATGCTTCATGACACTAAGAATCCTCTCATGGGTGATAGTAGGAACAAGCGGAATAGGGCAACAAGAACCCTAGCCTGTCCGTACAAGGGATTCAAAGCCGGTTTTATCTTGTGTTTTGGTTGAACCAGTTTCCCTCCTGAGATGAATTCCTCCGCCTGGAAATAAAGACATTCACTAGCATCTGCGGGGTGGTGGTGGGAGTGAGGAACCAGACAAGATAATGCAGAAGACCCATGTGTTCAAACCCGGTATACTGAGCAGGATAACTGTCACTGAGCCTCTGCAGGCTTTGGAGGCAGCGGAAAAGCTAAGTGGAAGTGCTGTACTGCCACCTAGGAAATGCAAGGAGAATTGCAACTAGATCTCAATTGTCCCGAGGAAGGGAACCAACACTGCTTGAGAGTCTGTGCCTTCATGTCCTCAGTTTCTAGACTCAAGAAGGACAGAGCAGGAGTCAGAAGTATAAATGCACCATGACCCAAATACAGCCCTCTGGACAGAGAGACATACCCCTCTCTGCTCGGGCAGCTGGGACTGTGTCTAAAAGCGAGGCATCGACACCTGCACAGTCAGCAGCTCTGCTAATGAGCTGGAACAGCTGCTGTTTCATTTCCTTCGTTAAAAGCACCAGATCCCAAATCAGAAACATACAGTATGCTATGGCAGAAAACAGAAAGATAGGGCCTCTGGGTGTTGGGTAAACCTAGGTCATGCACAAATGGCTAGGAGAAAAGATTACAGGTCTACCATCAGGTCTTTTGTGCTGGGCAGATTTGTTTGCAGGGAACATAGTCATCCCTCTGTGATAAGACAAAAGAAATCTCGCTGTAAAAATAGAATATAATTTTGCTTCTTTGACCACTCTGTGCAGAACTGGTTCCCCGGGCTGGGGAGATGGTTTAGCAGTTAAGGGTACTGGCTGCTCTTCCAGAGGACTTCAATTCCCAACACCCTCAGGACACTTCCCAACCATCTGTAACTTCAGTTACAGGGAACCTGATGTCCTCTTCTGGCCACTGCAGGCACCAACAGGCATGCATGGTGCACAGACATACAAGCAGGCAAAACACCCACACGCATGGAAAATATAAGCAAAATTTAAGGGTTTTTAAACTGATTCCCATTTCCTCCTAAATGTCACCAGTGTCATCAGACTCTGGGGGAACAAAAATAAATTGAAAAGCCCCAGTTTCTGGGACTGGAGAGATGACTTGGGCAATTGAAAGCACTTGCTGCTTTTGTAGAAGACCCAGGTTTGAAGCCCTGAACCCAGATGTCAGCTCACAACAGTCTGCAACTCCAGTTCCAGGGGGTCTAGTATCCCCTCTTCTAACCTCCATGGTTACCAGGCATGACCACGATATACAAACCTATGCAGGCAGCACACATAAAATAAATCTTATCTTTAAAGCAATTAAAATTTAAAACAAAAGTTTCTGTGTCGGGAACTTGCCAGAGGGCAAACTCCATTGTGTCCTGGGGTGGGTGGGTGGGTGGGAGTCATGAAACCATCAGTTGTCTGTGGTCTGGTTTGTTCTCCCCAAATTCATACGACAATGTTAATATCAGATCTGACTGCATTTGCATCTAGAGCCTTTTAATTAGATATGCAGAGGGGTGGGGCCCTAATATAGATGACAGATGCTTAGAAGCTGCCAGAGGGTCTCTTTGCCGCCCCATTCCATCCCTCCCTCCCTGAGCATGTGGAAGGAAAGGCCCGATGAGGCCATGCGAGGATACAAGAAAGTGTCCATCTGCCAGCCAGAAGAAACCCCGCACCAAGGAAAGCGAGCAGGCTGGCTCACTGAGTTGGATTTCTAGGCAGAGCTTTGAGACGTAGACTTCTGTTCCATAGGGTACCCAATCTGTGATGTTTCCTTAGGGGAACCCAAGATGAATCATACATGTCACAAAGAACCCAAGCCAGACTCCATCAGTTTCCCAGAGTTCCCCTCCTTCCCAGTGCTTCGTAGAAGCTAGGGATGAGTTCAGAGGCCAGGGTAAAAAGCTCTCTGTGTGCGTGTGTCTGTCTGTCTGTCTGTCCATCTGTGTCTCTGTGTCTGTTGTATATCTGTATGTGTCTGACCATCTGTCGGACTGTATGTGTGTCTGACTGTGTGTCTGTCTATATAGATTTTTCCAGCTTCTCCTCAGGTGTGTGGGTGTGTCTGACTGTGTATGCATGTGTGTATCTGTCTGTCTGTCAGTCTGTGTCTCTGTGTCTATGCCTGTCTCTGCATATGTGTCTGAGTGTGTTAAATCACAACGCATTTAATTTCTTTAAAAAAAAAAAACAAATATTTGAGAATAAACATTGGAATCCTAAAGAATATGCAAGATCAAGCCAAACAGCATCCCAGCATGGAGATGGAAGAGAGGCACCCCGTTACACCCCAGCTGGGGAGTTCTGTAAGAAGCAGAGTCGGTTTTCATTACAGTGTAGCCCCTGGCAGGTCGGCCATGCTTCAGTGGAAGGCCACGCATATGGGCAGCACAAACTAGACTTGATTTTTTTTTTTTTTTTTTTTTAAGATGGCACAAATTTGTATTGGCAGGAAAGAGGGAGTGAATCTTGAAGGAGTCCGAGTATGAGTGAATATGACCAAAACACTTTGTACAAAGTTTTCTAAGAGCTAATTTTACAATGAGGGAAAAATAGAATTTAATCCTCCATTACAAATGATCTAGCCTAGGCTTTCACAGGCAGGAAACAGTGGAGGGAGTTAGAATATCCAGGGCTACGGAGTGGGCTTTGTCAGTCATGAGCTGGGAAGCCTGCCTCAGCAAGGGCAACGCCAGTCTCACTGTCTCACGGTTAAAGGAAGGGCGCCAGTTACAAAGCTTGGCCTACACCACGTCTCACACTCTTCCCTGGTTTCAGACTGGTTGGCCTTGTCCCCACAGTCCCCGGGCCAGAGTGGTTAGCAAGCTCATTCTTCCTGGCTGTGGTACTACTTCAAGACATAATTCGGGCACGCGCCTTCCTCAGGATCCATGGGACAAGGACCTGCAAGCAAACAGAGGAGAGAGAGCTGGGCTCAGGCAGGATGTGTCTGACTGTCTCAAACACCGCAATCCCCTGCCTCACCACCAACTGGCTGTGTAACCATGGGTAAGATAATGATATTAGCCGGGCGTGGTGGCGCAAGCCTTTAATGCACTCGGGAGGCAGAGGCAGGAGGATTTCTGAGTTCAAGGTCAGCCTGGTCTACAAAGTGAGTTCCAGGACAGCCAGGGCTATACAGAGAAACCCTGTCTCAAAAAAAAAACAAAACAAAACAAAAAAGATAATGATCCTGTCTGAGCCTCGACTTCCTCAACCATAAAGACAATACTTTTAAGCCTAATATCACAAGTGTAGTACAGTAAGTCATGTGTTACAACATATACAGTGTGCATACAGATGTAATTATCATTTTAGATATATGTGGAACAAAGATGCGTTATATACAATATATACAGTGAATGATACTGAGATCCCTCACTTACTTCGTTTCCTTTTATAAAACATCTCAGTCCTTTGCCCAATCCCAACCTTGACCAGCCTCCTGATAACATACACAAATCCAGCTTAGTTATCATTTGTAGCATCCTGATTCTTTTAATCAAAAACTTAAGGTAACCACAATAAAAACAAAAACAAACAAACAAACAAAAAAAAACAACATGGTTTGCCTTGAAAGATTTTTAATGGCATTGGGAATCAGTAGATCACAGCAGGGCAAGAGTTGGGATCCTCTAGATTTTCAGTCAGGGACAGGTTTCACCCCCTTCCCTCCGCATGTCTTTAAAGACACTTTATATCATATGCACTGTGCTCTTCCTGGGTCAACTCTGAAGGGCAGAATGCTGGCAGGAGTTCCCTCTGGGACTTCAGAGGACCCTAAATAGCGAAGACACCACACAGAGAGGAGATGGCACAGTGCAAAATGCCCCTGCTGCCAGGAGCTGAGGACCAGCCACTCGGTGTCATCACACAGAGAGGGGGTGGCACACTGCATGATGTTCCCGCTGCCAGGAGCTGAGGACCAGCCATTCGGTGGCACAATCAACTCCTGTCGGCTTTCTAGGAGTTGCCCAGCACCCATGGGGATGGAAACACTTGATCCTAAAGGAACTGCTACTAGGATTGTGCTGAGCCTGGGGCAGGCACACTTACAATTGTGCGGTTCTCTTCTCAGGGTGGGGGTATCAGGAAAAAAAGGACACATGGCCAAAGCCTTGTGGGAGTCAACAGAGAAACACCGAGAAGTGAACACCAGCTGTCTGTCTTGACCTGACCTGACCTAGAGACTTAGGCCGCAGCAACCAGCACTCCTCACCTCTACCACAGCGGATCTACTTAGAACCCACAAACCAAGGACTTGTCACATCAGCTTGGACCCTTGTCTTTAGAAGCCCCACTTTGCCTGGGTGGAAAGAAGCCACTTTTCCTAGATGGCATGTCTGGAATGGTGTCATGCAGCTGAACTTTCTGCAGTGACACAAACTTCTGGATCGATGGGAAATCTATGCTGATCAACACCCCTGCCCACATGACTGCTGAGCATCTGAAGTGAGTCTGGGCCAGCCAAGAAACTGAAACTTTAATTGTACTGAATTTTAAAATACTTCCACTTAACCAGCCACTGTGATGGCCAGTGCTTACCATATTAGTCAGAACTATGGGTGAGTCCTCCACACTTCCAGCTAAGCAGCCTACGCTCTTGCCTGAAGCCTAACACTCAGTATTCCTTACAGCCCTGAGCTTTCTTTATTAGTATGGTATGACATCAGAGAACAATAAGCTTTTACTCAAGCAATTACTGAAAACCCCTAATCTTGTATTAGGCATTGTTTTCTCATGAATATGAACATTTGCCTTCTTGGCAGACACTGCCACAGTGCCCAGGATTTTACTCAAGTCTGTGGAATCCAGGGATGTTAGGAACAGGGTGTGTGGGAAGGACAGTGCTGGTGGGTGTAACAAGCAGCTACAGTGAAATTACAGCTTCACTGAAGTCCAGGCTTGTTCCCAGTATAGATGTTTTACAATATAACCCTACTTGGAAGGGGGAAAAAAAACTGAGCACTTGAGAGATAACGCCAAAATTGAAAATGTGTCAAGATCATCCTGGCTTGTGTGAAAAGAGATAGCACTTGTCTAAAATTCTTCACAAGCAGGGGCAATAGCGGGGTGCAGGCTTCTTGGCAGAATCCATCTACAATGGGAGGATACAAAGGAGGCCATGAAAATTTCATAAGGGCACAAAGAGGGCCCCGAGGAGGGATAAACTTGAGCCTAGTGGTAATAGATGAGCAGATATGGTAGACAGAGAGAGGCAGGTGAGAGTGAGCTGGGCCACAGAGGCTGGAACCAAGTAGCAGGACCCAAGGACCAACTGTGACTCATGTAAACATGACATACAGGGACATGGCAGCCACCAAGGCTCCAGAGCCTCTGGGCATGGGTCGACCTTAAGGGCCTGTGTTCCTCACGCAGGAAGGACATGTTATAAGAAATGGCATGACCCAATCTGCATTATTACAGGGGTGCAGAATGGAGTTGTACAAAGGAAAAGTCTAGAAAAAAAATATCAGAGAACAGAGGGAGAATAAGAGAAAGATGGGGAGGGGCCGGTGTTCTAGGCCTGGCTCAAGAATGGTTGTCCACTCCAACACAGACTGCTGTCTACAAAGCCAAGGGAAGAGGGGGTCTGAAAAGGAAGGGGACAGTCATTGATGGCAATGTCCCCAAGAACCTTGAGGCAATGGGGTCTGAAAGAGCAGTTTTGTCTTTCTTAGCAATTCAGAACAAGATGGAGACTGACCAGCTGCATTCTCCAATGGGAGAAGATGGGGTGGGCAGGGCAAGAGAAAGGAAGTTGAAGGTTTGACTGTTCACCTTTATTTCTTTTGAAAAATGCAAAAGGAGAAACTATGAAGGAAAACTGGAGGAGGGGGCTTGAGGCTGTGATGAGCTAAGGATAGCCTTGGAGTACAGGAGGAGAGAGAGAGAGGACACAGCCAAGCAGCAGAGTGGCTGAGGGGGACTGAGGACCTGCAGGCAGCAGGTTTATGGATTGGCCTGGATTAGATAGCCAGGCAGTGGTCCTCCATCCTTCTGACCCTGGTTTTGTGGCCAACGGTGTCTCAGAGCAGATGCCATGTTGACTAAACTGAGGAATCATCTGTAAGTCCCCCACCCACAGACTGCTCAAAGGAGAATGTCCCTCGATTCCCAGGTGACGAGCGGCAGTTGAATACTCAGCCCTAAACAAGATGTTTACACCATTTCCTCTACGGCTCAGGAAGGTCACTGAAGAAGGGGTGGGGAGAACACAAGAGCCAGAAGATGGAGAGGAGAGCTGAGATCCGCCATCTTCTGGATTCAACACAGCCACGACAATCAGGAACTGTGGCTGCCTGAACTGAGCCTGCGCAAGACTCTCCCTGTCAACAGTCAGCCATAAAAGGAGAAGGGACCCAGGAAGTCCTGACCCTCCATGCTGAACAGTCGGCCATAAAAGGAGAAGGGACCCGGAAGTCCTGGCCCTCCATGCTGAACAGTCGGCCATAAAAGGAGAAGGGACCCAGAAGTCCTGACCCTCCATGCTGAACTTTCAGTCATCATCTTCAGTTGCACACCCTCGGCTCAGCCCACCAGGTTCAAATGCGTAGCTCCAAACCCATAATTCACACGGATGGCTCCAGTTAAACTTGGTGGGCCATAGAATGTGAAAGGGGGCTTTGTGGGACGGAGAAGACAGTTGATAGAAGAGAAATGACAGAGGGTGGAGGGTCAAGGGTAAACAGAATGCATGATACACGTGTATAAAATTGTCAAGGAACAGGCAAAATTAATAAGAAAAGATTTGCAGGTGATTTCCAATGTATATCCAGGACTAAAACCGTTACCTCAGTAAGATTAACTGAAGATAGTCTATACTGAAAACATAATCTGCATGTGAGTTCTTCTGATGCTCATTTTAACCTAAAGAGGGGAAGTCACCAACTTTTGGGCCTCCTAGTTCTGTGGTTTCTCCTGGATGCTTTGGAATCTAACAGGTAACTAACTATACATGGCGTCTGCACCCTAACAACTAAGAGTGCTGTGTGCTTAACAGGTGCTGAACGCAGAATATCAAGCTTTATCCTCAGAACAACCCTACAAAAAAAAGCATTCATCTAATTCAGAGCTGTGAGCCACAAAGAAATTGCATTGTTCCTGTGGCCACCTCATCAGCAGCCATAAGTGTTCCTTGAGAAGCATGCAGCAGGTCTCCTCTTATCTAAATAGGACTAGCCCGGCCCCCAACTCATAGAAACTCCACTTTTTCGTGTGAGTTTTGAGAACACCAAGGTTGGGGTCTAGAGAAATGGCTCAGTAGTTAAGAGCACTGAGTGTGCTTCTAGGGGACCTGGGTTAAATTCTCACCACCCACATGGTAGGCCACAATTGGTCCCTAACCCCAGCTCCTGAGGATCTAATGCCCTCTTCTGGCCTCCAAGGGCACTGCACTTATAGTGCATGTACACATACATACAAGCACTCTCACATGAACAGAAAATAAAAATAAATAACTCTTCAGAAAGCATTACAGTCAAGTCCTCCCATGTCTCTCACTAATGTGTTTACTGTTCTGCTTAATCCACCAATCACAGATAAGCTATAACACTTCTACACGTTGTGATCTAAAACCAATCTACAGTGTGTTTTAAAATGTTCCTTAAATGAAAGATCGCTCAGAGGTTAAGAGCACTGACTGCTCTTCCAGAGGCCCTGAGTGCAATTCCCAGCAACCATATGATGGCTCACAACCATCTACGGTGAGATCTGGTGCCCTCTTCTGGTCTCTAGGCATACACGCAGGCAGAATGCTAACTACATGATTGATAGATCATCGATCGATCTTTTGGTGAGGCTACACCACAGTGAACACTCATAGACCAAAAAGTCTACCAGGGAGGTCAGGCCAAGGTCAAGAGTAAATTCACCACGTCTGGAGGAGGCCATCATTTGGCCTGTGGGTTGGTTGGTTGTAATCCCCTTGAGTCTTTTCTATCTGGCACCACTTCCTGGAGAGATGGTGACATAACATGGCCTGATATGGAGTCTAGGGAAGGGAGAGTCAGCCTCTTTTTGATGTCTTAAAGTACTTTCCACAGTTTACTGAATAAATTTGTAAATAAGATGTGCTAAAGAGTGCATGTTGACAAGGTACACAGAATCTTTTTTTAAAGACAAAGATATTCAAAAGTGAATCCAACTTAGAGAACAAGGAAGCCATGGTTTGGCCGCTCACCGTGGGTGGAACCCAAATGTCTTCATTTTGCTGCTGTTTTCTGATCAATGTCTTCAGTGTCTGCCCTGTCCTTCCCATGACTTCCCAGCGCTTCTTGCAGAGCTACGGACGCCACCCTGCTTTTCCTCGCCTCTAGAAAGATGCCTGGTGACTTGAGCGCTTCTGAGTCATTTGCAAAGGCAGCAGATGTGCCAGACTGACTCCTGGACAACCTGCAGGAAAGCAACCCTTGTCACAGTACAAGTCCAGGGATGTAGCTCAGTGACACCTGCTGTACTGGCTGGTTTTGTGTCAACTTGACACAGCTGGAGTTATCACAGAGAAAGGAGCTTCAGTTGTGGAAATGCCTCCACGAGACCCAGCTGTAAGACATTTTCTCAATTAGTGATCAAGGGGGAAAAGATCTCTTGTGGGTGGGACCATCTCTGGGCTGGTAGTCTTGGGTTCTATAAGAGAGCAGGCTGAGCAAGCCAGTGGAAGCAAGCCAGTAAAGAACATCCCTCCATGGTCTCTGCATCAGCTCCTGCTTCCTGACCTGCTTGAGTTCCAATCCTGACTTCCTTGGTGATGAACAGCAATGTGGAAAATGTAAGCTGAATAAACCCTTCCCTCCCCAACTTGCTTCTTAGTTGTGATGTCTGTGCAGGAATAGAAACCCTGACTAAGACACCTGCCTAAGCTCAGTCTCCAGCATCACAAAAGACTCCCACAAGCCTTGTCGTCTGACCAAACTGAGCGGCTCTGCCCTTGGTGGTGGATACTCCTGCTGTGGCTCCGGGCTGAGGACTCATACCACTCTCTGGATGGACCAGGGGCAGCATCGGGCACTCAGCATCATCATCTTTTCCTCTGGAGCTTGAGGTTGGAGGACAGTTGCTATGGTGGGATGGGAGTTTTCCTTTTGTGCTTTAATGCACCCGTGTGCTCTTTGAGTTTATATATATATATATATATATATATATATATATATATATATATATATATATATCCTATATTGCTTTTTATTATCCTTGTTTTATATAGATGAGTGTCGCCTTGCATGCACTTGTGTATACCATGTGCATGCCTGGTGCCCATGGAGGCCAGAGAGGGTGTGGCAGCCCCTGGAACTGCAGTTGCAGATGTTTGAGAACTGCACAGGGATGCTGAGAACAAGCGCAGCAAGCGCTCCTAACTGCCAGCCATCTCTCCAGGCCCATTCTTGCTTCTAACACTAAGGAACAACAGACCTGGGCAGTGATGGCACATGCCATTAGTCTCAACACTCAGGAGGCAGAAACGGGCAGATCTCTGTGAGTTCAAGGCCAGCCTGGTCTACATAGTGAATTCCAGGACAGCCAGGGCTACGCAAAGAAACCCTGCCTTGAAACTATCCCACCAAAGAGTTAGAAAAGAGATCCGCTCATCGTACCACATCTGTAATCCCAGTGCTCAGGAAGCAAGAGAACAATTACTCAGGAAGCAAGAGAATGATATGATCAAAGCTGCCTGAGCTACACACTGAGACCCTTTCTCAAAAGAAAAAAAAATTACAAAAGAAATACTAGGCCCCATGGGAGCTGTCAAACCCATGATCTGGATCAAGCTACAGACTGGGACTTCGTGCAGGGAGGCAGCATCCCTGTCCTGGGTCACCCCACCCTGAGCTCACCTCTTGGCAGAAGTGAAGAAACGCAGCAAGGTGTCCCCACGGTTTGGGCCTCCACAGTCCTTAACGAGCTCAGGGGGTGGATACTGGTTTATTCCACCTGAAAGTAAAACATTTTTTTAAATCAAATCAAACCTAAAGTCATAAAGGATATAAAAATAATCAAAATGCAAACAGTGTCCGAGGTGTGCCCAGCACAAACGGGACATCTATTCACCACCACTGGGAGCCCTCCAGTGCTTGGGGACCTTGAGAAAAGAAGAGATGCAAAGACCATGGAAGCCAGGGCTGGGGATCAGCACAGCAAAGCAGGGTCTCCTTGACAGGGTAGCACTGCTACACTCGTGAACTCACAGCAGGTGTGCCAGAAACCCGTACCAGAGAAGCACCAGATTCTTGCAGGAGGGGAAAGAGGCTGATAGCCACGTGCCTATCTGAGGAGACACCGATGGTTGGTTCTGATGGAGACAAAACCAGTTCCCGTTAAGGGTGATACTGGTACTCAACCATGTACTGGTACTCAACCATGCTCCAGTGGATGACACCCCCCCAACCTGGTGTGTGTTAAAAAATAATAATAATAATAAACAGCACAAAATAAAATGAAATGCCACTAAAATCACCACCAAAAATACTGCATCAAACTCAAACGTCAGAAAATTAAGGCAAAATCTAAAATAAAACAAAATAAGATAATGTGAAAAGAAGGCAAATTGAACAATAAGAATAACAACAACAACAAAAAAAAAGTCTGTGATGTAAAATCAAAGACTCATAAAAGGCACTCGAACAAAGCATAAAACAAATGTAAGAATAAATGCAAATAAAACAATAAAAATCGAATCATAAGCAAGCAAAACAAAAACATAAAGTGCATTCTGTTAGATAAATAATATCCCAACATAAAGGAATACAACAAAATATAAAGTGCAAATCTAATGAAAACCTCAAAAATAAAGTAAAATCACATTAAACGGATGAGAGAATCGATTGCCTTTCAGCTTGCTTCTCCCTCAAAGAATCGCTGAGCTCTAAGCCACCTCCACTACTCTCTAAGGCTCAGAGAAAGAAAGCCCATGGCTTCTCCTGTCACACAGCTCCCAAGTAACAAAGCTACGACTAGATTAGCTCAGTGATGAAGCATCTGTCAAATGGGAAGGTGCAAACACCACGCCAGTGCTTCTGAGATGTCCATCAGCGTCCCTTCATCTCCTGAGTCGGGATGGAGCAGATGTCCCTCAAGACCCACAGTGGGACGTCACAGCCGCCATGGCCGCTGTAAAATCATGTCTTCCAGCATGGAGAGGGAGGAGGCATCACCCAGACCTCGCAGCATGTCCTGAGCATGTTTCATTCTTAATTGCCCACTGCAATACAAACGCCTGGAATTGGCCAGGCTAATACCCCCCACAGCCCATGCTAAGTCACCACTATTATGTTGGGGGTACACTTTGGTCCTGGATGCTCACATATTAGGTTCATCTGGGTGTGATGGGAGGTGAGGATGCTGGGGCATGGATGAAGGGGAGAGTCCCAGCCTAGATGCATTGACACAGCCCCCACTCTTTAATCATCACCATTGGCTTAATCTACCCAGCCTGAAGGGGACCCCAAGCTCTTGACCTGTCACCCTTGCTTCCTGGAAAGTCTCTGAGGACTTCTGACCTCATGCTGCCAATTCAACCTGTGCTCTAAAACAAGAAGACAGAACTCTGCCTGCTTCCTCTAATGCACAGAGCTTAGGTGTCAAATGGTGAGTGAGGGAGTGTGTATGCATGCCTGTGCACATGTGCGTGTATGTGTGCACATGCATATGCATGTGTAGATCATGTAACTAGAGAGAGGATCATAAAAGTGAGGAAGGGATCACAAGAGAGGAGGCAAAAGAGGATGCTGGAATGTAATATGTGCGGATGGAGGCAAGGGCTGTCAGGGAAGGAAAGGGCGCAGCCGGAAGAAGCTGTGGTTCCTCAAGAGGGGCAGCAGGAGAGAGCGGTTAGTGAGAAAGTATAACAGCACATATGTATTAAAATGCCATAATCAGACCACTGCATTGAATGCTGACTTAATAAGAAAACAAAAGAAAAACAAAGTTCTCTACCCTTGTTACTTAAAATGTGTTCCATGACTCTGAGACGGTGGCACATGTCTGCAATCCCACCACTTTGGGAGAGAGGGTGGTGAGGCAGGGGGATTACAGCCAGTTTAAGAGCATCTTGGACTGTAAAGAAAGACTCTTGCCTCAAAAAACAAACAAAACAAAACAAAACAAAACAAAACAAAAAACAAAACCCGTGGTCTGTGGGCCAACAGCATCATTCTGAAACTGTTGAGAAATGGAGACCCTCAGACCCCAGCCCAGACCTCAGAACTAGATCAAGACCTGACCAGGATGCCCAGAGGACGGGTGTGAGTTAAAATCTAAGAAGCATGGCCATTTACTGCTGAAAAGGAGCAGTGGGTGTGACAGTGGCGGTGGTGGCGGCAACGCCCACAAGTTGGCTCTAAGTCCCTCCATGAACATCTGGCTTCATGATCTGGGAACAAACACCCTGAAACTCTCATTTTGATAACTGGAAAAAAAAAAAAAAAAACTGAGAAGCTACGTGGAAGCCTGGGGCCTCCAAGCCACCGGGTGGGGACAGAACGACAAGAGACTTGGAACAGGCTGCTGGTAACTGTGTACTGAAACACAGCCATAATACAGGTGACGGCTGCAGAGGGACAGTTGGTTTTCTTTTGTGGTATGCCCCATGGTAGGTTGCCCATGTTCCTAAAGCAAATGGTCCTGAACCCATGGCCAATTGGCAACACTAAGTGAACTCAGTGGAAAAGAGGAGCAGGAGGAGGGGAAGGATGGAAAATAAAATAAATAAATAAATAAATAAATAAATAAATAAATAAATAAATAAATAAATAAGATGTTTTAAAAAACAAACATCTGCGGCCAACACCACCTAGGATAACCTAGTCCCTACCCACCCCACCTGCCTACACCCCCCAACCCACATCCATACCCACCCCCTTGGCCACTCACTATTTAGAAGGTTCAGGAAGGCCTCCGTGAATCTGCTGGCATAGGCTACCTCTGCCTCTGAGACACCATCTAGGCGTAGCAGGTGCTGCTCCGAGGGCGCACTGGCCACTCTGGCCAGCTCAGCCAGCTCCTGGGCACCCACTCCAGGGCCCACGACGAGCACGAATAGTGCGATGCCTTTGCACTTGGCCTCCTGGGACAGAGCCCTTAGCTTCTCTCTGTCCCAGTTGCTTGTCTCGCTGGCCACGATGGCATAGAGGACCCGTGACCTCCGAGGCAGCACGGCTGTCAGAAGCACGTTTTCCAGCGTCCACTCCAGGGCGTGGCCTAGGGCGGGGCCTCCCTGTAGCAGGCCACTTGCAGCCTCCCGAATCTGCCTTTGCATTTGTGTCCGGTGGCCGTGGGAGGTCAGGTGGAAGTACTCAAGCACGGGGGCTTGATCCACACCAGGCCAAAAGCCTGGGGTTGTGTGTGTCAACAGGGCTGCACGCGCCCCGTGCCAGGATGTGCCAGGCTGCGCAGCCACCTCTAGGTCCTTGAGCACTGAATCTACTAGCCGCAAAGCCCCAAGGTATATGTCCCTGCTGACACCCTGGGAGCTGTCCACCAGGAACACCAAGTCCATGTCCAACGTCTGAGGCCGGGGAGCATGCAGCTGGCACCCTGGGGCTGGTCGGCACTTGTCTGGCAAGAAAATACAGAGGAGGGGAGGGTAATGAGGAAGAGCCAGAGTTAAGCCAGGTAACCTTTCTTTCTGTGCAGAAAGCACTTCCAGCCTCATGGTGAATACCTGTCCTGTGTGCTACCCCGGAAGAAATGGGTGGAGACAGAGATCTGCTAGGTCTTCTGGATTCCTAATCTCTAGTTTATTAGTATTGCTTCCTCTCCATAAAAAAGAACTAGAGATGAACGGTTTAAGTAAGTAAGAAAGTTTACATGGATGTGCATACACACTCAGGCATTCCACCAGGGTTTTAGGAACTCACTCCATATGAGAAACCACACAGTGACTGCTAGAGCTAACAGTGAGCCTAGCAACCAAGTAAGGCTGCCATTTTATGCTTATATTTTTATAAATGCAATGTTGGTGGTTTTAAAGTGACTTCCTGGTCAGGAGATCAGAGTTCCTAAGCTGGTTCTGCCCCCACAGACATATGGAATCTTTTTCCCTCCCCCGCCCCACTCAGACTATCTGCCAATGTTTTAGAAACCCACCCATGAGCCAAACCTTTTCATTAGGAACTGGTGGTCAGTGCTTGCTTCAGCAGCACATATATTAATAAATAGATAAATAAATAAATGAATAAATAAAATTGGAATGCCACAGAGAAGATTAGCATGGCCCCTGTGCAAGGATAACGCACAAATTCATGAAGATTTCAAAAAAAAAGAAAAGAAAAGAAAGAAAGAACAAACTGGTGGTCAGCTAGTATTCTTAACTTGGCACCACAGTCCCTCAAGGGATCTAGAGTATGCAGGGGGTAGTGATGTCTTTATTTTCACAACCTCTATCAAAATGACCATTTCCTCCCATTATATGTAAAGGCAAAGAATCATGTATTTCATGTATTATAATTGGGGCAGATGGTCAGTACTATATGTATTCATCATTACTGTGTAGTTATCAGATGGTCTACACTGACTTCTTTAAGCACATGATGAGTTGACTAACAAGTGTATTGTATAGACATTATAGGGTATTAAGCTTTTTAAAAAAAAAACAATAGGATATTCTGTCATTTGTGAACAAATCAAAATGAGGTTGTGCTAAGTGAATAAGCATAGCACAGGGAGAGAAAGCCACTCTGCCTAAACGCCCACGTGCCCGCGCACCCGCATGATCTCCTCACCATTGTAAAAGCGCAATGTCCTGTGCACAACAGTATCCTTATCAGAGTGCTGGTGGCTACTTGCAAGAGACCCTCGGGCTGAGCCTATTGGCTACTGACATCTCCTCATAGAAGGAAGGGTGGGGAGGAGAGGCAGATCCTCCTCTGACATCCCCACCTCTCCTTCCTGCTCCCCCCCCAGCCAGCTCTATGTGATTCTATCTTAACCACCTGTGGCCTCCTGGTCTCTGGGAATGCTACTGTATACAGAAGGTGGAACATCAACTGAAGGGGGAGGGGCTTCATCTGTGTGCATGCCCTGTGCCAGGATATGCCAAGATGTGCCAGGTTGCGCAGCCACCTCCAGGTCCTTGAACACTGAATCCACTAGCCGCAAAGCCCCAAGGTATATGTCCCTGCTGACACTTTTTGATGAGACTTTTTGATGGTGTGACAACTTTGGGGTCACTCATGCCCCTGGAATTAACTCCTCCTCACCCACACTCTGCAAGTAAACCCAAGGTGGATATAATGGAAACGCACAGTGGTTTGTCAGTGGTGCCCTGTTTGGGGGAGCAGGCATATGGTTTTATCTTCCCCAAGAAAGGGGTCAGGTGACACTCTTCTGTGTGAGATCTAAAAGGAACCTGGTTGCCTGGTTCGATCCAGGTTCATCTCTTACTCAGCACATGACCTTGACCTTCCTACCTCCATGTGTCAGACACAATGATGATAACAGCACCTATCTTGTGAAGTTCCTTCCAGGGGCTAGAGAAATGGCTGTGGTTAGGAGCCCATACCACCTTCATACCCAAGTCCTATGCCCAGTACAACCACCTGTGTCTCTAGCTCCAGGAAAACCTGACAACCACAGACCTCTAAGACACACTTACCCTTAATTTGAAAATAATAAAAATGCAGTTGGTTTTGGTGTTTACATTTTTAAAAATGAGTTCACATATGTAGTGCTGAGAACAAAGCCAGTAAGATCTCAAGGAACACCCACAAGGTTAGGTTTCTACAGAAGAGGAACTGGGTGGGGCTCCAGGGGTGACCATGTGCCCCATGAGACAGTACTGTGCATGTGGCTTCTGAGCCACAGCATGGCACATACATGGGCCATTCCTGAATCTGCCTTCTCTCTCCTGCCAGTGCATGACTACATCCTCTTGGGAGCTCAACCATCTGGTATGGTTTCTCCATGAGTATGGGTGGTTCACTTCAGTGTGCATGCATGAGAATGCCTCCCAGGCAGGCAGGCATGCACTTCTGCAGAGAGTGTCCTCTGGCACAAGCTAGTGAGCAGTGTAGGATACAGTAGAGGAGGTGGGAGAGCTAAAGAGGGTGGATCTCACTACTAACCAGAAGTAGATCCATTATCTAGAACCCAGGACTCCTGACTCTTAGTTCAGTGACTACATCACACAAAGTGATGCTAAAGGATGACTCTCATGCTCAGACACATACGGGAACTCTAAAGAACAGAACAGAGTGTATCAGGGAATGCCAAAGAGGATGAGGGGAGACTAGGGAGCACAGCAGTCACTTGGCTCATGAGGAGTCACGCATCCTCTGGTCTGTGGTCACCCAGGAACGTAGTGTTTGTGCCTCTCAGGATAATGCTGACTTCCTAAGAAAAACTGAAAACCTGCATTTAGTAAGAATTCCCAGACTCTAATGCACTGTGCATGCACTGTGCAGCAAATGAGTGTCTGAAGGGCAGGTCTAGCCTATGGCTGGCGTTTACTCATCTGGTCTTAAGCTCTCGGTTGGACTAGAAGCACCGTCCTAGCTCTTACCATAGCAGAGAGTACAGCTGGCCAGGCGTTCCACATCCTGCTGGACCTCGGTCTCCCACGTAAACAAGTGAAATTCGTTGGGTCCATCCACCTAGTGCAACACATACACACACAAATTCATGACCAGCTGAGTTAAATTCCAAGTCATTGTCTCTGTGGCTTTTAAGGAAATACACAATTACATAAATAAATACGTAGAAATAATTTGACATTATGTAACACATTTATAATCATGTAGGATCCTAGCTCTAAGGGGACACATACTATGTACTATGTACTATGTAACGTTCAAGGGAAAGAGGTAGACACTATGAAGGAAACGCCTGTAGAATATTCCTGGTGATCATAGCCAGGGCATAATACAACTCACAGGTAAGAATGAAGAATCAGAGGAGCTTTGGCAAAATGGGTAAATATGTTTATCTCTCTCATGTACCTCTCTGATCATGATTAGTATAATAACTAACAAAAAAAGATTACAAACAAAATGTGAATAACAGTAAATCCAGCAAGCTCTCTAGAACACCTTTGAAGTGCCTTCTTCCTAGGTGCAGAGCCAGACTACATTTCCCAGCCTCCTTTGCAATGAGTTCCTACAAATGTCTGTGGTTTGGTTCATGAAATGTATGTCATTCTAGGGCATGCATTGTAGTTCCTTGCTCCCTCTCCTACCTTTGCCAGCCAGATATAAAGGATGGAAAAGAAAAGGGTTTGATCCCCTCAAGTATAATGGGACTGCTGAGAGAAAAAGCCAGGGTCCTGAAGTGGCTAAATACAGAATGTGCTCTGCCCCCAGGATCTTACATAAGGACTACGTTCACATCATGGCATTCTGGTTGGGGAATGAATGGTTCCACAGTTAGCCAGGTCTGACTAACACTGTTCCTGAGACTTCTGTATCATGATGAGAACTAGAGATGTTCTCCAATCCTTCCTCTCAAACACTGAGGTGGGGTCTGCAAACCTGCAGGGGTCTGAGCTTATTCGCATCCATCTTTTTATCCACTCTCTATCAAAGCATGGAAGATGGAGCCCAGCTGAGGGTCTGCTCCTCCTCCTTCATGCTCAGGGCCAGATCCAGTCAACTCTCAACACCCCTCTAGGTAGTTATGTGGCCAGGCCAGGAAGACGTCCTGCTAGCTCTCGGGGAGACAGACCACCAAGGATTTCTCTGGAAAAGAACTTTCTGTGCCATGGACTCTTTACAGAGCCCACTGCTCTCTCTACTCGATGCTCCAGCAAACCTCCATCGCTGCCTTCCAAAGCAGGCTCACCCAAAGAAAACATCTTAATGAGGAAAGAAATATGAAGAATTGACATTTATTTCTATTAATGTAACACAGAGATCAAAACAAGAGGGCAAAAGTCTAAGAAGAAAGGCAAAATCACACCCTCTCTCATTCTTTACAGGGCAAAAAGAACATTAAGTTGTACCCAGGCCCATCAGTAGCCACTACCTAAGAGTCCTCACAAGCCATGTAAAGGACAGAAAGGTGACAGGGCCATGCCTTCACTTGTGGAAGACAGACAGAGGATCTTCAAGAAAGCAGGGGCTCTGATAGATAATGTTTTAGGAACTCAAGGGAAGGGGTTGATGAAGGCAATGACATTTGGCACTTCTCAGAGCATAAGGATGGAAACTTAACAGGCAAAGCAGTGGTGGTAGCCTTCTAGTGTGAGGAATGGCATGTGCCAAGACTCAGAGCTGGACAACGGCTTCCTAGCTGACCTCTGCCCACTGACCCATTTTCTGTGAATTAGATAATGCACACCTCCAGCGTGCCACTATTGCGTAAATCTGAGCCATGTGGCTCCCTCACACATGGGAGACACTAACACAGATGTACTTAAGTACATCATGCAGATCTCCTCCAAATGGCCAACAGATCCAAGTTTGAACTAGCCAAATGTACCCAATTCATCACTCCAGATTAAACCACTGTAAACAGGATTATGACATGCCATCATCTTACTGGAAGTCACGGGAGGAGATTTGGAAGCTTCTGGGCCCAGGATCTATGGCAGTGAGCCAGGAGAAATGAGAAGCAGGGATAACCCTAAGAGCTTTGTCAAAGCCTTGTAGGGATATGTTAAATTGGTATACAACTATTTTTAAGTCACAGAAAGTATGGCTGAAGCTATATATAAAATACAAACTTTAAATGAAGTTTTGAAGTAGTGAAAGACCTCAGACAAACGTAAACATTTAGCCTACGTCTGTACAAATTCATGCTCCTCTATTGTAGAGATGGCTCCAGGGGAAAGTTCTAGGCCAGGAGTTTAGATTGGAGGGAATCTGGGTTATAATCCTTGATCTTCCTATAGCGGCAGTGCAGCCACAGGGAGGTATCTGCCTTCTGTTTCCTAGGTAACAGTTTTAGGATGGAAATGGGTACATCTAGGTTCTCCTGTGCCAGAGCAGCTTGCTCCTAAGTGACTGTCATCTGTGTCCACGTCTGTTCAGGACAATATATGAGACCTTCTGCTCTGAGCACCTCAGAGCCTATAACTCTGAAAAGTTGCCAAATTCAGTCAAATTTGACCAAATACACAACTTCCACTTTTTAACTTCTCTTGGGAACAATAATTTTAAGATCCCACTTCACATCTGTACTGTCCTTGCAAAAAAATTGTGGTAACAAGGAACAAAATGCAGCGGAGTCCACAGGGAAGCTATGACTCGGATAGATATGTCTATACGGGGCTTTATTGTTTTCTTTTTTTTTTTTTTTTTTTTTTTTTTTTTTTTTTTTTTTTATATACGGGGCTTTATTAATAACTTTCCATGAATTTGGCCTTAGGCTTGCCAGCATAGTCACTGCCAGTGAAGAGGGAGAAAAGGGTTTCCTGAGAAAATTCAAGCAGAGAAAGAATGTGGGATGGTCACTGGCGTTGGGGGGAGAACAACTGGCCCATTGCTTCCTGCTGAGAATCCACAGAAGGGCAGGGCAACCAGAGGGCCTCAAAGGCAAGTTGAAGTCAACTAGCATTAGAATCTGCACTGTCGACGACATCCTTATCACCGACTCCGTTCCTACACACCCAATAGTGTTTGCAGCAGTGGGGAAGCACAGCGCAACAGAGCCAACAGCAGCCTCAGGAATCCACGTCCCCTTTAGGGGTCTCTACTGAGGTAAAGTGGGGTTCCTGACTGCCATGGAAAAGGACTTAGGGACAAGTTAGAATGAGGCACCCACCGGCAGTGATTAAGTATTTAGACAGGATACAGGAAAGGGAGGGACATCGTGCCAAGGCAGGCGTGGGCCTCCTGAGAGAGAAAACTGCTTGGTATCTTTACCCTTAGAGAACTGTCTACCTTCCTCTGAGGATGTAACCTTCAACAAGAATTAAAGGCTAGCCGGGCATGGTGGCGCACACCTTTAATCCCAGCACTCAGGAGGCAGAGGGCAGGCGAATTTCTGAGTTCGAGGCCGGCCTGGTCTACAGAGTGAGTTCCAGGACAGCCAGGGTTATACAGAGAAACCCTGTCTCGAAAAACAACAACAACAAAAGAATTAAAGGCTAAGCCAAAAGATCCTCTCTCAGACTTCTGGCTAAGACTGAGCATAAACATTAAGCAAATCTTAACATTTAAGTGAGATGTAAAGTCTGTTTTAGCTGGTGTATTTATTTTTCTTACCTTGGAGATGTTCCTAATGTGGGCTGGGAGGTTGCTCAGTCATAAAGCATGAGAACAGAATCTGATTCCCCAGAACCCACAGGCAAAAAAGAAAACAAACAAACAAACAAACATGACTGGCCCACACTTATGATCCCAGCACTAGGGAGCCAGGGACAGACAGATCCCTGAGGCTCAACAGCCAGCAAGGCTAGCCAACTTGGCAAATTCCAAGCCTATGAGAGACCCTGTCTCACAAGAAAAGGTGAATGACACCTGAGGAGAGCCAAGGTTGTCCTCTGACCACCACAGGTCACCCTCATACACGTGAACCTGTATGTACACAACACACAGAATTTCCTTTTGTGAATAAATTTGTAAGGTAGCTTTATGGGGTGAAATATACTGTTTAAGATTAAAGAATAAAGGGCTAGGAAGATGGCTCAATAGGTAAGAGTACTTGCCGTCCAAGCATGAGGACCCAAGTTCAAATCCCCAAGAAACATGGAAAAAAAAAAAAAAAAAGCTCAGGGTAGCCACACAACACACTCCTGTTCCCCAGTGTTGTGGTTGGCCAGAGGCAAGAGGACCTCTCAAGCTTGCTGATTGCCTGCTACCTCCAGGTTCCGAGAGAGACCCTGTCTCAAAGGAATAAGGAAGAGAGTGACAGAGTAGGACACTAAATGTCTTCTTCTGACTGTGAGTGTTCCTATCCATACGGGCATATGTAGTGAGGATTTTGGTTTCCTCAAAAACACAGAAATGTTATAAGACTCATTTAATCCCAGGTGGGGGGATATGGGGCTGCTTCAGACTCTCCACAGCAGCTGACTATGATTTGCCTCATGCTGTAGCAGGGATGTGAGTTTGTCAGCTGCGGATAGTTTCTGTGGTTGTGTAATGTTTGAAAGAATGGGGGCTTTTCAGAGGGGATATAAATGCTAGGGCTCTGAGAGGCATGGTTTGGTGGCTGGTTGCTGTTGGTTATGACTTATTAAGTAGTCGTGTACAAAGAAAAAACAAGAAGAAATTAGATCTCCTGATGGCGAAGTTCAAACATGCCACAAGGAACTTGACACCCCTAATCAGCAGGAAGTAATCTGAGGATGTAGACACCCCCTTTTCTCTCTCTCTCTCTTTTTTTTTTCTCTCCTATCTAGTGTTAGGGAGTTGAAAGGTGGAAGAAAGAAAAACCCACAGAGTAGCCAAAGTCTGGCTACAGGCATATACTATACACACATATTCCAAAGAGAGGGGGAGAGAGGGGGGAAGGGAGGGAGGGAGGGGGAGGGAGAGAGAGAGGGGGAGNTATACACACATATTCCAAAGAGAGGGGGAGAGAGAGAGAAAGTGTGTGTGAGAGAGAGAGAGAGAGAGAGAGAGAGAGAGAGAGAGAGAGAGAGAGAGAGATTTAGGGATAAGAGAAATGCTGATAGGCTAAACTCAAAGTTAGAAACACCTGAGGATCCTTAGATTCTTGCCTCAAATAGGCATAATTTATTGATTCACTATGATGTTCGTGTTTGAGATGTCTTGTTTTAAGGGAACACACATCATGTCTGTAGGCACTTGCAGTTTGGCCTGTTGTCTTGAAGCTTCCTGACACTCTGCAGGAAAGGCAAACTAGATCCCAGGCTGGGGGGCTTCCTTCTATGTTTCTGTCACCTCCGTGTCACCTCCAATGCTCCCTGACCTTCTACCCCACCTTACTGGTAGACATGGAGAGAGTACACAAACCCGTGGGTTTGCACGGACATTCTTTGCTGGCAGGACTTGAGAGCAACATTCAAACCTCGTTACATCCAACTCCCGATACTAGAGGCCTTCCCATGAACCCTGTCCCGGAGACTCCCAGGCTTTAACCTAAGGCTTCAGCTGTTGTGCTCAGCTGCCAGAGGCCAAAGGAGAATTTCATTCCTGGGAATAAGCTGGGGGAGGCTCTTGGCCTGAAACAACAAAAACAGATAGGGATGGTGGAAGCAAGTCTTAGGGAGGGAGGTTTACCTTGGAGAGAGTGGAGCTGACTAACTAGACTCTAAGGAGTTTACAAACCATCTGGCACTGAGTTGGGGTAAGGGCTCAGAAGAGAAGAAGAAACTGTGGGAGTGAGGGCATGAAGAGGCCAGAGGAGGAGAGAAAGGACGAAGCTGGCCCAAGAAGCTTAGGTAGAGGTATGGCTCCTCTAAACTATCAGTGCCACCAAAGTCAACCAAGCAATCCACAATCCCAGTACTCCCCAGAAACACCAGGAGTCAGAACTGATTGTGATGGTTTGTAGATGTTTGGCCCAGGGAGTGTGTGGCCTTGTTGGAGGAAGTGTGTCCCTATGGGTGTGGGTTTGACCCTCTTCCTAGCTGCCTGGAAGCCAATCTTCTCCTAGCAGCCTTCAAATGAAGATGTGGAACTCTCAGCTCCTGTTGCACCATGCCTTCCTGGACGCTGCCATGCTCCTACCTTGATGATAATGGACTGAACCTCTGAACCTGTAAGCCAGCCTCAATTAAATGTTGCCCTTATAAGAGTTGCCTTGGTCATGGTGTCTGTTCACAGCAGGAAACCCCTAAGAGTGAGAAAGAGGGACTTGGGAGCATGCCATATCAGGATGCAAATCCCTGGACTGTGTGGCTTAGAACAAGTCATTTCTCCCTCTTGCCTCTGTTCACTTCATCTGGGCAATGCAGGTTATCATTTGTAACTGGTAGAACAGCTGTGAGGGTTAGACAGTCCTTGTGACAGCTAGATTTATTTATCAACCTTACACAGACTGTATTTACCTCAGAAGAAAGAGACTCAGTGCAGAATCATCTGTGCTGAGTTGGTCTCCAAGCATGTTTGTGGGGGAGGATCTTAACTAAGTTAATGGATATGGGAACATCCAGCCTACTGTGGGCATGAGGGCCACCAATCCATAGGCAGGGGGTCCTCTATAAGAGTAGAGAATTTAAAACTAGTATCAAGAGCTAGGGACATAGCTCAATTGGCACAGAACTAGCCACACAAGCTTGGGGATGTTTGATCCCGGACACCCATGGAAGAGGCTGGGCATGGTGGTGTGGGAATGAGTTTGTAATCCCAGGGTTAGAAAGAACAAGACAGGCAGATCCCTCAGGCACCCTAGCCAGCCAGCCTAGCCCAACAGAAGAGCTTCAATTCTCAGTGAGAGACCATGTGGGCAAAACCAAGGTGGACAGCACCGGATGAACCACATCCATGGCTGACTGCTGGCCTACACACACACACACACACACACACACACACACACACACAAAGAATATCTTTATGTGACTTTCACAAATTCTAAAATTACATCAAAATTGAAGCCTCTCTCTCTCTCTCTCTCTCTCTCTCTCTCACACACACACACACACACACACACACACACACCAATTTCTTTATCTTCTAAAGCTGATGGTGTATTAAGAGAGAGGACTTCTGTGACAGCCGGCCTTCCAGCCTTTGGATTTGCTAAGGAGTAAAAGTAGAACTGTTTTATAGACTTATCTCCTAATATAACTATAAAGATAAAATGCCCTAAAAGAGACAAGGGACTTAGAACTTGGAAGGACTCTCTTTTACTGTTTTTAACTTTTGAATTCAAAGCCTTGGGACCCGTGAGAGCTCCAGACCTTGACCGCTCATTTAACTGCTGTGTCTTGGTATCACCATCTGAAGAACAGGCTCATCATATTGCCTATCTCACTGGGTTCTGAGGATTAAGTGAATCAATAAAGGCTTAGAATGGTGGCTGGATCAATAAACATGAGCTATTTTCCTAGGCGTTGTTTCAAGAGAATCTGTGCGGAGCTTTTTAGAAAGAAAAATGAAATCCAAAGCCTGGCACACAAGCTGCACTCTCTCTCTAGTGCTGGGCTTCTTCCCTTTAAACAGACGATCTAATGAAGGCTTGTGTTTTGGGACATGAAACCTCAATAATGATGGACTCAGGCACAGGGAGTCAAGTGCAATAGTGCCATTTTATCTGGGGCTGAAACAATTCCATGGATAACGAAAAAAACTTTCCAATAGGCATGGCGGTCTCCAAGTGTGTTTAAATACACTAAGAAGTTACAACATCTGTTTGTGTAACCCGTTCAACTTGAACTACCATCATTTGCCCGGAAGAGGTATGTGGGGGTTGTTCTGAAAATTATGGTAATGCAGAGGTGAAAGACAAAAAGCCTCACACACATCAGCAAGCCTTCGGGCAATGAATTCAGAAGACGAACCACAAGACAAACCTACCGCCTTCACTAGATTTTCCTCATGAAAGGAATAAGGAACCAGGGAAGGCTGCAGCGTACCCACTGGAGAAGAACGGGGGCCGAAAGACCCCGAAGATGCGGTTGTCATTTTGACAATTTCTCTCCTTGCCAGTGTCACCGGCAGCAAGGTCATTCGTTACATCTGAACTGGCAGGCACCATTTAACATCTTTTCTAAACCATTAAATTTTCAAAATGCCAAGCTGTCTCTCCGCAGCCTGAGGCAAGAGCATGCCCACAGGATGGAGAGGAGGGGTGGCTGAGAGTGATAAACATGGCGTGTCAAGTCTATTCAAGCCGGCATCCTCACCTCGAAGAGCATTTCATGCTTTTATTCTGGAGCCCGCCCCCCCCCCCGCCACGAAGAGGGCAAGCACAGGCCGTGACTAAGGATGCACCTACAAATCAGAAGCAAGCACGAGCTGTCCATCAGCCCGTCAGAGAGCACCACAGGGCTGCATCCAGGGGGATGTGACTGCCCACGATGTCACCCTCTAAAGGTCAGGGGCTGGCCTTCCTGAGAGATAGAGGTGTTGCTGGTTATCCCTGCTAAAAGCCTACTTAACAGTGTAGCACAAACCCCTCTCCATCCCTTTTGTGGTTGTGTGGTTTGTTGCTTTCGGTTAATTCGGTTAATTTTGGAGACAGTGTCTTGCATAGCCCAGGTTGGTCTTGAACTTGCTATGTAGTCAATGGTGACTATGAATTTCTGATTCCCCTGCCTCCACCTCCCAAGTGTTAGATTACAGGACTATGCCACTTTCCTTGGTTTATGTGGGGCTAGGATCAAACCCAGGACTTCACGCATGCTAGGCAACTACCTTAGTAACTGAGCCATATCCTCAGACCCCAGTGTTTCATTTCTGAGCCAAGAAAAATGAATCCCAGACAGTCCAACTATTATGATGGCTCCTATAAGCATCACATTGTCTATGAAAGTGGAAAAAAAATCACATCTCTAACTTAAGTGGTTAGCTTTATTCTCTCTGCCTTTATCAAAGCAGACTGAAAATTACCAGACCTCCATCAGCAACAAGAAAAAAACACCATCTCTTTCTTTTCTCTTTGTTTCTCAACTGAGATGGTTGCCCACCCTTCCTGGTAGTTCGCAAGCTGTCACAAGCTTATCTATTGATTCTTAGACACACGCACTTCGTGTCAACCAAATTTCTCACCTAGCAGTTCTGCTGCACAACTCTATCTCAAGACAAAATGAAGTGGTCGGGCACAGCTGAATCCATTAGTTACTAAGGAGAACCATGTGACATCCATTTTTCCTGGTCAGAAACGGTCAAGTGTCGGTAATGTCACATGGCTAAATCTAGCATTCACACACAGTGGAAGAAAATCGACCTTCAGTTTGATAAATCGTCCCAGAAATTCTGTGAGCACATACTGCGTAGGTTTTAGTTAGAAGAGAAAACTTTAGAGGCTAGACATCTGGCCAGCTGCTAGTTTCTACACATACTGGAACACCACACTGACAGAAGGAACAAATTACCCATGCACACAACATAGATGAGCAAGACCAGATGTGTTGACTGGAAGAAGTCAGATACAAAGGACTAGATAATGGGTGATTCCATTTATATCAAGACTCAGAATACGCATCAGCTAACTGCTTGTGATTAAAGTCAGAGGGGTAGTTACCCTGGGCTTGTCAAGGAACAGGGAGAGAATTTATAAATGCCAAAGGTGCTCTGAATCTTAAGTCATATCCTGGTCACAGAGGAGTAAAATACCTAAGAATCCATCTGGACTTGCTCTGTCAGCAAAGTGCTTGCCGTGTGAGCACAAAGACCTGAGATCAGATCCTGAATAACTAGGTAAAAATCCAGGTATGGCACAAACCTGTAATCCTAGCATTGCAGAAATAGAGACAGGATACTGGGGCTCGCTGGCCAGCCAGCCTAGCCTACTGCGCAAACTCCAGGACAGTGAGAGATCCTGTCTCAAATCACAAGGTACGCTTATGTATACATGTATGTGAGTGAGTGTGTGTGTGTGTGTGTGTGTGTGTGTACATACACACACAATCCTTTTATGTGTATGCTTTGAAAGCACAGCATTTTTTTGTGTTGTTAAAAGGGCACGTAAGGTTATAGGAAGAGAAGGAAGAAAGCCACAGTCAATAATCTCTGGTGTTAGCTTAGCATATATATTGTAATGAGCAAGCTTGATGGCAGATTGTAGTCTGCCACTAACTAGTTACTTGACCCTCAAAAATATCTTTACCTTCTCTAAGCCTTCTTCTTACAATAGAGAGAACCGACGAGGCCTAACTAATAGAGCTTTAGGAACATTACATGTGATATGAGGCCCTTAACACAATTCATGTGCTTCCTAAGAGCCAGGTCACCTGTAGTAGCTCTGTCAAGAGTAGCCACACTGAGACCTCCCTCGCCTCTCCCATATTCAGCAATTTCTGAAGAAGTTTTCCCCGAACCATTCTCACTGCTCACGTCATCCCTGGTAGAATGGTAAAAACCAGACTAACTCCAGAATCTCTTCCCATCAGCCCTTGCACCCCCTCCCATCAGCCCTTGCACCTCCTCCCATCAGCCCTTCTCACATCTCACGTACCAGCCCTGCCTCTGGGAGGTTGTGCTCCTCTGTGAAGGTCACAACTGCTGTAGCAATGTCCGCAGCATGGAGCTCCAGCGTGGCTGTGCTGACAGAGGTTGTGTCATAGTTCCTACCCGCCTGGAAGAACACAGCCACCTTCCTCACCAGAAGGCCTGAGCGTACACGTTTGAATACGTGCCTAGCCACAAACCTCATGGTGGCCCCAAGGTTCCGGGACCCAGATGAGCGTTCCAGAGGGATTTTCCTGACAGCCTGCAGAAGGACAGCTTTTCCCCGATGGTCTGAGAAGCGCACTAGGTAATCTGTCCTCGTGTTATAGGAAACAATGGCCACTCGGGCACCAATGGGACAGTTGCTCTCGCTCATTTCCAACTTCATCAACAGAGATAATAAAATGTTTCTCATCCTCTCAAAGTCTGACGGGGAAACATCGTTGGACATGTCTAAGGCAAAGACCACTTCCGTTGGGAATGCTGGGCACCTGGAAATACCTTGACACGGGGATACACAGACTTGAGATATCTGAGCTGCGGCTAGACAGGCGAGGGCTTATGTAAACAACGAGCAATATTTACCTGTGGAGCAAGCTGGAAGAGAAAAGACATGGTTTGTGCCTGTATATGGGCAGTTTATATTTCAATCTAAAATGCACTTTCTTGGTTTGACAGCTTCTCTGTGTCACTGAAGCTGACCTTGAATTTAAAGATCCTCTTGCCTCAGTCCCCCAAGTATTAGAATATTCAAACCATATCCACTTTGAAAAATCCTCTTTTGAGAAAATCAAATGCCCTTCTAGATACCCCTCCCTGGCATGACAAAAGCCACTACTGTTTTCCCAGGATCCAGCTGTTTATTTTTTTTTGTTTGTTGTTTTATATATATATATATATATATATATATATATATATATATATATATATTATAATAGGGCCTCAATTTCTGACTGGGTATATCGCTGCCTGAAACAAATGTCACACTTCCACTGGGCTAGCTGACTTACTACATTCTGGATAATACAGTATGACTTTGCAAAATCATCTTTATATCCTAACGAAACCCATTACTTGTTAGGCTAAAAGAGAGAGGCGAGAGCTCCCTTTGCCCTTTGCCCTTTGCCCTTTTCCTCTTCCTTCTCTTCCAGGCTGGATGAAATGTAGATTCAATGACTGAAGCTTGATTAACTTCGCAGAGCATGAGATAATTTGAGAAATACAGCAACTAACACACACACGCACACACACACACACACACACACACATACATGCACACACATGACAAAGAAGAAAATAAAAGGAGGCTTCATCCTGGAACCCCTGGAATGCACATCCCCGGACTCCATATCAACCCAGTCTAATGATGGCTAAGCTTTGACCTGAGAGACACGGATCCCCACTGTTATTGAGGACTTTGGTTATGTTCAACTAAAATTAAATCCAACTGAAGCACTAAAATACTCTGCAGCTATATTTTACATGTCTCATACATACATATTCATAAAATATAAATCATCTACAATCATATGTATATCTTATGTAAAGCATATATGTGCATATGCATATATATGTGAGTTACTTGCTCATAAAAATTTAAGATTGTCCTTAGTTCACCATCTATGTATCCAAACATAAAAATACTTTTATAAAACTTGAAGCTTAAAGTATGTTTGACTCTGAATCATGTTATACTGGATATGACTTTTTTTATCAATAAAAGTCAAGTACTGTCATATATTCTACTATGTAGCTGTCCTATGATTTCTTCAGCCACTGCCTCTCAGTACAAACACACATGTACAAGTATCTGTGCCTATTTGTCCAATTACATATGCCTATCGCAGTAATTATGGGCTTTTATATGACCGTTTGTACTGGCTAGTTTTGTGTCAACTTGACACAGGCTGGAGTTATCACAGAGAAAGGAGCTTCAGTTGGGGAAATGCCTCCATGAGATCCAGCTGTAAGGCATTTTCTCAATTAGTGATCAAGGGGGGAGGTCCCCTTGTGGGTGGTGTCATCTCTGGGCTGGTAGTCTTGGTTCTATAAGAGAGCAGGCTGAGCAAGCCAGTGGAAGCAAGCCAGTAAAGAACATCCCTCCATGGCCTCTGCATCAGCTCTTGCTTCCTGACCTGCTTGAGTTCCAGTCCTGACTTCCTTGGTGATGAACAGCAATGTGAAAATGTAAGCTGAATAAGCCCTTTCCTCCCCAATTTGCTTCTTGGTCATGATGTTTGTGCAGGAATAGAAACCCTGACTAAGACACCATTCCAATTTCTCTCTAGGCAGCATTTTATAGGCCCACAAGCAACTTTTATACATTCCTCAAATTAGGGCCAAGGATTATTTTGACTTTTCAAAAATATTTCCAATTTGAAGCCTAGACCTGGTGGTACAAGCCTGTATTCCTAGCTCTTGGGAGGTTGATGCAGGAGGATTACAAGTTTGAAGCCACAGCAGTATACATAAGGAGTTTTGGGCCATATAGGTCAATTAGCCAAGACCCTATCTCTAAAGCCAGAACTATATAAACAAATATGCATATGTATGTATGAATGTATACATTATGTGTGTATGTTTATGTAGCAAGTATGTATATATTTCCAGTTTGAGAACCAGAAAGAGCATATCATAGTTTTAACTGATAATCTTCAATTTCCACTGAGGGTGAATATTCTCACAGGTGCATTGTTCATTTGTAACTTTTTCTTCTCTGATTCTTCATGTCTTTTGCCTATTTTCAATTCAAAAGGTTTTTTTAAAAAACATTTAGATTTAGCTCTCCAAAAAAAGTCTATGCTTCTCTATAAAAATGATTATGCAGCAGCAGTTTTAATCCTGGTGTGACACAGCAAGGACACTGAGGTAACACAGCAAGGACACTGAGCCCTCACTTGAGTCCTGCTGCTTCTAGCTTGGACTCTTTCTCCCTCTTCCACTCGCTTTTGACCCTGTGGTGCTCCTCGCTGTAAGGGGTTTTAACTTTCTATGTGGCCAGTTCTTCCTTTCTATCCAGGCTGATAGTATTCCTCTAGGTGACTCCCAGGAAAATGGATCCCGGACTCTCCTTGAACCGCAGCGGGATGGGAGTGGACAGAAGCCAGAAGGTTGAGCAAGAAGGCAAGTGGTTGTGTAGAAAAGCCAAACTACTCCAAGACCTTTCAACTCCGTGTTCTTTCCCTGTCCCCAGCAAGAAGAGATGTGTGCTCTCAGTGAGTATGAGTACCCGCTATGTTTTCAAAGAGTACAAAGCCGGACCTAAGACCTAATGGTTCTTAGTTCCATTTTGGTCACTGTGAATACTGTTGGCTGAGATAAAAAGAACAGGGCTTCCCATGCTCTGTTTCAGGGACCAAGATGCAGGCACATGGGTACTCAAGTATGGTTACACTTTGGGGGATCCAGCCTTGTATGGTGGACCCTTTCTTCAGTATTGAGATGGTGTGCCTTTCAAACTAAACTTCTGAGCCCACTGAAGAAGAGATGACTTCCTGAAAGGGAGATTGGACCCAGTCTGTTAATTTAGAAGATCTTTTTACAATGAACAAGCCACTTCCCAGGGCTCGGTCAAATCCTCGGGTAACTTATGTCCTTAGTCCTTGATACACCCACACACACACACACACACACACACACACACACACACCCCTCCCAAACAACTTACGGCAGTTTCCTCGCACGAAGTCAACAATTTCACAAGGCTGTAGCGAGATGGGGAAAGACAGGGAGAGGAAATAAGCATTTAAAATGGAGCGGATTTCATTGTCGTGACTTGAAATGATATATGTGCGTGTTATCAGTTCCTAGCTGAAGCACTTAAATATGTAACAGAAAACCATAAAATTGTTAGAGCTGATGATACCACCTAACAGTATTATTTCCGGATCCAGCCCCTACTTTAAAACATTTAAATGATTTCATATGGTACGTTGAGATAGGTTGGTAGGGTAATACCATTTTACTTTGTAATCTGCCTCACAAATCAGTGGGAACAAATCTAATGCAGAAGGTTGAAATCCAGGAACCTCAGACGAGAATACTGAGGACCACTGTCGATCTGTGCAGTTTTATAGAAGTGTTTGCTATAAACTTCATTTCTTTAGACTGACTGCCGAGACAGGTGCCTCCATAACCCGACCTCAAGGAGAGTCCTCTGTTTTTGTTTGATTGTTTTTATCCGTTATAGGGATGATTTCTTGTGTCCTGTGTGGAAGCTTCACCTGCCAATAAACATCTAATGGCCAACGAATTGAGGCAGGATTAGAAGGTAGAACACCTGGCAGAGAGAAGGGAACTCTGGGAAATAGTCAGCTGAAATTAAGAAGCTTTCAGATGAACAAATCTTGCTTTGTGGATATTGAAAGATTGATGTTCTAAATGAGTGAATTTTCAAATTGTGACTCTTTACCTACCATCCTATCTGCCAAGCCTTTTGAGCCCTTGATGCCCTGGAAAGAACAGAAGCACTATTAGAACTGTGGGTTCTGATTCCCAACACTTTTTTCTCTATAAGCAACTGGAGACACTTAGTGCTCACCAGGGCACATACACTGCCCTCCTCTCCTGGCCCTGGACTTCTGCCCAGCCCAGGAAGGAGGTCAAAGTACCTGAGTGGTGCATCCCAAATCTCAGACTCCAGGAAGCCAAGGAGGATGAGACATAGACTCTTGGAAGAACAAGTAATTTTGAAACCAACTTATAATTCAAGTTCAAATTCAAACTATGGTATTCAAGATCCCGGGTCTTTCCACATGCTATTCTAAAGTACATCCTGGTCTCTCCCCTGTTCTTGCTCTTCCAGACCTCTCGTCCCCACCCTGTCTCTGCCCTCATAGTGAGGGAACCTCCCAGAAGCCTTCCAGTTACCACTGGCTGGCTCCAGCCCCTCTGGGAGCCTAGCCAGTCATTGTCTTTGTGTAGACTCTACACGGTGGTCACCTGTAGTCTTGGGCAGGCCACTGTGCTAAAACCCACTAAACAGTACTTCATCATCAGATGACTATGAACTTTCTCTGTGGTGTTTGGTTTTTCTGACTTAGTTGATTCCCTCTAGGAAATACTCTGAACTCCAGTGAGGGACATGCTGGTGTCCCCTTCTGGCTAATGAATATGTTATTCCTCACCGAATGACAGACATGCACTGGCTAGTTTTTGTTTGTTTTTTTTTTTATCAACTTAATACAAACCTTGGCATATCTCAGAAGGATGAATCTCAAGTGAGCAATTGTCTCAGATTGGCCTATAGACATGTCCATGAGGAATTTTCTTCATTGCCAACAGATAAAGAAGTTTCCAACCAACTATGAGTAGTATCACCCTTAAACAGATGGGTCTGGGATCTTATCATCCCAGGTGGGGAGTAAGCCAGTAAGCAGCATTCCTCTGCAGCCTCTGCTTCAGTCCTGGCCATCAAGTTCCTTCCTACCTTGAGTCCCTGCTCTGACTTCCCTCAATGATAGACTGTAATCTATAATCTGAATAAACCCATTCCTCCCCAACTTGCTTGTGGTCAATGGTTTCTCACAGGGAAGCAAACTATTCTACACTGTCTCTAAAACAGGGCATAGGGCAGAGCTTCAGAGTCTTTCTACATCCCAGTGTATTCTAAAAGTTCTTCTAGTCTTGCAACATTATCAGTTAAGTTTGTATGGATGGCAGCCGGGCGTGGTGGCGCACGCCTTTAATCCCAGCACTCGGGAGGCAGAGGCAGGCGGATTTCTGAATTCGAGGCCAGCCTGGTCTACAGAGTGAGTTCCAGGACAGCCAGGGCTATACAGAGAAACCCTGTCTCGAAAAAAACCAAAAAAAAGAAAAGATTGTATGGATGGCATATGTAATGAGGATTTCCTTCTGGCTTTATGTGTTGGTCATCACGCTTGTATTGATAAGCTCATTCTCTGCTAAGTTTTATGTATTAATCTATGTAATTAGGAAGATCCATAAATCTCTAACTACTCCAAGATCACCTCTATATTCAGAAATACTACATCTAGAATACTATGTAGGGTTTGAAGTTAGTGTTTTCTAAGCAATTTGCCAGTTCCCTTGAAGTCCCAGATGTTTGTTTCTCCTTCAGTGAGGCCTCTTATCAAGCTCTTTCTCATCTTGGCACAAGGTTGAAAATATAAAAGGAAAGGTACTCATTACCATTTTTCCTGGTGGGCCTTGGTCACCTGGAGTTCCAGCAAGCCCAGGAAATCCAGAATTGCCCTATAATGAAGAAACCAAAGAAATAAGCATCCCTGTTGGCTGTAAGACTGGTCTTCCCAAAACGTCAAATTGCTTCATACCTAAGGCCAATGACTCTGCCCCTGTGAACTATGTATCCATGGAGAGACAGGGAGGCTTTATGGGAACCAGACAACTCCCTTCTAGGCCACCTATCTAACCCCAGCTTGTCCATGGATTACACACACACACACACACACACACACACACAAATACATTTCCGTGCAGAGCCTTAAAAGACAACTTAACCCTCAAGGTTAAGTCTCAAGGGCGTGTGATAAACATAATGCACAAGGGCTACTTGGAGGGTCTGACAGCAGAGAAAGGAAAAGTTCCCATAGCACCTTTGGGTCTCAGTTTCTTAAAAATGGTTTCAGGTGGCCAGGGGTTCACTGCTCAGATGCTAGGTATTCAAAGTAAAACAGCACCGATGATCTGAATCAGTGTCTCATCTCTTATTTGCAAGGAGAAAGAGACACTGACTGATCAGAGTGGCCACAGGCAGCATGGAGCTGAGCAAGCATGGCCCTGATGGTCTGTAGGATCTCGCCAGCAGATGAAAACCCCAATCACGGAGTCCAAGGGAAACACGTGCCCTCTATCCCTCCTCCCACTTTGCTCTGAACACAAGGTCGTGCCCTGTTCCCAGAAGGCTTTCCTTTAAACACTTTCATCAGGGATTCAAAGCAGGTCTTCCTTAACATGACAAGTTCAAGGCCAGCATGGGCTATCGGAGACTGTCTCAAAAACAAAAAAGAATTAAAAAAAAAAATCATCATCTACAGAACCTGAAGGAATGAGTTCTTAACAGGAGACCCAATTAAGCCCATTATATTCAGACTCCACCAAGACAGAGTTATGTTTTTGAGCATCTAGTCCCAAAGAATCTTGGGGAAGACTCAGACAAACCACACTTGCTTGACAAGGACAATGTCCTTGTGACAATGTCCTTCCAAATTGCCCTAGCATCAACAAGATAGCCGCGCACGTGTGTGTGTGTGTGTATGTGTGTGTGTGTGTGTGTGTGTGTGTGTGTGTACGCTGACTGGCCAAGGATAGCCTAGCCCCATCTTCACCTGTGATGACTGCAGATGACGGTTCGGTTCTTACCCTCTTCCCTCGGATTCCCTTGGTCCCCTTCTCTCCTCCACGGCCCGGGTTACCATCTTCTCCCTTAACAAGGCAAAAGCAGGGTTATGAACGTGAAGCAAGATTTGCACACATGTGACACACAGTGCCTACCAGTTGCCAGGCCCACAGAGATCTCTTCTTACTTGCACACCAGGATAGCCAGGGAATCCAGGTTCACCCTAGGGTCAGAAATGATAAGAAAACATTCAGCGCCAGGTGACTTAAGGTTTTCTTCAACATTCAACAGAGAGACTGTCATCAAAAGGCCACATTTTAATTCCAGAGGTCAACCATTTATAAGTAGTTTTCACAATTTTAGCATCTTTGATGCAGGGTCTAGTGAAACTTGCTTCTTGGGCATTTTATTTCTCAGTCTAAAGCCCCTGAGATCTGTGACAACAGAAAGCAAGGTAGGAACATCAACCTGAGTGTTTGGACACAGCATCGAACCGTCAGAGGCACAGGCATGCTTCAAAATGACGGTCTAGCCCACAGACATTTAGTTAGCCCTTGCTGTTGGCCAAGTGGTCCTGTAATCACCGGGGACTCAGCCGTGCATAAAACCAAGACCCCCACTGAACTTGCATTCCTGAAGAAGCAAGTGACCAAAGAAGTAGCTAGCATCTGAGAGATGGACCAGGATTTCAGAGTGGGGACCAGGAAATTAAAAATGAGCTGGTGTGATGGTCCTGTGTGGGTAAGACACTCACCACCAATCCTGCTGACCTGAGTTCAGTCCCTGAGACCAAAGGTAGTAAAGGGAGAAAACAAATCTAGCAGGCAGTCCACTCTCCTATGCTCTTGCACTCACAAATTAAATGTTATAGTGAGAGACCAAATCTTTTTAAGTTCAGACTCCATTTTAGAAGACTTGAACTCAGGTAAACTAACAGGCTGGTACCTAGCATTAGTTTCCCAATTACCCCACAACAAAACCCAAGCCTAGCTCCAGTTTCTAGGCTAACCCCAACAGACCAGCATCTCCAGGTTAGTTTTCCCCAACAATCCAGCGTTTCCAAGTTAATTGCCAACAAGCCTGCCCTCTCTGCCTCTCTGCAGAGGGAAGCAGAAATTAAATTTATGGTTTGACTCCCAGCAGCAGCCAATTATGCTAAAGGCCATAGGAGCTCTCCAATAAGATGCTTGTCAGGCTAGAAACATTCACCTCCCACTTGCTGCTTACTATAAAACCATCCTGCAAATGATATTCAGGGTTCCTCTCCACCAAAACGGTTCCGTGTGTCTGCAGTGGGCTTCGGGCCCCAGCTAGCTCAAATAAAGGCCCTGCTGTGATTTGCATTGGATCGGCTCCTGTCAGTTTTTTTGTTTTGTTTTGTTTGGGGGTTTGTTTGCTTTTTTGGAAGGGGAGGGCATTCACTAACACTTCCCTGGTACAACAACAGTATGTGTCAAGAAGTGACACATGTCCCCCGCCCCAGCTGAGGAATTATTAAGTTGATGGCCGCTAGAAGGAAAACCAGTTTTCTTTAGGTATACAGCTCTCTCTATATTGGACATGTTTATATAACATTCAATGACAGGTGAATACATTTTCCCTCAACATTCCTCTGGAAGGAAGGTCATCAAGAGGCCACATTTCAATCCCAGAGGTTGAGAATCCGCAAATAGTTTTTACAATTCCCCCCACACCACCTAGAAATTATAACTCCAATAGATGGTCCTGTGCTCCAGTAGATGCTCCCACACACATATGGGCAGGGATAATCAGACTTAGCAAGTTTTAAAGACTTGAAAGGAAAAGGAGACGATGTCAGAAGGAGATCTTCAAGGAACTGGAGATGGGAGGAGGGAATAAAACCAGAGTATGAAATTCTCAAAGAAAAAATTAAAATATATATTTAAAAAAAATAAAGAATTACAGTTGCCCCTCAATTCTTCAGCATCCCCCAGAGGTACAGAAATCTGAGCACAGTCAACTCCCTGATGTAATACTGTGCAGCCCAGCACATATATGTGACACATGCACACCCTCCACTAGACTTCAGTTTCCAGATGACACAGAACACCCACAACTATGGGTGCTATGAAACAGGCATCACCTTGGGCTATTTAGGGGGATAACAAGAGTTCAAACATATTCAGTACGCATGCAGATTTTTCTCAGATGTCTTAACCTGCAGCTGGTTAAATCTATCATTGGAAGCCTGTGAGTGTAGAGAATGTGAAGGGAGAAAGGCAAGGAAGTGAGGGACCAGACCAGCCTTTGACTTCTCAGGGAGGGAACTCTGTCAAGCTATAGAAAAAAAGAAAGAAAGAAAGAAAGAAAGAAAGAAAGAAAGAAAGAAAGAAAGAAGGAAGGAAGGA
>NC_034599.1:99198868-99223868 GCF_900095145.1 Mus pahari
AGGAAGGAAGGAAGGAAGGAAGAAAGAAAGAAAGAAAGAAAGAAAGAAAGAAAGAAAGAAAGAAAGAAAGAAAGAAAGAAAGAAAGAAAGAAAGAAAACCATTCCTGACACACCTCTTCAAAAGTCACTATATTCTAGTAAAACTCAAAACGTGACTTGATATTGGAATGCTCTTGGCAGGAGCTCACCTTCCTGCCTTTTCTTCCCGGGTGACCGTGGCCATCTGGACCAGAAAGACCCTAAGAAAATAACACAAGATTAATTGACGTCGATTCACCCAGACCAACTCATGGCTGATGACAATACCCAAACTTCTAGATAAGTCAATAAAGTAAGAAAATGGGGGGGGGGGGTGAAGTCTGGGAGAATGCCTTCCCAGGATACACACGACATTGAAGGGAGTGGGGCTTAAAACCTTCAGAGATCATGAATGACAGACGGTGTCACCTACATGGTTGTTGGAAAGAGTACTAAGAATGTGCACAGATGTGCTCACCATCTGGTGAACATGTTCGTACTGTCTCCAGTTTTCAGAAAGCCCCAACAGGAGGACTGAGAATCTGAGCTAGCCTAGGCTCAGTGAGACCAGTGTGACAGTAAGACCCTGTCTCAACACCTACATGCTTACACATACATGCATGCACTGGTACATTACGAGGGGCTGGAACACCTATATGTCCAGATCATAAGTGTGTATCATAAGGAGTGAATTCAGAACCATGTAGTGCCTGGGCGGGGGGTAGGGGGTGGGGGGTGGGGGGTGGGGGGGAATGTGACCAGAAACTGTCTCTAGATCAAGAAGATCATTAGAACGGGAAAATGACAAGCTGAAGGGCTGAAGACTGTTCCAGTGGCCTAGTTAGGAAACATTTAACATGCAAAAGACAGCAAAGTCAGGGAAATGGGGAGAGGGGAAGCTGAATCTTGTGGGAAGAAACATGCCATTGGCTGACTGTCACTCTGTCTTCTCCCTCCTGAAGACTCACAGAGCATCTGTGCCTGCAGCTCCAGAGACAGACCAAGGCCTGGGTTTGGAAACTTGTGAAAGTGCTGGGATTAAAGATGTGTGCTACCACATCTATCTTTACCTGAGTTCTAGAGACTCAAATTTAGATCCTTGGGCTTGTGCGGTCCTGAAATGCTACCTCTAAGAAGGATATCCTTCCCTACCTTTCAGGGGGAGGGGGCGGTTAGGGAGGAAGGGAGGGAGGGAGAGGATAGATGATAGATAGATAGATAGATAGATAGATAGATAGATAGATAGATAGATAGATAGATAGATAATTGATATACATACATACATACATGATTGATAGACAGATACATAGAGACATAGGTGATTGATAGACAGACAGACAGACAGACAGATGGGGGTGTTAAGGAGCATAAGTTCTATGCTATCTCAACAAAATTTTAGTTTCACTATTTTACCATCTATCTTTATGGAGGATGGGCCCGAGGCACTGTCTGCCTCACAGTCCCCTTCACAGCGCCCAGTTCTGCTCTCTCTCTCTCCCTGTACATTTTATTTTAAGCTTCCTGGGTCTGCTTCAGGTTTCTCTCCTTCCTAACAAATGCAATTTCAGTGCAGAATTGCAAAGGGGGCACCTTTCTAGGCCCTTCCTAACTGCTGGTGGAAGAGATCTCCAGAAGACAGCTCTGCTCTTGTGAAAAGTGAACTGCAGAGAAGCAGTGAGCTGAAAAATAGTCATACAAAATAACGATTTCCCCCTGCATTCAGATCAGTGAATATGGAAGAACCAAGACCGCTGCCTTTGAACGTTTCATCTTTAGAAAAAATAATTCATGATTATTGGTCTCCAAAGTTATTCCTATGCTCTGGGTAATTAAACTCATACCCTGAAAAGCTAATGATCCTGGCTAAGTAGTCTTATTTGGTACAAAATTGGGTCTGTGTGCTGGGAGAGAGGGCTCAGCGGGGAAAGCACCTGCCAACCAGGCATGAAGACCTGGCTTTAAATCCCTAGAACTCATTTGAAGCCAGATATGGTAGCACAATCTACCATCTCAGTGCTCCCAGAGGGAAGTGGAGCTCATGGCTATCTGGCTGCCTCACATAGATATTAAAAACAAGGAGAGCTTCCTCAAACAAGGCTGGGCCTGGGGAGATGGCTTGGAGGTTAAGAGCACTGGCTGCTCTTGCACAAAGGATCTGGATTCAATGCAGAGTATCCACATGGAGGCTTACAATCATCTAAACTCCACTTCCAGGGGATACAGCACTCTCTTCTGGCCCCCACAGGCACAAGGAAAACATGTAGTATACTGAAATACATACAGATACCTATACATATAAAATATATCTTATTATAAAGGCCAAAAATGAAGAACACCACCCAAGGTTGACCTCCACATATATGCCATGGTATGAGTATGCTCACACACACACAAAGCACCTGTACACACACATGCACACGCACACACAGATACAGACTCACAAAGTTTTGTTTTGTTTTTAGTTTATCTGAGCATCTCATTAGTCCCAAAAGACTCAGAGAGTTGAGAAACTTCCTTATCAAATAGAAGTGCACAGACACTTCCCTCTTCAATAATGAGAAGACAAAAGAAATCCAACACATTTTTGGATTCCTTATTTATGTGGAACTTAGGAACCTTTGGCTAAATCTTCAACAGCCCAAACCATGATGTCATATTAATAAGCCCAAGTGTAAATCATTGAGTACATTGTATTTTATGTACAACAAGAACACATACCAAACAAGAAAAAGATAAGGTATTCAATCAGGAATTCAAACCAGAGAAACAAGACTTACAGGCTGCCCTCTTGGCCCTTGCTGACCCTGTGGGCCTCTTTGTCCTGCGGGACCGAGTTCTCCCTTTTAATAGAAAGGAGAGATGAAATTAATTTTCTCCCATGAGTTTCTGAACCTTTGGGCCATTTTCTTAGAAACTGTTTGGTTAGCCTTTTTAAAACCTGCTACCTTTACCAGGCTTGTTAAGGCTTGTTCTGGAAATGGGGTTAAAATGCACAGTGGAATTAGATACAGCTGTAAAAAATATTAAATCAACAATATTGCAGGGAAAATGGATGCAACCATAACTCATTATGTTACCAAATAGTTACAGGGGAAAAGCCACACTTACAAATACTACATGATTCCTCTCAGACTCAGAAACTAGACTTAAAATTATGTGTATTTATATGTATGTGCATTAAAGAAAGCTAATTATAAATACACTAGCAATCTTTGTACTGATGAGTACACATGTTTATAGTGAGCCCATGTTTATTCTCTGTCAATACACCTTTGCCTCCTGATATATGTGAGCCACTTCTCCATAGGTCAGTTTTTATAATTTCCTTCTTTGTATGCATCTATCTAGCTATAAGCTAAAAGCCGGTCCATTACTTCATCAACAATATCAGAAACATGCTAGAAATGATCACATGACAGGGAAAGATTTGCCTAAGAAAGCCCAAAGGCCTCCTAAAGTCATAGCCAAGAGTGACAGGTAGAGTAACCCAGAGTAACACAGAGAGAGTAACCAAGAGTAACACATGAGAGTAACCAAGAGTAACACAGATAGAGTAACCAAGAGTAACAAACATAGAGTAACCAAGAGTAACACACATAGAGTATCCAAGAGTAACACATGTAGAGTAACCAAGAATAATACACATAGAGTATCCAAGAGTAACACATGTAGAGTAACCAAGAATAATACACACAAAGTAACCAAGAGTAACATATGTAGATTATCCAAGAGTATCACATACAGAGTGACCAAGATAACCAAGAGTGTTTCCTGATACTCACCTTCAGTCCTCTGGGTCCATCTGGTCCTTTTGAGCCACTTGGCCCTGGAGGCCCAGGATTCCCCTGCAATGATATCATGACTCTCTTACTACAGATGGCCCTTGACTTGTAGTCATTTGACTAGTGATTTTTGTTTTGCTTTTTTGACTTTATAGTAGAAGAAAAATTGTAAGCATTCGGTAAAGCCCATACCTCAAATTTTGAAATTTTGACCTTTCCCTGGGCTAATCATACTTGATATAGTATTGTCTTGTGATGCTGGGTACCAGCAATGATCCATCACCATGCAGCTACAGGGGTCAACAACTGATTCTCTACAGTGCTGTATCTGCTAAGCGACAATGTTGGTAGGTCAATCTGTTAAGTGAGCTTTTACTCCATGATAGCCTCAGCTACTGATGGCCTCACTGGCATATCATCCCAATATTAGTCAAGATCAAAATGGTCTGGAATTATCAATATGCTCATGAAGTACCATCTAAAGATCCGAGTCAGAGGCCAGTCTGACCACTTTCTGTCTGGGTGGCAAGTCATTTAACCTCCTAGAGCCTCTGTGATGTTATCTACAGAAGCAGAGCATCTCCTTGAACAAGGGAATTGGCATGGAGATGGAAGGTGAGCTTTTAATGCTCCACCCGGTTCATTTCATCTTCCAACATGCAAAATGCATAGCCAACACAGTTAATGTGGAAAAGACTGAGAGGATGACAAGGTCTACTGTGCAAGAATCAAATCGATTGAACACTGAGAAAGAGGTGAGGAGACTTATATATACACTCTCTGAGAGAAGAGGGTAGGGAGGGGAGGGTTATCTATACACTCTCTGGGAAAGGACCTGATCAAAAGATCAGGAAAATGAAAGCCTGGGCTCTTACCTCCTCCAAACTGGAAACAGGGTCAAATGAGACTTACAATAGCACAATGGGAATTTTTTAAATAACAGGTTGGCCAGGCTTTGAGATATGCACATTTAATTGCAGCACTAGGGAGGCAGAGGCAGACAGATCTCTGTGGGCTCCAAGCCAGCTAGAATGATAGAGACCCTATCTCAGTAAACAAACAAACAAATATGCTTTAAAAGCTTTACAAACAGCAAGTTGGCTTGTGTTAGCCAGGGAAAGACTTGGGCCATAGTTCTGTCCTCAAGGCTGCTGATTTGAGTCTCAGGACGGAGACCACGGACCTGACTCAAGTCCTGTTGCTCGAATGTCTTACGCTGTGGCAAATGCTCCCGTCCTTTGGAAGCCACCCTGACTGCATGGCTCAGTCTCTCTGTCCTTTCCACTGGCCACAGACATTAGATGGACAGTGGAACACGCCATGGGAAGCCCCAAGTCAGAGGCCATTTGACTACTTAATATTTGATAAAACAGTCACTGAGTCTCCCTGAATCTCTGTGGCCTTATCTACACAGTCAAGCATACCCATGTATCCTCGTGAGGAACAGGCAATTTAAGCCTGCCTCCTGTATGGCGCTACCATTTGTTCTTGCACTACGACTGTACAGGAGCTGTGATACATGTCTGTGAGATTCAAAACCAGAAGCTATTGCTTACCGTGTACCCAGAAAGAAGGGTGCACACAGCTGATACCAATGCCAACTTTGTCAAATTAGCTGTCCTGGAAATCTATGGTCCTCACAGACCCCAAAACAAGGAATTCACCCTGTGACTCCTAAAGGCAAGAATCAGCCATTGCTAATCAGTAGCTAGACTGTAGCTATTTGACTTACAAACCTACCTGGGTACCCGGATCCCCTTTTTGACCGAAAAATCCTGGTGGTCCTTGCCTTCCTCTGGGTCCCTGTTCCAAAAGAGACATTGAAAATCAATCAATTTTTATACAGCCCTTCATATCCCGTGTAAGTGTAAAGTCACCCGAGGTACCTGTTGGACAATGGTGCTCAGATCCAGCCCTGTGCCATCTACCAAACTGAGTCAGGTTTGTGTCTACACTCTGAAGTGCTCATGGATGCTCATTCTATCCTCAACCATCTACAATGGAGGACACAGGTCCTCAACATGTATGTTCCTAGTAATCTTTCCAGAAGGATCTGCTGAGCCCTGAAGTTCAAAGGAGTTCTTTTCATAGCTTCAGCCACCCAACTAATTTGAAATCAACGGAGTAGGCTGAGAGTAGCAACTATGGTGTCCCACTCATTAGAAAGAAACCTTTTCCTCTAGCCAGATCTCAGCTATTACCCTGCAAAGAACCAGGGGTGCATTTAAATGGCCCAATCTCTGTTGCTAGGGGCAGGGTGGAGATACTTATTTTTCCCTCTGATCTATTTTGCTTGACTGATTTTGACACTTTAATTTTTCTCCAGTTTTTCCGAGAGATGCTTTCCTAATAGAAGCATTGATCTGGGTTTCTACTCTCCCAGGTGAGATATTGACCGTCACCTGTTTCAATAGACCATCACCCCCACAGCCCAGTGGGGAGGTGAGAATGGAGGACAGTTTCTATTGATTATCTCCCTTGTGGCTTGCTGCACGACAAACACGCCTTCCAAACAATCAGAATCTGGTGACTACAGAAGACTGAGCAGGGACAGGACGGTAGCAGGGGTCCGAATTTGAAATAAGTTAGCGATCAAAGAGAAAAATGGGAAAAAACAAGGTTTCTTCATTATCTCCGCCTGAAGCCGTTTTTCATCATAAAGCAAACACACTCTAATTACACTTTGATTACTCTTTCTCTCTCGAGTGTCCTTGTCATCTGGTATCAGCAAGCAGCTTCTCGAATCAACTGACATTCACTGGATTTTTAATGATGAAGAGAGGGCCCGATGCGAGCAAAGTTTCTTGTCAGTTTAAAGTTCTTCCATTGCTGGGAACTTGGAAATACTTTGCTTTATAGAAGAAAGAGTTCGAAGAACCATAAAATGGTAGGTTTAGTTTCTATTTGAGGATTCCAAAAGAGCTATTTTGAAATTCAAGTTTTTACTTGTCACTTGGGAGTTTGCAATCTCTCACTGGACTGAAACCCCTTCGAAGTTAGACCCCTGTCTTGTTTGTCTAGGCACCCCAAGGTCTATTAAGAGGGAGCCCCATGCATAACAGATACCCAGCAAGCACTTTGCTGATGAAATACAATTTTAATGATGACTGGAATCATAACTCAAAGGTACTCATTAAGAGCACTGACTTTTAAGTTCCAGCTGCAATTCTGTCGTTCACTAGCAGTGTGACTTTGGCCAATTTGCTTACCTTCTTCATCATCCTCTCCATTTTGTCCCTGTGAAATAGACTAATAAACCCACTTAACACCCCAATTGCGTATTAAATGAATTAATGCTAACACGCAAGCCAGTAGCCAGATGTCTGATCAATACCAGTATTGTGGTTTGGCCTTTCCAAAAGAGGGGCAATGCAATTTCCTGTGGTAAGGCCCAGGAAGCTTCCTTTAGGGCATTCTGATTCAGATTTCTGTCACACAAAGAAAAGGTTTCCAGCAAAAACCCTTAGAATAAAACCCAGTTCTCGATACAACCTGTGGGCCTGGATGCCCAGGCTCTCCTCGGGAGCCCAGCTCGCCGGTTTCTCCGAGCACACCCTGCAGAAACCAAACAAACAAACAAAAAAACCTGAAGTGAGCGCCCAGACGCAGCAGAGGTTCTATTGAAGACAGCCTTCTCTGAAAGGTGGCCTTTAAGAGCACAGAGGATAAGCCACGAGAAAAGACTGAACCGGTTGTGCTCAATCCTCCCCAGAGATGGATCTGTGCTGGAGAAGGAATCGGAGGGGTTTCCCCTTTGATTGAGAAAATGCAGGGACTGATTGTTCCTGCCGTTCCTGAGTCTTCAGTGGTCTTCACTCAACTCTTTCCTGTCAGCTCAGCCAGCGAAGGGGCGGAAATCTTATATTTAAATAACGCAAACTCCTATTTTCCATAAGAACTTCTATCTAAAGGCCTAGCCCTCCTTTGCAGGGCAGGGTTATATGTTCATGTGTGTGCAGGTACATGTATCTGTGTGTGTGTGTGTGTGTGTGTGTGTGTATATATGGTGTATATATGTGTATGAGTATGTGTGTGCATGTGTTTGTGTGTGCATGTATGTATATATGTGTGCATGTTTGAGTATGTGTGTGCATGTGTTCATATGTGTACATGTTTGTGCATGTATGTACAGGTGTGTTTGTGTGTGTGTGTGTGTGTGTGTGTGTGTGTGTGTGTGTGTGTAAGCCAGAGTTCAGCCCCTTGGGTCATCTGCCTCAAGGGCTGTTACGTTAATCTTTTCTTTTTCTTTTTTCTTTCCTTTTTCTTTTTGAGGCAGGGTCTCTAACTGGGCCCTGGGTCTCACCAATTAGGAAAGCTAGCTGACCAGGGAGCCCTAGGACCTCCCCATCTTTGTCTCTCTGGTGGTGAGATTACAGTATGACCATAACTGGCCTTTGCCCTCAAGTTCTGGGGATGGATCTCAGGTCCCACATTTGTGCAGCAAGCATTTCAGTAACTGAGCCATCTCTGCAGCACTTTGGGCCTCTCTTTAAGATGTACAAACTCAGTGCTCACATGCTGGCTAGTTTTGTGTCAACTTGATGCAAGCTAGAGTCACTTGGGAAGAGAGAACCTCAGTTGAGAAAGTGCTGCAACCAGATGGGCCTGTAGGCAAGCCTGGGGGATCATTTTCAGGATTAGTGATTGGTTCGGGAGGGCTCAGGACCTGCAGGCGGTATCAACCCTGGGCAAGTGGTCCTGGGGTGTATGAGAAAGCAAAGGGGACAAGCTAGGGAGGGCAGGCCAGTATGCAGCATTCTTCCATGGTCTCTGCCTCAGTTCCTGCCCTGACTTCTTTCAATGATAGGTTGTGTTATGTGAAACTATAAGTCAAAATAAAGCTCTTCTTCTCTGTGTTAACTTGGTTGTGGCATTTATCATAGCAGCAGACACTCTAAAATATCTCTCTAGTGTCAAGGATTTCATCTTCCATAGGAAAACAGAATGATGGCCATGTGTGGCAGTCACTTGAGGTTGGCCCTGCTATGCCAAGCTGTTCTTGAATTCATGGACGGGGGAGACCCTTACACTTCACAGCACCCCCTGCTGTCTTGTTCTCCTTTCTACATGTTATACAGTATCTTTATGTGCACTTGTGTGCATATGCATAGGATTGTGTGCATTTCTCTATGTTATATGTGCACTTGTTTGCATATGCATAGGATTGTGTGCATCTGTATATGTTATACCTTATGTGCATTTGTGTGCATATGCATAGGATTCACATATTAGGGAGAACACTCAGGGTGTTTCTTTCTGAAACTATGTGACCTCACTCAATATTATACATTCTAAGTCTCTCAATTTTTCTACAAATTTTGCGATTTTTCCTTTAGAGCTAATCTGCATTCTGTTTATGTACATATTTTTTAATCAATTCATCTATGGTAGAGGGGAACTATTTATTGAAAACTTAAATAGGAATACAAGCAAGCCATTCTAAGGGCTCATCATGATTATAATCTATGAAAAGGGGACATGTCCAATTTCATCCTATAGTGCACACAAGTTCACTCCTATTGCAGAATGAAAGGACTCTACTGTGAAATCGTCTCAACAGAACAGTACAGAAGCCTAGAGGGTGAGAAGCCTGGGTTTTGGTAACAGGATGGAAGGATGAGGAGGAATAAGTAAAACAAAAGAGAAGCAATCCTTGCATGACCTACTACATCCCTATGACAATGCCATCCCTATGACAATGCCATCCCTATGGCAATGCCATCCCTATGGCAATGCCATCCCTATGGCAATGCCATCCCTATGGCAATGCCATCCCTATGGCAATGCCATCNCAATGCCATCCCTATGGCAATGCCATCCCTATGGCAATGCCATCCCTATGGCAATGCCATCCCTATGGCAATGCCATCCCTATGGCAATGCCATCTCTATGACAATGTCATCCCTATATGTTGCTATCTGCTCCTTAACTGGACACCTCTCCGGAGGGGACACTCAGCTCTGCCCGGGACTCTATCTGGGAATCTAGCTGACTCCTGAAAGGGGCTTCCCTGGTTGATTTCTGCTGGATGTTCTGAGCACCCAATCTGATGACGGTCTGCTGTCTGTGTATCTTTTGCTATTTATTCTTTTGCTTTGACCTGCTATGTACTTACTAACGCGCTCATTTCAAACCACAAGTATGACTATTGTAATCATTCTCCTGACTCTACGGAACAGGATCAATGGGAAGATTTCCATGAGAAGATATGGACAAGCACCATCCGGGGGCCAGATAACGGCTTAGTAAAACGAGCTTCCCCAGCCCGCTATCAAACTGCACGAGCTTCCTCTGGAGATACCATGGCTTCCAGCTCTTCCCTTCATCTCTGTGGTGAGCAATTACTCAAGCACAAATAGGAAGCCCCAGCCTTCACTCAGAAATGTCATTTTATCAAAAATGAGATCTCTTCTCTACTGTACTATTTTAAATCCAAATGAAATTTAGCAGGGGGGTGGGTGTGTTTTGAACACTCCCTTCTTCCACAGTAACTTCCCATCAATCACCCATGCCACCTCAACAGCCAGTCTGCACTCCCTTTGACCTCAACAAGAACTGTGGAAGTAGCCTTGCTTGTGGAACAAAGGGAACTCTCCACAAATACTGACCTTCAACCCTGGCAAGCCGTGTCTTCCAAGTGACCCCTAAGAGCACAAAAGAAGAAAAGCTCTCAGAAAAGAAAACACGTCAAGTCTGCAGCACCAAGCCCCCCCTTGTGGAAGGCCAGCTCCCTCTTCAGCAAAGGCAGGAGTCTGCCTCCCCCTGCAGCAGTTATACCTACCCGAGGTCCCACACTGCCGGCTTCCCCCAGAGGTCCATGGAAACCAGGACTTCCCTGAAATAAAGGAAAGATCTGTTTAAATGCCACAGGCTCCTGGTTTTATTCTATAAACTTAAAAAGTCTGACACTGAAACTGCTGGCAATATGTGATGATTCACCTTACCAAAAATTAAATAAAATTTATGGTCAGCCTGGCCACATCCCTAGGGTTCGACAAGTGCATGGGGCTGGTCGCTACCATGTTGGGAAGTGCGGAAGTAGAATGACCGTTAGCACTGCTCAAGTTCCATTCTCCTGCTCAGTGGGTAAAGTACTTACTGTGTGAGCATGAGGGACTGAGTGTGAATCTCCCAAGTACACATAAAAGCTAAGCACATAAAAGCTAAGTGCCTACAATCCCAGCACTGGTGGGTAAAAGACAGGAGCTCACTGGCCAGATGGTTTAGCAGAAACTGTGAGTTGTGAGAAACCTTGTCTCAAAAAAGCTGGTATCGAGAGCAATTGAGGAAGACGTCCAACTCAGACTTTTGATCTACACATACACATACATGCATGCATGAGCATGTATATGTGTACACACACAGATGCACAGTCATGAGCATGCTCCCATGTACACATAAGCACACACATGCATGCACACATGCACACAAAAGTAAACGGCATTCAATTTTCATGTTTCTAAATACATATATGTTATTATTCCCTGCTGAGTGTCCCTTTGTTAATAGCACAAAGCTCATCACCCTGTGACAGCAGTCAAATATGTTCTTGAACAAGCCATGCCCAGTATGTAAACATACTAGTGTTTTCCTTCATACAGGTACCAGGCAGGATCCTGAGTTGCAGGAAGAGGAGAAGGTGGGAAGTTGTATCTCTCTGAGCATGGAGGGACCAACACAAAGTATATATATGTGTGTGGTAACAGGAAGAAAGATATCACAGCCACCATGAGAAGGCACTCTGCTGTCACCTCTGTGGAGTCAGAAGTGGGCAGAATCCAGAGAAGTGGAAACACCATAGAATGCCCTGAAGTGGAAACTTCTAGTTCTTTGGAAAGTTAGATATATCAAATGATGCTTTGCTGGGCCACACAGGTAAAAGGATGTCTTGCTACAGCAAACACTTGAAAGGACACTTGATGAAGGAGTATAACTATGACCCTACAGGCAGTGGGGGACAAGCACTGAGCATTGGTTTGGCTTGTTCCACCTCATTATTCTTCGCTAACAACATGCATGTTGGTTCACCTTACACATCGTGCTAAGCCCAACTTGTGATACTGCCACCACTGAGAGAAACTCACCCAAGAACTGCCTGTGAGGTGCCTGAGGCAGCTTGCTGCTTCAGCTGCCTTGCCTTAAGCCAGTTGGAGAGCCTGGCAGTTTCTTCAGGATTGAATGACACACAGCTGCTGGGTCGTGCCTGGTGTCTGCCTGCCTAGAGGACTGGTCTGCAGCTGCTGAATTGGATTTGGTGTTTGTTACAGAACTGAACTGCTGGGAAAGAAGATCAAGCTTGCCCCCAAAGATCCATTGCTGAACAGGTCCACTTCCCCCACATTCTAATAACTTTTCTCTTCCACTTCCTCTGCTGGGTGGTGGGCTAGAAGAGAGGTTGGATGCTTAATAAAAGTAGGTTGCAAAAAATGTATGCTTACAGGTTGGAAAGATGGCTCAGTGATTAAGAGCACTGACTGCTCTTTCAAAGGTTCTGAGTTCAATTCCCAGCAACCACATGGTGGCTCACAACCATCAGTAATGGGATCCAATGCCCTCTTCTGGAATGTCTGAAGATAACTGCAGTGTACTCCTATGCATAAAATAAATAAATAAATCTTTTTTTAAAAAAAAAAATGTATGCTTACAATCCCCAGCAAGAACGCTGTGGGTAGTCACTCAGTGAAGCTGCCTGCTACCTCAGGGGAAGGAGGAGGACAGTAGGTGTAACACTGAAGCCAAAACCACATCTTGTTACTCTGCTATTTAGGAAAGACTAAATTCTCAAACAGTTAGGCCCACAAGGCTAGTGGACTGATAGTCAAATATGGTACAAACATTTATGAAACACTATGCAATAATTTTAAAATACTTATCAAAACACCAAGAAAGTGTGAAAAATTCAAGACAGGGCTTCATGGGAGGGGCAGGGTATGTATTAATGTAACCACTGGGTATGTATTAATGTAACCATTTTTGATGGTTTCATTTAGGTTCTGTGGTGGGTTCATGAGAGCTTATATCTGTGATAATATTCTCTCTCTCTCTCTCTCTCTCTCTCTCTCTCTCTCTCTCTCTCTCTCTCTCTCTCTCTGTCTCCTCTGTCTCTCTCTGTCTCTCTCTGACTCTATTGTAGCTCAAGCTGATATTGAACTCACTATGAAGCTAAGGGTGGCCTTGAACTCTAGATCTTCCTGCCAACCAAGTATTGGATTGCTGGCATGCGCTATCACACCCAGGTTTTGTTTTTATCTTTTGAGACAGACTCATATTAGCCCAGACTAACAGGGACCTCACAATCCCCTTGCCTCAGTCTCCCATGTGTTAAGATTACAGGTGTGAGCCACCATGCCCAGCTCATTATATCTCTTCAAGATATTATTAATATTATAATTACTATATAATATTATAATTAATGATAATTATATAATAAATTAATATTCAACATTAACTATTTCACAGACTTTAAATATTGCTATATTTTCAACATTTAAGGAGGTGCTGATTTTGGTTTAAGGCCAGATAACGCCAAGATATACAAATGAAAGTGTATGTCCACATTGCGACATTGGCAAGATGCGGGCCGTGGGTGTTGGGGAAAGAGGGGAGTGGAAGAGAACCTGTGTACCACCAGAGTTCTAGTGCTTTGGGCAGGCAGACACGGGAGGACTGCTGGACACTTTCCATGTGGCCCCGGGTGGGCATCTGGCTGTGTTAGGCCACTGACCCCACACGGCGGGTGGTGGACAAGGGGCAGCTCCAGGTACCAAGTTCTCAGCCTCTGGCATCCCACACTGAGTACAGCGGAGGAGCTAAGAACAGAATTGGGGCCCCAGGGCGGCACTCAGCCCTGGGTAGGAAGGCAGGAGAGGGCAGGGAGAGGAGCTGGTGGTTTCCACACAGGTGAGAGTCCTAGGTCCATGGCTGCAGCATAGGAAGGCCTTCTGGCGGGAGATTAGATGAGGCTTGTTAGGAGAAAGCCTATCCCATCCTTCAAGCATGGTGGGCCTTCAGGATCAGAGACAGTCTATGGTTTTAGAGCTTTATTGGAGAAAGAGAGAAGGTAGAAAGAGAGAGGGAAAGACTGGCCATGGCCACGTGAAAAGAAGGGGGAAGAAAGAGAGAAGAAAGGCTAGAGAGTAAGAAAGGTAAAAACTTAGAGAAAGAGAGGTGGGGCCAAGCAGCCCCTCTTACAGTGGGCTGGGCTATCTTGCTGTTGCTAGGTAACTGTGGGGCAGAGTCTAGCCAGAATGCCAGAAGCTTGGGACATTGTCTATGTGACTGATAGCACACACCTCTCCTGTGGGGGCTGTGGGGGCAGTAACTTAGACAGGAGCCAAGGATCCAGGAGATGTGATTGAATGCCTTCCGTCCCACTGGGTGAAAATTACCACCCACCAGGTCCCACTGGGGTTCAAGACCTAAGCTCTGGAGACCAGGCTGTCTGTATATAGCCCATTGCCCCACAGCAAGAGAAACCAGGCAACTAGGAGGTGGGTCTCCAAGCCCACCTCAATAGTGACACACTTTCTCCCACAAAGCCACACCTACTCCAACAAGGCCACACCTCCTACTTGTGTCATTCCCTTGGCCAAGCATGTATAAACCACTATACTATACTCTTGTTTGTTCATCATAGCTCTGAATCTGTAATGTTATTTGAGGGTTTTTAAAAGAAAGTATATGTATTCTGTGTCTCTCTATCTCCATCTCCATACACACACACACACACACACACACACACACACACACACAGGTGCTTATGCACATGAACATATACACATGACATATGCTATACACAAAAACATTTTTAACAAGCCCCTGGGATCTTCCTGACTTCCTCTGGAGAGTGATTGCTATCGTATGTTAGGAAAGTTCTCAGCTACTGGAAATATTAATAATTTTTTCTTCTACATGTTTTCCATAGCCCCATATTTTGTAGTAAATGCTACTTTCATGGACTTCTTTTGGAAATGAATTGCATGTGGGAGAAGGCTATAGATGAAGCCTCTCATGATAGATCTGGATATAATAAAGAGTCTTTCCTGGGTGGTTTATTGTCTTCTCACTTCCACGGCAGACAACATTTTGCCGCCAGCATAGTGAGGTAATTACTGGGACAGATGCTGGAGTCACTGGGTAAAAGACTGTCGGAAAACAGACGACTTCCAGTCCTGAAGAAGTGTCATTCCTCAAATGACTTGTTCATTAAAAAGGAGAGAAAATATATCCACAGTAAAGAGAACTAGTGAACATGGGCTCAATGAAGAGGTCAATAGCATTACTAAATCATATGATTAGTCTGTCTCTACATATGGAGAAAGAATCAGACAAGTGCCATGGGGTGGGGGGTGGGGTGTTCAGCAAAGAGTTGGTCAGGAATCTCAATGCCATATAAACAAACAAGCAATGGGGTGACTGCTGTAACTAAGGAAAACTAAAAAGGCAAGCCGCTCTGATGACAGCAACAACAGAGACACGCGTAAAGAACAATTCAGGAGTGACAGAGTGACCGTTCTAATACTGCACTTCAGATCAGTCTTGAGCCAGTGAACACTTCTTATTGGCAAGCTGGTATGCAGAATTCAGGGACAGTGCTATAACACCCCCGACAGATGGCCTTCTGCCCAGCAGTCAGCACAGGACCTGCTGGCACTGTGAAAGCTGACCACCAATGTGCTTCCCCTAGAATAAGCATGTTGACATTTAATCCCCAATGTGCAGGGATCAGGCATACAGCCTCTGGGACGTGATCAGGGCCATGAGGATGGAATTGGTGCATGTGCCCCAGCCCTCTCTCTCCCTGTGAGGTGACAGTCAGGAAGGCAAGACAGGATTTCTTCTATTATATCTTCTATGCTTCAGTCTCCCATTTCCTGTATCTATTGTTGATACTTGCAATGTAATTCCTCTTTTCTTTCCTAGATTTTCCACATCAAGGATTCCCTTAGTTTGTGTTTTCTTTACTGCTTCTATTTGTACATTCAGGTCTTGCACAGTTTTAGGAAGCTGTAACTGGGCCCTCTCTCATCACACACCAAGTCTTCTGGTGCCTTGGTCTCTGACTTCCAAGACTCCAGAGCTGTGAAAAATAAATGTTGTATAATATAACCTGTCAGCTGTATTCTGTTACAGTAGCCCAAAGACATGTTCCCTAAGACATGGGGAAGTAGGAAACTGAACATGGACTGGATGTTAGGAAATAGTATTACTTACATGTGTCTTAGGAAATAGTATTACTTATATGTGTCACAAGCAACAGAAACGGAATCATCAGGTTATGTGTGTGTGTGTGTATAGTGCAGACACATACACGTATATGTATGTAACAAATAAAGTCACTTGAGAGTGGGAGGGGTGTGGGAGGGCTTTGAGAGAGGGTAGGGATGGGGGAAGTGATATAATTCTATTTCAACTTTTAAAACTTTAAAAAAGAAAGCAATATTGTATAAACACTATGTTTCTTCAGCGTGAAGTCTCCATCATGTCGATATAGAATGATTTCCTTTTTTTCTATGCCTCTTGGATATGTATGTTGGATATGTGTTATAATGCCCTTAATTAATCTTCAAGTGGCTCAGGAAAACACATGCTCAAACACACAGACACATGCTCATACACATGCCCATACACATGTTCATACAAACGTGCACACTCACACGCATGGACAGAAAGCGGATATGGTGATGGTTACAATTTCATTCCTACAACTCTATTTTTTCCCTGTAGATCTAGAATTTTGCAAAATAAGAAGCACTGTGAGTTCTTTATGAACCATGTCAGTAACTCAGAAGGGAAGGGGAAGGGAACTCTGAATTATAGAAAGGGAGGGTTTGTTCCATACAAATTCGGTCTCAGGTAGAATACACTCATGTAAACCTGGGCTTTTCATTTACTACTGCGGCAGGGATGTTTTCCATATGGAGAAACAGTGTTCTGGCTGATGGCATAGCTCACTGGTGGAGTACTTGCCTGACATCAAAAGCTCCCAGTTTTAATTCCCAGCAGAAAGAAAAAGATGGGCGGGGAGAGCAGAAAATATGTAGAAAACCAAGCATGGTGGCCCGTGCCCGTAATTCCAGAGCTTAGAAGACCAGGGCAGGAAGATAGGCGATGAGTTGAGGCTAGCCTGGGCTACATAGTAAGACTGTATCAAACCACCAACAGAAATAGCTCTCCTTGTTATGTTTCACTGCCCAACACTACTGCACCATGTGAAAGTAAGCGTGTATAAGAGTCATCTTTGATTATTAAATGATGACTATTTCATCTCTTACCTTTTTTGAGACAGGGTCTCATGTATACCACCTGAGTGACCTAGAACTCACTATGGGGCCAAGGGTGAGCTTCAGCTTCCAGTCCTCCAGCCTTTTACCTCTCAAGCGCTGGGCTTACGGACGTGTACCACCATGCCCAGCTTATACATCGTGGGGTTTGTGCAGTGCTAGCCAAGCACTCTACCAACTGAGCTGCAGTCCCAGTCCAATTTTTAGTTATTTTTAAAATCACTACAATAATAATAATTGGAGCTAAGTCTTTCTATTGCTCCATGATCAGCTTTAAGGAAGATATCAACTCACAGGCATTGGAATTTCTCTATCTCTGTCTCTCTTATCTGTGTGTGTGTGTGTGTGTGTGTCCCTGTGTATGTGTGTCTGTCTGACTGTCTCTCTCTCTCTCTCTCTCTCTCTCTCTCTCTCTCTCTCTCTCTCTCTCTCTCTCTCTATCTCTCTGAGATTGCTTTTCCACTCCTTCCCACACTAGGTATGTAATACAATTTCTCTGCTTTGTTGGAAACACTATTTCAAAGGAATTTTCCAGACTTAACTGTGACACTGATCCCAGGGCCTCTCAGAAATAATAGCAAGGAAATACTGCCCCCTAGCGGTCTATCTTCTCATCTCAGGCAGACTCTAATCAAACATGGCTTATGTAAAGGAGTAATTTACTATCTTCTAAGTCTATTCAAAGGATATTCACTAACACCCTTCTTTGAGCCCAGCATAGGAAGAAAAACCACAAGAAACACAAAATTTAACCAGACAGGGCACAATCTGAAACAGTTACAATTTCTGTTCCACACACAAGAATGGAGTCAAGGTTAACAGGCTAAAGTCAAGGATGGAGACCTTTGGAAGCTGTGGCCCTGAGGCTCTCACTACAGTTGTTGTGCTGTGGTGGCCACCACACTGAACAGTGTGTTCAGAAGCCTGGATTCCTTTCTAGCAGCAGGCCATGAGCATTCTATGGCTCTGCTGCGTTCATGACATTTCTTACCATGACAACCAATGATTCACAGAAACCAGATGATTAATCTACCCATCTTCCAGATGAAGATCCTGAGGCCTAGGAGTTGCTAAGGGTGGATTCCTCTATGTGTGCCTAGCTCAATCCCAGAGAGTAGCTATTCATAGGGCTCTCTGGTCTTAACTTACAGAGGGGAAACAATTCAATGCTGTCTGTATAATACAACCATAACTAATGACAGGGTGAAACAGTTTTCCCATACAGTGACATAAAAATGACCTTGTCCCAAGCTGAATTCCACTCAGGACCTGGACATACATAACATGGATTCTAGCTAGCCACAATCTAAGCCCTATGGTTTTGTCAAAGGATTCAAAATAGGAATTCAAACTAAGTCAAGGTTCCCTCCAGTTGCCGATATCTTCTATCCAGACCTCATGCCCAGAAATTGGGAACAATGAGATGTGAGGACTGGGACACTCATTATCTTAGGCATGCTTCGGAATCATGCATTTTAATGTCTGAGACATAAAAATCTAAAACTGGCTTCTGAGACATTAGCATCCGTCAAGCTGACAAGTCTCTTTGCTCTCTCTAATGTCTTCCACTGTGATGGCTCCAGTCTTCAGAACTAGACAGACATCTCATCTTTACAACTGTCTACCACCCAATTTGCACCAGTCAGCTCCAGCTATGATGGAAAGCAAGCCAGCTGCATAATGACTTTTAAATCAGCACAGCATCCCAGGAAACTCACGACACAGAAGAGTCTAGACCTCCCTGAGTTGAGGCTTTCATTTTAGGAAAGAACCTAAAGACTGAAGAGGTTTAAGGTCACTTTAAAAACATTACTGGCATGAAGTAACAAGGGGGCAGGGACTTGTGTAGGAAAAAGAAATGGTAAAGACAAAAACTCAAGGATTAGGAAGTAAGGGGAGGTTGGCAGTCAGGGCTCCTGCCTCCACTGAAGATGGGCATCCTGTGGCTTTGCCCCACCTCCTATGGGGATCCAGCCAATGAGGATTCAGCCAAAGTATCCATGTGTTCTGAAAGCATGTAGTCATCCTTGCACGAAATGCCAACCATCTTACCTGATGTCCACGCCTTCCCTTTTCTCCCTTGGGGCCTTGGATGAAATTATCAATTCCAGGATCCCCCTGAGAAAACAAAAGGTGGCCTTCCTCAAATGGACAGCAAAAGAAAAAAAGAAAAAAAGAAAAGAAAAGAAAGGAAAAGGTAGAGACAAAAGGAAGAAGGGTTTTAAGGGGAAGGAGGAGGGGCTGGAGGTCTGGCTTAGAGGCAGAATAACCGAATAGCATGTGCAAGGCTCCAGGTTCTATTTGTAGCACCAGGTGAGAAGGGAGGTGGGAGTGGGACAGGGAGGAGGGAGATCTAGGAGGACCCTTTCCATTGCCCAAACCTGTTTACTCAATAATCCCAGAGGTCCAAACCAATTAAAGTCCCAACTCTTTCTACACCCAGATCTGTAAGATGCTTTTGCCCTCAGATCTCTAGCTCAATGCAGTAAAGACAGACTGAACAGGTGCCTGCACGGCTCTTAGGAATAAGGAATTAAAGCAGAAGAAAATCCACAGCCATCACTCACCGGATCTCCCCTCAGCCCAGGCTCCCCACGAGGTCCAGCTGGTCCAGGCAGACCTGTCAAGCCCTTAAGTTACAAAGGAAAAAATGAAAATGAATCACATCATAGAATCACTCGATGCTTAAAAGGAAAGTATAAAAGGGGGGATGGGGGACCAGGATTTAAGGGGAGTCCTTGAAGCTTAAAACATTCACAGTAATTGTCTTAGTCAGGGTTTCTATTCCTGCACAAACATCATGACCAAGAAGCAATGGCTTCTGCATCAGCTCCTGCTTCCTGACCTGCTTGAGTTCCAGCCCTGCATCCTTTGCTGATCAAAAGCAGTATGGAAATGTAAGCCAAATAAACCCTTTCCTCCCCAACTTGCTTCTTGGTCATGATGTTTGTGCAGGAATAGAAACCCTGACAAAGACAGTCATGTTATGGTATTGTTTCTGCAAATTCTCTCTCTGCCGGACCCTGCAGGAGTATCATCACACTTGACTCTCACGAACTGATTAATTCTTATGCACACAGTAGGATCTCAGGAACTAATTCTGCTGCACACAGTAGGACCCAGGCCTCCTCATTGTCTCAGGCCTTGATCGCATGGGGGGGGGGGGGGAGAACAGGAGTGGGTCACGTGGTGGGAGACAACTTTATCCACCCTGCATCTTGATAGGGTTAGCAGAGTTCACAGGTGGATAGAGGAGGCATGATTGCTGATACACACCGAAGCGTTTAGCGGGGTAAGGCACGATCTTATTAAAATGTTCAATAAAGAGTTGGGCATGGAGTGTCTGGCTTACCTCACTTCTTCCTAGGTCCTGCCCAACTCCCACTTCCTGCTGCCAGAATCATCCCCCAGGCCTGTAGCCTCCCTTACCCAGAAACAGCCAATAACCCCTAGTGACTAAGTGGGAAGAGAAACTAAAGCCGTTTTTTAAAGTGTGTTGAATTGACCTTGGCTTTCAGGGCATTCCTCCTAGCCTTATATCTTCCTGTGATTTTTCCTGACTAGAAATACCCTGTTTTGGTGTCTTTCTCCCATCCACTCTCACGAGGTCTGAGAAAAACAAATACCCATTTTCTCATGATCCCTGGAATTCTGAGGCCCCCTCTCTCCCTCAGTCTCTGTTCACATGCCTCAGTACCAACGGTAGCCATCTTGGCCTCTTAGTCCTTTGTCCTTTACACTTCAGCATATGCTCGATGCAGTGGCCAGTCCCACCCTGTCATTTCTCTACCTGTGTATTCACTTCAGTGGCGATCTTATATCCACTTTCACGATTGCTTGACCAATGTCTGTCTCTCCCCAGGAAAGCCAGTCCTGAAATCCAGAGCTGCATCTGTTTTTACCTTCCACTCTAAATTATGTCTGGATTCCGACAGATGCTCAGTTGATACTGATGATTGACCAAATAAAGGGGAAAGACTCCGTGTGTTTTTCTCCATTGTGTCCCAGTAACACTTTATTTATACCATTGACATCCTTTATCATGGCAAACCTTGTACTACAGTCTTTGTATAAACTGTACAGGTTATTATCCCTTTGCTAGTCATAGCCAAAACTTATTTATTGTTGAACCACTCCCTGTGGGTAGCAAAATGCTGTCATGGGTAGGAGGCACCTAATGGATATTTATTGAATTTATCTCAATTTAACTGAAACATAAAGCTTTTTATGTTAGGGAAGCATGGTGTCCCACATTGTCTCCAAACTATGACCCACAAAGTCCTAGTTTTTAGTTCGACTTTCTAGTTGGAAAGTAAACCTTAATAAAGAGATATGCATTTTAGTTCTCTCCTTCTGTTTTTCTATCAGGAAGCTGATCCACAGCCCTGATCATGCACCCCAGAAATAAAAGCACTACCTTAATTCCACCCAGAGTACAAACAATGACAAGTAAATAAATTTAACCTCCTAAGTAAACCTAGCAATTAATAGACATTGACTCTAGGTCTTTGTTGAGATGGCTCCTCTAGCCAAGTCTATGCTCAATTAGTAATGTCTGCCATGGGCACAGAATAGGAGAAGTAAAGTACATGCAACAGGTATCTCCCTTCCCCTATACAGAACTAAATCTAGGACAGGAAACAGAAAGTAATCCTAGCAAAGACACAAAGAAGAGAGAGATCCCTATAAACAGCCATAGTGGAGGGTTGTGTAGCAACTACTCCTAACTGAAACATTTTATCCTGGAGGAAGGCTACCTTAGATTCGGGAAGCAAGCAACTCACAAGTCTCAGGAAGTTCCTGAAATATCTAAGACTCACAAGGCTTCCCCAAAGTTATGGAAGCAGTGAAGAGTGGTGAGGAGGTGAGATTCTGTAACCTGACTTATTCAGTTGTCTACAGTCATGATTGGAGTTACAGGGTTACGGTCTCTGTGAGTCATCACCATGCAGTGGTGGGCCTTTTGGTAATACAGTTTCTTTTTAATCATGCATACCCCATAAGTAATCTTTCATCCAGACATCTGTAAGTAACCCCAATAAACTCAACATTTCACTAAGCAGGACTCTGAACTCTGGAAGAATCATTACTTTGGTCTGTCCTTGGTTTGCTATCTGGGGTGAGGAGGCATTGGTTCACGCCTCCCCAGGAAAAGTCACCCATAACATCGGAGAAACTATCATGAGAAAGAAGGAAAGGGAACCAGACAATTACAAACAAGTCAGTGTTCAAATGAGCACTGAAGACAGAAATGTGGAAAAGGCATGTTGGGGGGGAGGGGCAACACCAACATGGGCAAACACACAGGGGCAGGTAAGAATGAGGAATGGTCTAGAGGCAGAGGCTGGTAGAGTTTGGCTGGGAGGGAGGCTAAAGGGTCCTGGTGGGAGCCCATGTCATCAGTGACAGGGACCCATGAAGAGCTTATGAGCCACAGAGTGGCCCACTCACAGTACAAAGCAGGAGGCTTAAGTCCTACATTCATGCAACTTGGTTCACAATCCACCCTTCAGATCCCGAGCAAAGCTTTCAAAGGGTCATCTCACATGACTGCCTCTCACACTCAGTCTCAAACAAAACCACTAGATGATCCCTTCCCACCGCTTAAACTGCTGGTGTCTGATAGTGCATCAGAAAGATGACAGAGAAAAACACCCGCGTGCATATTTTACCCGACTGCCACTGCTTCCTTTCTCTCCAGATGACCCTGCGGCTCCACGATCACCCTAGGAAAAGAAAAATAAAATAGACAAGGCATCTTTATCCTATTAGTCACTCTGGAAGCTTTCTTCGTGTCATCTTACATTCTAGCCAAGAGTGGGAATGTGCATTAGCACCATTGACAAGAGGATCAGGGGCGCTGAGTAACTCTCACTCCAAAAACAATCGCAATTACCAGATTACATATATGAAGACGACAAATAAAAGGAAATTCTTAGTGTTCTCAATGAAGAAAAGGCCTATCTGCTATCGCATTTTAAGAGAATCAAATAGAACTTCTTGAACTGGAAAAAAAAAATAAGTGGATTTAAAATTCCACTGACATGTTCAATCGCAAAGTCAGAAATAGTAAATTAGAAACCAAAGCTTAAGAATGTAAATCTCTGTTTTCTCCGTGGTCTTAGGTGGCCCCTGAGAAAAAGCTGTTCAACCCCCAAAGGGGTTGCAATGCACAGGCTGAGAACAGATGCTATGCTTTGTGTCTCTCGAAGTCTAAGTGATGCATCTGATCCCAGTGTGTTGGTGCCCGGAGGTGCTGTGGACCTTTAAGAGATAGGACCTGGTGGGAGGTCCTCAGGTCACCAGATTGAGCCCTTGAAGGGAACCCTGGGACCCCCAGCCCTTTCTTCTTTTTCTCCTTCTTCCCAATCATGAAGGGAGCAGATCTCTCCACCACACGCTCCCATGAGGGCTCTGGAGAAAGGGGTCCACCCAAACACAGGCTTGAATCTTAAAACCATGAGCAAAAGAAAATGAGCCTTTTCTCCCTATATGCAAATCACCTTGGGTGTCAGGAAGCTGGTGAATACAATACCAAAGCTTAAAACTTCAATAGGGTAATTTTCTACAGATTTTCTAAGATCTGTAGAAGGCATAAATAGATCCAAAGGCTTAACAAGTTCCAAGCAGAATAAATAACATGAAACCTACACCTGGAGACATCTTATTGAAACTGTCACAACTAACAGCAATGGGGACTTTTTTTTTTATGCAATCTGATATATATTTTTGAAATGCTGCTTGCTGAGAGATAATTATTTTGACAGCTTCTTAGCAGTAATAATGAAAAATCTAAGGGAAAAGAAGACAGAAACTAAGAAGGCGGAGGAGGGGCAGCTCTCAAAGCAGAGTCCTTCACTCGCGGGCTAACTTTTTTTTTTTTTCTGAAATAGAAAACATAAAATAAAGAGACGGCAGAGAAACAAAAGCCAAGGGAGTTTACAATTAGCCTCTGACGGTCCTTAATGGAAAGTTTGCCCATTATTTCTTGTTTCTTGTTTTGGTTTGGTTTGGTTTGGTTTTTCCGAGACAGGGTCTCTCTGTGTAGCCCAGGCTGCTGTCCTGAAACTCACTCTGTAGACCAGGCTGGCCTCGAACTCAGAAATCTGCCTGCTTCTGCTTCCCAAGTGCTGGGATTAAAGACGTGCGCCACCACTGCCCAGCTGTTTCTCGTTTTGTTTCATTTCACCTTGTTTCCATTTTTAAGATATCTACTATTAAAAGGGAGGTATCTGTGATGCTAATAGATGTGGGAGTAACGCTAAGAGAAGACCAGCTGCATAGGGCAACTTAGACAACAAAGCAGGGGCTAGAGAGACGGCTCAGCCGTGAAGCCCTCATCCACAGGGCCCAGGTTTGGTTCACAGGACCCACGTGGTCCTTTCGCTCGAGCTATCAGGACTGCAGCGCCCACTTCTGGTCTCTGCAGGCACCTCCACACATGGGCCTATGTTCACACACACACACACACACACACACACATAAATATAAAATCTTCTTTTTTTAATGTCTAATCCTGGAACTTAACAAAATATAATATAAGACAGAAATGAACTTCAGGATCATGACAGGCAGCCTGGGAAGGGGCCGACTAAAGTTAAGGGCTGGTGTACTGGGTGAATGAGGACAAACAGCTCAGTTTAAACCCTGCCAAGTGTACATGGTAACAGGACCAGTCAGGAAATGCTGTCTTCATTGTAACAGCATCGATGCCAGACTAAGATGAGAACAGGTGAGAGGCCTAGTTGTGGTGGAGTAAGCAAGAGGGAGGAGGGGAAGTAGGAGGGGAAGGTGAATAAGAATAAAGAATACTGGCAAATATGTACAAAGATGCAGAAGAGATCAACTATTAAATACTAACATGAACTTTACATACTAACTTAATCTTTTTAAAAGAACCTTAGGTCAAAAAAATT
>NC_034599.1:99226368-99231234 GCF_900095145.1 Mus pahari
CACCAAACCCAGATACCATTGTGGATGCCAACAAGTGCTTGCTGACAGGAGCCTGATATAGCTGTCTCCTGAGAGGCTCTGCCAGTGTCTGACAAATACAGAGGTGGATGCTCTTAGCCAACCATTGGACTGAGCACAGGGTCCCCAATGGAGGAGCTAGAGAAAGGACCCAAGGAGCCGAAGGGGTTTGCAGCCCCATAGGAGGAACAACAATATCAACCAAACAGACCCCCCACAGCATCCAGGGACTAAACCACCAACCAAAGAAAACACATGGAGGGACCCATGGCTCCAGCACCATATGTAGCAGAAGATGGCCTTGTCCGGCATCAATGGGAGGGGAGGCCCTTGGTTCTGTGGAGGCTCTATGCCCCAGTGTAGGGGAATGCCAGGGCCAGGAAGTGGGAGTGGGTGGGTTGGTGAGCAGGGGGAGGGAGGATGGGATGGGGGTTTTCGGAGGGAAAACCAGGAAAGGGGATAACACTTGAAATGTAAATAAAGAAAGTATCTAATAAAAAGAAAAAAAGAGAGAAAAGCTATTTCACACCTGTGAAAGACTGGGCTTATCCCTACTGTCCACCCAAGTAAATCAAGTTTAAAGGAATTCTATTTTTAAACCCAAGTAAGAGTCAATTAGCACGCTAAGCACTCAAGGTCTTGAATTGGAATTGATGTGACATGTTTGCCAGAGGCTACAGGGAGTGATAGAAGGTTTCCAAACCCCTGAGTAAGACCAGCCCACAGTCCTTGTCTGTCATATCCTATTGTAAATGCTCCACTGTGGTGTTGGGGGGCACACAGAGGGTGGGCAGCTTGTATTTCTGGAGCAAATAAGTGCACAGATAGATGTTTTGATTCCAAATCAGGATTCCAGTTCTTCATTGACTGTGAGGACCGCATTTCATCACCCCCTCCTCCACATGTTACACCCTGAGCCCACACTCCCCATCACACCTTGGTCTCCTTTTAGAGCATCACGTCATAGAAATGGTAGTTCAATTACTATAGAGCTATCCAAGCTTAAAAAATAATACATGTGACAATCTTTGAGCTTGAATATCTGTCCCCACGAACAGTCACCCATCAGCCAGGCAGTCCCTTGGCAAGCTCCACCTCCTTGTGTTAGAATCAGGTATTTCACTCGAGCCATAGAACAGGGGATGGACTCAGTACTGTCTTTCCCAAAGGAGCTGCCACCCAGGGCAAGGAAAGGGAAGACACCTACCTTCTCTCCTGAAAATCCTCTTGCTCCCTGAAATTATGAAGAAATAAAAAATAATTAGGACCTAAAAGAGTGATGTTACCATGAAAAAAAAATACAAAAACAAAAAAACCTGCTTGCCTGCACTTACTATAGCAATATTCACAATAGCCATGTTAGAAAATCCACCTAGAAATTCCTCAATGGAGGAATGGGCTTTGGTTTTGTTTGTTTGTTTGTTTGTTTGTTTAATGTGATATAGATACACAATGGGATGTTATTTAAACATTTTAAAAGAAGAAAAAACATTCTGTCACTTGGATATATGGCATTGTATTAAATGAAATAAAAAACACAAAAGACTAGTAATACATTTATAGAAATGTTTACAAGTGAAAATAAAAAGTCAACCCAAATGTAGACTACTGGTCACCAGAGGTTGGATAGGGAAGAACAGAAAGTGGGGGGGGGGGGGGCTTGGGCTCGACTGGTGTGCTCTATGTGCAGCTACTGAAATAAGACTTTATTCGTAGATACGCCCCATAAATATTAATCAAAACTAAGATAAAAAGGACTGAGGGCTGGCGATACAGCTCAGTGGCAAAGGCTTGCTTAGCTCATGTGAGATCATGTGAGGTGTAGTTTCAGAAGTGTGTGTGTGTGTGTGTGTGTGTGAGAGAGAGAGAGAGAGAGAGAGAGAGAGAGAGAGAGAGAGAGAGATTAGATCAGGCTTGATGAGCTTTTTACAAAGTCAATTGAAGAAAATATACTGATTAGATCAAAATGAATGGCACTCTATCTCTCTCTGTCTCTCTCCTCCCCCCTCCCCCACCCAGTGAATGTAATGGGAGACTCTGGGGGAATGTTCTTGTGCATTGTGTACTCAAATGTTGATTTCTATACCCAGAGATCTGGGTGCAGTCAGGCTTTGGTACTTTGCCTTTGTTATGAAGCATCTCCTGATTTTGTAAGACATTGCTCTCCACCATCTTCTGATTGGTTAAAATGAAGGGCTGGACAGCATATAAGCTGGACAGGAGAGAAAAAGGCAAGACTTCCATGCCCAGAGAGTGGGGGCTCAAGTGGGAGCCAGAAAGTCACTATCTGGACACAGATAAAGAAGGAAGTTCCAGGGCGAGACCAAGATAGCAGATAATGGGCCAAGTGGCTGGGAAGTGGGCCAGACCCGCATCAGCAAACTTCTTCTGGGCTTACTGAAGGAGATCCTCCAATCCTGGATGCTTTAGAGCCATTTAATGCAACCATTTAAAAAGAAGCATTCTGCTCCTCTCCCCCTTAGCTGTTGAAATTTGGGATGCTCAAGCCTACCTCCCAACCATTAGCACACTCAACTCTTGTCTTGATGGTCTTCCCCCTCTCCTGGGACCAGAGCCTGCTCTCCCCAAATGCAGGTCAGGCTAAAGTACTAGGGAATTTGTTCCTCTTAGAACCAGCCCCCATCTCTTTCCTGGGGTGATTTAGAGTAGAATCCCCAGCTCCCTCATGTCTGAGTGCCTAAGGCTCAGGTTCATGTTCAACACTGACCACCAGAGCTCCTCCTCTGCATGAACTTGCTCCACCCACAGGCAGAATCTGATAATTATAGTCTTTTTAGGTCCCTTTCACCTCTATCTTACACTATTACTTCACTCTTGGGGTCTCCTGGTATCAGCTCCCTGCAAACTCTTCGTAGGTCTTACTTCCTGGCCACCTTCAGTCTTAGGAGCAAAAGTTGGAGAAATTACGATGTTTCTCCAACAAGAGGGATGAGAACAGGAAGGGAAAGGAATGTCAAAGTTCAAGGTCACACTTACCTTAGGTCCTCTCACACCTGGACATCCTTCCTCACCTCGAAGTCCAGGAAGACCTCGGGGGCCTCTTTGTCCCTGTGAAGAAAGACACGGGAAGATGCTCTGTCTCCATGCCCACAGTGGTGGTTTGAATGTGTTAAAATAAGCAAAATGATATGCTTATTCCCGCAAAACCTCAGAATTCAAACCTCAGATTTGTCTTAATATCCCCTTCAGACAGCTCAAACTGTGATCTCACAGAGAATTAATTGTTGTTAACACTTGGTTGTAAGTGACATCCTTCCTGTTCTTAAGGTCCGTTTGTCACCTCACCTTGGCAACTTATTCCGTTGAGATCACTTTGTTGTCCCCTTATCTTTATAGAGTTTGGGGAAATCTACTTTACATGTATCTGACTTACGCTTGTTTGTTTGTTTAACATTTGTGAGTGTGTAACAGGGTCTTGCTATGTAGCCCAGGCTAGCACTAAGCTGCTTCTACCATACTGAGGTTATAAATGCTGGTAAATGTTTTCTAATTTTTTGAAGTTTATTATTATTGGTGTATGTGAGTGTGTGTGTGAGTGTGTGTGTGTGTGTGTGTGTGTGTGTGTGTGTGTGTACATATGCATGTCTGTGCACAGGTGTAAGGGACTACAGCAAATATGTGTAAGTCACAGTACACCTTGTGGGAGTTGGTTCTCTTTCCACTATTGATTCCAGGGGTCAAACCCTGGTTGTGAGGCTTACACAGCGAGCACATTCAACCACTAAGGCATCTCACTAGCCAAGTTCCTTTTTTAATATAATAGAATTTAATAGAATAGAATTTAATAGAATAGAATTTAATAGAATAGAATTGCCTGCTAGGTTTTGAGGTTTCTGTCAATCAGCATCTCAGCAGAGACGCCAGTCACATGAGAGACGGTGCCGCTCCTGAGGTGGGTCCTCCAATCTCAGTCCCCAGAGTCCCAGAAGGCCTCAGCAGCCCAGCTGAGACCCCAAACATGGAGGAACACCTGGCCTTTGAGCCCTTTTGGGTTCTCTCACCCACAAGGTCAATGAACATAACAAAATAGTTCTTCCTTTAATCTTGTGCATGGATGTCTGTGTGTTCATGTGTGTTTTGTGTGGGTGAAGCACATCTGTCCCATGGCCTGGTATGGAAGGAAGAAGACAACTTTGCCTTCCTCTCTGTGCACACTACAATATCTAGCTTTGTGTGAGTCTGGAATCCAGACTCAGGTCACCATGCTTGCATAGCTTTGTATGAGTCTGGGATCCAGATTCAGGTCACCATGCTTGCATAGCTTTGTGTGAGTCTGGGATCCAGACTCAGGTCACCATGCTTGCATGGCTTTGTGTGAGTCTGGGATCCAGATTCAGGTCACCATGCTTGCATGGTTTTGTGTGAGTCTGGGATCCAGATTCAGGTCACCATGCTTGCATGGCTTTGTGTGAGTCTGGGATCCAGACTCAGGTCACCATGCTTGCATGGTTTTGTGTGAGTCTGGGATCCAGACTCAGGTCACCATGCTTGCATAGCTTTATGTGAGTCTGGGATCCAGACTCAGGTCACCATGCTTGCATGGTTTTGTGTGAGTCTGGGATCCAGACTCAGGGCACCATGCTTGCATAGCTTTGTGTGAGTCTGGGATCCAGACTCAGGGCACCATGCTTGCATAGCTTTGTGTGAGTTCTGGGATCCAGACTCAGGTCACCATGCTTGCATAGCTTTGTAGGAATTCTGGGATCCAGACTCAGGGCACCATGCTTGCATAGCTTTGTGAGAGTCTGGGATCCAGACTCAGGTCACCATGCTTGTATGACTTTGTGAGAGTTCTGGGATCCAGACTCAGGTCACCGTGCTTGCATA
>NC_034599.1:99231665-99248762 GCF_900095145.1 Mus pahari
GGATCCAGACTCAGGGCACCATGCTTGTATGACTTTGTGAGTGTCTGGGATCCAGACTCGTGTCACCATGCTTGCATAGCAAGCACTCTGTCCACTGGGCCATGTTGCCAGCCTCAGAACATTCGTTTACACCATTGAGTTGGAGGGCGCGTTTGAGAGAGGTATTATATCTGGAAGAATAAACTGTCTATTCCTAGACATGTTCAACTTGAACATACAAATTTATGTTCACACCTCTGACAGCATTCCACCCACAAAGATATCTCTGGCGTTGAGCAGGAAAACTGGACCATTTTTAGAAAAACAATATTCAGGGCTGTTCAGAGGACAACCCACAGTGAAGTCATCTTCTCTTGTAAGAAATCGCATGAACCACAAAAGCGGGTCAGAGAGATGACTCAGTGGGCAAAAGAGCCGGGTGAGCAAGCCTGGTGTGAGTGCCCGGCACCTGGGTAAAAAGCCTGATGCTGTGATAAGAACTGATGATCCCAGTATTCATGTATGAAGACAAGAGGCAGAGACAGAATTGTCAGGAGTTGTCCAAGCCAGTGGGCCTAAGTCTGCAATACATAAACAAAGAAATCCTGCCTCAAAAGTATGGAAGAAGAACCCAGTCCTGAAAGTAACCTCCATGCAACACACACACACACCACATACATACATACATACATACACACACACACAACACACACACAAACACACAAACACACACACTTTAAAGGAAATAATACTGGCTAGCACTGTACTATCAAATACGATAGGCCATAGCCAAGCTCTCAAAAGGCATCCACTCCAAAGAGAAAGGTGCTGCACGTGAAAACTGCAGATGTGAAAGAAAATGTATTTTTAAGTAAGATACCTTGTTGATTTATATGTTATGTATTATGAACTGTGTTGAAGTCATGTAGGTATATTAAGTGGAAGAAATATATTATTAAAACAGTCTCCATCCATTTCACCCCCTTTAAAGTGCTGCAACAATAAAACTTAAAATTATAAATTCCCCTCATATTTCTAACTCTGTCATAGAAGTCTATAAAGATATCTTGACTAATATGATGTTAGAAAAACTGAGAACAAAACTATCCCCTAGCCAGTCAAGTCCTGAGCTCTCCTGGTGATCTGAAATCCAAGAACCCTAAATGAGGGACTTTACACATATCTAATGTGGGCCCAGCTCACTGACCCACCCCACACATATAAAAAATAACATTTAAAGGACATTTTAAACATCATCAAAAAATTAGGAGGTATGTGTTTGATAGTTCTGAGTGAAATAGCAAAACTCACTTCAGTGAGGCTGTGCTAACTGAAGAAAGGGGCTGGGGATGGGCTGGGCGATTCTCCCAAAACTGCAAAGTAGATTGGTTCACACAAGTCGTGACAGCTACATGTTGCCTTTAATTTCTGCTTATCCCACAGGGTGGGTGTAGGGGAAGGATGGATGGCTCAGTGGTCAAGTGCACTGACTGCTCTTCCAGGGGTCTTAGTTCTGTTCCCAACACCCACATGGCAGCCACAACTGCCTGTAACTCCAGCTCCAGGGGGTCCGACACTCTTTTCTGGCTTCTCTGGGTACCAGGTACATAGGTAATATATAGATACATCTGCAGGCAAAAGACTTTTATACAAATTAATTTAAAAAAAAAAACAGGTGAAGAAAGAAAATATCTACACTTGTATGTGGAATAACTCACAGAGGGTATTTTTCCCAATTACACTCCAATGTTATTTTCTTCCTCTTTCCACCTCCTCCTCAAGGAAACCTTTTTTATTTTAATTTATTTACTTTACTACATCCTGATACGGTTCCCCTCCCTCCTCTTCCCCCAGCCCTCCCCTCTCCCCTCCCCCACCTCCTCCTGCTCTTGCTCTGCCTTTCTCCTCAGAGAAGGGGAGGTTTCCCATAGATATCCATTTACCTTGGCATATCAACACACAGAAGGATTAGGCAGTCCAGTTAGGGGAAAGGGATCCAAAGACAGGGAACAGGGTCATAGAAAGCCCCTGGTCCAGCTGTTAGGAGTCCCACGTGAAAACCAAACTGCATATCTGTTACACGTGTGCAAAGAGCACAGGTCCATCCCATGATCATTCTCTGTTTAGCAGTTCAGTCTCGGTGAGCCGCTATGGGCCTCCAGTGTGGTTTTCTATTTTAACTCTCATTCTCTCCCCAGCATGAGCTGGAGGGAAGAGCTACAGAGAAAGTGGTACCAGGTCAGTCGAGAGGCAGAAACAGCCATGTAAGTGCAGCTGCCTCCTAAAAGCTAAAAGTGTAAAACAGTGTTCTTTTCCTGTTGACTTTTTGTCAAAGATGTTCATTCTTTATAAAGTAAGATATTGTGTATATTAACACTTAGTGGGGGTTTTGCCATTAGGAAATAAGTAAATAAAACTCTCTCCATTTTAACTTGGAGTAGATATTACGAGAATAAAACCCAAAGCTGGGAAAGACTGAGGGATACAAACACACACACACACACACACACACACACACACATTGGTGAGGTCTTCAGTAATAGTTAAGATCATAAAGACTGAAGGATGGGAGACTAGAGAGCCACAGGCAAGAAGGTGTAAACTCAATTGTGAGTACATTCTGGGCTCTAATGCACAGCATGACAGCCACAGTGAACACAGAGCATGAGCTGCTCGAAATTCTCTAAGGAGGCTGACCCGAAATGTTCTCACTGCACACCCGAAAAAGTGCTGACTGCCATGTGGCCAACCTGCCAATGGCCTCAACTGTATGGTGATCTCACAGCACAGGCGAATATGAAAACATTAAGCCGGGCGTGGTGGCGCACGCCTTTAATCCCAGCACTCGGGAGGCAGAGGCAGGTGGATTTCTGAGTTCGAGGCCAGCCTGGTCTACAAAGTNAAGCCGGGCGTGGTGGCGCACGCCTTTAATCCCAGCACTCGGGAGGCAGAGGCAGGTGGATTTCTGAGTTCGAGGCCAGCCTGGTCTACAAAGTGGAGAAGAAGAAGAAGAAGAAGAAGAAGAAAAAAAAAAAGAAGAAGTAGAATAAAAAAAAAAAAAAAAAAAAAAAAAAAAAGAAGAAGAAAACAAGAAAACATTGAGTTTATATACCTCAGGACATGAGGTCCCATCTGTCAACTAAATCTCAATAACGCTGGGGTGATAAAGAGGAGAACCGTGTCTTGAGACCAGAAAGGTTGACAACTAGGGGTGTGGCCTGCAAAGCAACTTTCAAATAAGCTCCTGGGACAAAGGACTTTAAAAATCGACTGAAACCGATGGAATTCATGTGTCTTCCTGGTGTTGTTGGGATGGGGTGAAGATGGCCCACCACATTCCACTCTCCGGCCCTACAGTTCTCTCTCTAACACACATTTGTGATCAGTGATAAACAAATGATGCACACCATTCTCTTGAAGCACATCCTGGGGTTGGGATGAGATAGCCAGGTTTTTAAGCAAACCTTAAGTGGTTCGCCGTAATTCCAGAGCCTTCACTGCCACTCAGAAAGAACTGAGTGACTGTGTTATATATTAAGAATGGACATGGTTTCTCTTCAGCCCCTCTCGTTACGCCAGTCATAATCATGGAGGCTTGACAAGAGTAACCAACCTCCCTGGTTTAGCCGATGGTTAACAGGTAGGAGAGGGGGCAAGAAAGGAAGGGAGGCTGAGGCCGAGGAAAGATGCAGTACTTACGTGGTCTCCCTCTTCACCAGGATGGCCGGGGAGCCCATCCAAACCCCTCTCTCCCTGAGAAAACAAGAACCTGAAGTAAGTAACTCGGACTCTAGAGTCGTCATCATTTCTCAAGTCTGTGCAAAATAATTTAATTGCTACTATGAGATAGCTTTGTCTCACTATGTCCACATGTTATTTTTTAAAAATCTAGTAGCTACCGGAGGAAGTACACAGACATGGAGACCCTTGGCCTGTATTCCAGGGAGAATAGGAGCGTGTATGTGCCTGGCTCGTCAGATTATTGCTGCGCTTACACAACTTTTTAATCCATTCTATCATGAAAACTCAGACCGAAACTAGTTTCCAGTTTCAAGTTTGAAGGGGAGGAAAAGTGTTAGTCCTAAACAGGTCTTCGACCTTACTTTTAAAACAATCTGCAGCGTCTGGAGAGACTGCTCATGGTTCCAGCAACAACATGGTGGCTCACAGCCATCTATAGTGTCATCTGATGCCCTCTTCCATCCGGCACGCAGGTGTTCATGCAGATAGAGCACTCATATACATGAAATAACTAAATCTTAATTAAAAAAAAAAAACAAAAACAAAACAAAAAATCTGCAAAAGGTCAGGCTTCAGATGACTCATGAGGAAGGGTTTATTTCTAACTCAATTTGTTTAGTCTTTGGTTTGGTTTTGTTTTTTTTCAGTTTTAAGCTAAAATTGTATCATCCTAAGGAATGTTGGCTTGCTGTTTAAAAGGTAGATTTGTTTATTTAGCCTAAAATTCACCAAGAAAATCAGTGAGGCATGTTTTATTTGTAAAATTCAATACAACCAAGCACTCAGTTCTAACCAAGCAGGGAAGTCAATCTTTTCTGACCCTCCAGACGCTAGCATTGGTGACCTGGTGACTCAGTTGCCACTCACGGTAAGAGGTTCCGAAATTCAATCCTCTAGTCTAATGTTAAAAAAACACAAGAGAAACCTGTCACTAAGGACTAACTTCAGTTTCTTTTTCAAAAAGTCTCTATAGGACCAGGGATGTAGTTCAGTTGGCAAGGCGCTTGCCTGACATGCATGAAACCCTGGGTTCAACCTCCAGCACTGCATAAACCAAGCACGATGATGCATACCACTAATCCTGGCACTTAGAACTGAAGCCAGGACAATCAAAACATCAAGGTCATATTCAGTTACATGAGAAGTTCAAGGCCAGGCTGGGCCACTTGAGACCTTATCTCAAAAAACAAAACAAAACAAAACAAAAATCATTACGTACTTTGCACTGCTTCTAACTGATCACACTGATCCACAAACCCATTAAGAACTCATCCCAGGGGTTGAGCTCCCAAGTTAAGAGAACCAACTGCTTTTGATGAAGACTCAAGTTCACTTCCCAACACCCACAACAGATGGGATGGGACAGCCTCTGCAGGCACCAGCTAAGCATGGGGGTGTACATACAACTAATAAAAAAAATTAAACTTTTTTTTTTTAAAAAAAAAAACCCTCATTCTAGCCAGTGATGGTGGCACACATCTGTAATTATCTTCAGCTCAAAGTCATCCTAGCTGCCTGGGTCAAGAACAGTGTCTAAGATGGTAGCTCAGATTTGAGGCTATGTACCTGTCACAAAACTTTGGTTTCTTTGAACAGGGAACCTTGAAACCTGGCCAGCCCCTGGTTGCTGGGTGCAGCAGCACAGGCCTGCAATCTCTGCACTGGAGGGGCAGGGGACAGGGGGAGAACTCTGCAGCTTGCTGGACAGTTGGCTGGCCTTACCCAATGGGAAACGCCGGGTTCAGACAAAGACTACCTCAAACGTAAAAGTGAGCAAACTGATGGGCTGGGCTGGACACAATGCATATCTTTAAGCCAGCACTTGGGAAAGAGAGGCAGGCAGATCTATGCAAGTTCAAGGCCAGCCTGGTCTACAGAACAAGCTCTATGCTAGATTACATAGTGAAAACCTTTCTCAAAAAAGAAAAGGAAGAAAGGAAAAAAGGAAGAAAAGAAAGGAAAAGAAAAGAAAAGAAAAAATAAAAATATACAGCCTGAATTTGACCCCTGGACACACACGGTAGAGAGACCCAATTCTCAAAGATTGCCCTCTGACTTCCATGTGAATACTATGGCCTGAATGTGTGCACACACACACGTGTACAAATAAATAAATATAATAAAAAATTCAATTGAAAATCAATTTAAAAATATAAAAAGGCAATGTTATATGGTAGAAAGACTAGACTATAGTGAAGTCAGATAAACACAGGAGTTCAACTTCCGAATGGCCTTCTGTACTGTGCAATTTGGGAAGCAGGTTGTCTACTCCCTCAGAACTTCAGGATCACATGTGTAAAATAACAAGGTCCCGAAAGGTTTGCCAGGACTGCTGCAGAGTCAGGAAGAAGGCTGTGAGGACATAAGAGTGGTGTGCGTTGGGTACTGAGTGTCACCTCTCTCCCTTCCCCATCCTCACCCAGGAACTCTTACCTCCTCCCCGCGACTCCCGGGATCACCTCTGACCCCATCGTCTCCATAACACTTGGCATACATGTTACAGCATGTCCTCTCCACAATTGTGTCCTGAAACACAGAACCTGTGTCACATGTGGTTTTTCCTTTCTGGGTTACACTACACACTAGACAGGCAAAGTTCTCCCCCTGCCTCACCCCCCTATCCCACACTCCACAGCTTTCAAAGTCATCATCATCGCCAATCCTCATCATCACCACCACCACCATCAGGACCAAGTGTAGAACGAAGCTTTGGAAGAGGACTCACGAGTTGCTTCAGTAAGACGCTTGGGAGGGACGGCAGACTGGAGCTCAGAGGCTGCCTGTACGCAAACCCTCTGCCAAACTCCAGCTCCTGCAGCTCTTCTAATTTATGAGCACCTCCCAGGCCGATGAGCAGCAGTCCGGAAAGCCCTTCGAAATGACAACAGTGAGGTTTACTACCCATCTTTAGAACCCACCTGTCTCTGTCTCAGTTGGTCACTCAAGGTCCCACCATCGCCACAGCCTCAGTCTGTCTCGTCTCAAGCTGCATTTTTGTTAAAATTGAAACATGTCCCCGGGCTAGGTGGGTTGGCTCACATCTGCAGCCCCACAACATGCAATCGAAGACAAGGTCAGGAGTTCGAGGTCTACTTGGGCTGCAGGAACTGTTTGGGCTGCCGAGACTGAGCTACACAACAAGACTCTAACAGGAGGGGGAGGAGGAGGAGGAGGAAGAGAAGGAAGAAGAGGAGGAAGAGGAGGAGGAAGGGGAAAATACAACTAGCCTTCTTTTCCATTGCTGTTGGTGTTATTTGGTTTGGTTTGGTTTGTTTGTTTGTTTGTTTGTTTCATTGAGATTCTACTTATGTAGCCCTGGCTGGCCCAATGCTTTCAAGAAAGCCCAGGCTAACCTCGAACTATCAACGGTCATCTTGCCTTTCCTTCAAATGACTTTTCTTCTTATTTTTGTTTGAGGTTTATTTATTTTTATTTTGTACATATGAGTACATGTCTGAATATATGTATATTCACTACATAGAGTGCCCACAGAGGCCAGAGAAGGTATCAGGTCCCCAAGGACTGGGGTTACAGATGGCTGTGAGCTGCCATATGCGTGTCTGAAATTGCACTTGAGTCACCTGGAAGAGCAGTCAGTGCTCCTTACCATGGAGCCAGCTCTCCAGCGCCTCTGCTGCCTTTCTTGTATTGTTACATCCTTCTAAACCTACCCCTGACGCTGGCTTGAAGTTTATGCTAGGAAATTATGTCAAGGGACTGGTAAGATGTAAATCAAGTCACTTGTTGCCAAGACTAACAACCTAAGTTCAATCCCCAGATCTGCATGGTAGAAAGAGAGCACTGATTGCCGCATGTGGTCCTCTGACCTCCACATGTGAGCCATGTGTGCATCCACATACGCATATACATATGTGTGAACGAAAATGAGGATGCGACAGCTCCAAGGTATGACTGTAGAGAAGGGTTTTACTGTGAATCTGAAGAGGAGAACAGCTAGAGGCATCAGGAAGGGTCCAGACTGAACCAGACCATGAGACAGAGAGGGAGAGAGAGGAGAGGAGAAGCAGAACAAGAGAGGAAGGAGCCCAGGAACAAGAGAGCACCGGAGGAATCAAGAACAGAACTGGGAGAAAAGAGGCCCAGCCATGGGGCCAAAAGTGGCTAGATTATATAGAATTATATAGGATTAGAAGCTGGGGAAGGGAAGCTCAGCCCTGGGCTGGAGGAGGCCGAGGTACTGAGTGACGCTTGCTCCAAGTTTCTTTGGGACCTGACAGTGTGCACACACATGAATACACGCAAGTAAATAAAAGTTAAAATGAATAAATAATGTCTAGGGATGTGGATGTAGTGTAATGATAGAACACTTGCTTAATATACATATGCCCCTCCTCAATATATATATTGAAGACATATATATGACATATATATACATATATATTGAAGGCATATATATACACATACATATATAGTGTAGATATATATACATATACATATACATATACATATATATCACCCTGGTAAGGAAAGAAGGAAGGAAGAAGAGTTCTGGTAATTGTGTGACAGCTTATGCATATTCTGATTCCCTTCTTGAGGATGCACAGTAAAATTGCACTTATAAATTTTAGATTTGTTTTATTTTATATATATGAATATTTTGCCTATATACATGCCTGTGTACCAAACACATCCCAGGTACAATCAGCAGTCAGAAGAGGGATGCCCAGGATCCCCTGGAACTGGAGTTACACACAGGTGTGAGTCACTATGTGGGTGCAGGGAGCCAAGCCAGGTCCTCTATAAAAGCAACAGTGTTCTTGACCACTGAGCCATCTTTCCAGTCCTGGGACTTCATTTCTTAGGGAAAGTTATAAACTTCAGTAAGCCTCAATTCCTTACCTTGAAAAGTGTTTTAAGTTCAAAGTGATAGTGTTGCTCCATCAAATAAGAGACGAACAGAAATGGCACATGTCACTCCCAGGGACAACGCTTCAAGGCAGTGTGCAGTTCTGCCATTTCCCAGGCCACAGTGGTTAAAAAGTACCTGAGTGTCCAAGTGGAAAGCGGGAGGCAGAAAGTACATAGATTCTGACCACCTCGAGCCGCGAGATCTGGGGGTTGTGTGCATTTGGACAGAACTTATCCTATTAATGAAATTGGCACTAAAAGATCAGCGGAGTCTACTCACACAAGACCAGATGGACATAGGGGTTTAAGAAATTCAACCAAGAATTGCCATGTTTGTTGAATGTCATAACAAGTATTACTGTTGATATTTTAATCAGTAAACTTTCAGCATATACACAGTTGGCGTTTTGCTACTGAACAAGCCACTGACAATCTTGTACGTATTCCCAGTTATTCCTTAAATATAGATTCTTTGCAATTGCTAGGAGTGGGAGATGGCTCCACATCCCTGACTCACACAAGGGACACCCGGCCTCAGCCCTTTGGAACCCTGCTCCACCCACTAGGGCAGGTGGCTTCCTGGAGCCCATCCCCACCTGAGGCATAAGGGGCTCAGCCTAGGTGGGAGGGGCCAGTCCCTTCAGGGCACATGCAGAGGTATGCTTACCTCTGCTGCGAAGGAACTCCGAGGTTCTCCTCAGCCTTTCTAGGTCTTCATCAAGTCCGTCTGTAAACACTAAAAGGACCTGGGGAACAGAGGTGAGGTGGTGAGAGAGTTGGAGAGGGAAGGGAAGAGGGCAGGAAGAATGGAGGAAATGAAAAAAAAGAAGAGAATGCAGAAGCATACAATATAAATTGCACAATTCTTTTTTATTTTTTATTTTATTTATATATAAATATATATTTTATAAATATATTTCTTTTGTTTTGTTTTGTTTTGTTTATCGAGACAGGGTTATATATTTATTTCTTGTTTATTTTATATTTTTAATTTATATATAATTTTATATGATAAGTTAGATATATTTATGTATATATAAATATATACAAGTCTATGTCATGTACCATACATATATGTTTTTTCAAGATAGGGTTTCTCTGTGTCTGGCCATCCTGGAACTTGCTCTGTAGACCAGGTTGGCCTCAAACTCAGAACTCAGAGCCTACCTCTGCCTCTAGTGCTGGGATCAAAGGTATGCACCACTACCACCTGGCCACAATTCTTAAAATACAAGTGATTTTTTTTAATTGTGCCCAGCCTACTCCTTCTGACTTACCCATTTGTTACTAAATTACAAATCTATTTTTATTTTAGCTTTCCCTCCCCTTCACAAGGGGGACGGGTGTTGTTGTTGAAACAGTCTAAAGTATTCACTGATAGATACTTTACAAAAGTTGTCTCCTCCATCTTTTATCCATTCAAAAAATAGCAGAGTGCCGGTAACAAGAGGAGGGAAGGCAGGTAGGGGACACTATGGATGGAGAATAAAACTGAGTGTAAGCTAAGTCTGAGTTATACCATTTAGGGGACATCAGGAAGACAGACTAAGCTTTGTGGGTGTGCTTGGCCTGCTCAAGGTAATAAGAGAAAAATACAGATTCTCTCTGAAAATAGCTGTGAGTGCACATAAGAGACCAGGGGGCCATACAGCAGCCTCTGAGTGTCTTGAGAATAAATCGTGCAGATAGGGCATGGTGGCACATCCCTTTAATTCCAGCACTGGTAAGGCAGAGGCAGGTGGAGCTCTGTGAGTTCAAGGCCAGCCTGAGCTACACAGAGAGACCCTGTCTCAAACAAACAAGCAAAAGAAGGAATTAAGCCATGGAAAGATCTGGATAATTAACCAGTGAGCAGCTAGAAGACAGGCCTTTATTCTCTGCTCCTTCCTTGTTTAGCACAGAGCCTCCGGGGCTTAATAAAGATATACCCAATGAATGGAAGTCACCTCTTGTCAGTTCTGTTGGCTTCAGTTACAAAAGCTTTTGAATCCTACCCTGCTCCAGTACCCTGGGTTCTAGGCATGTAGTACCTTCACTTTAGCAAGAGACAGGTGGATGGCAGTCTCTCCCAGGGACTGCAGAAAGTCTACATCCATATGGTTGTTCACAGAACCCTGATGCACCAAGAACTTCTGGATGGTCTCATCGCTGTATTTCTCAAAGCCAGAGTCAAAGACTGGCTGGTCGCTGGAGCCTGGAACCACATAACGGAACCTCGGCTCCATCTGGCCAGGAGCCTCGCAGCTGATGTTAGAGAGAAAAGCCAGCTGTTGCATCAGCTCCGGCAGCAACCTTCCAAGTTCCTGCTGAACTCGCTCTGAAGAGGTTGAGGTATCAACTCCTACAGACAGATCTATGTTGCATCCTTTGAAAATGGAAAAGCAAGGTCAGTCGCCTGTAGCTGCAGAAGATAGTATAGCAATAAATAAATAAATAAATAAATACCCTCCAGGCAACTCCCAGAAGTCCAAACTTAAATAGATTAAGTTGGGGGGGGGGGTTATTTGTTACATAGTACAGGCTAACTGATACAAAGCACACCTTGCTGTGCCTTTGTGGTTGCAGTTCCTATTTCCTCTGCCTGGGGTGTTCTTTCCCATGCAACTGATTGATGTATCCAAAGTCCCTGCCTGACCCTCCTCCCAAGTGTTCTGATTTTACCTGCATCTCCTCTGATCAAGTACTTAACATCCTGTGCATCTGTCAAAGCTTCACCTAGTCTTCTCTTCTACTCAACAGGGGTTCCTTAAGAGCGGGAGCTATGGCATCTATTCTCCCATGACCTAATACATCGCTGTATGTCTAACAGGTACTGGGGCCTATAAATAAGTCTTGAGTCACCTTCAGCCCTGGGAATTTTCTTCCTCATCTCCCGGCCATACATCAGTCACATTTGGGCGTATGGGAAACTATTAGAAAAGGTCGGTGCTGAATGGAATACTCTGTTTTCTGTTTCTTCTGCCTGAAAACCTGCAAGTCCCTCTGGGGAAACTAAATCTAGAATTTGAAAGTCCACTGGTATTTCAGGCTATAATTAGTGTATAATCAGCCCATTTACAAAATTCCATTAAGAATGCAAAATTGATGCTCACAGATAACATCTAGCTTAGGATGTAGATGAGTGAATAACTTAGCAGCCATGAAAGAGCTAGTACTATTAATTACTTCAACAGGAGCAATGCATAGTTAAAACTACTTTAGACAAGCTAGATATGTGGACATTTTCTTTTTTTTTTTTTTTTTCTTTTTTTTTTTTTTTTCTTTATTTACATTTCAAATGCTATCCCGAAAGTTCCCTATACCCCCCCCATCCCCTGCTCCCCTACCCACCCACTCCCACTACTTGGCCCAGACCTTCCCTTGTGCTGGGTCATATAAAGTTTGCAAGACCAAGGGGCCTCTATTCCCAGTGATGGCACGATTAGGCCATCTTCTGCTACATATGCAGCTAGAGTCTCCTTAAATCTTCACACATGGTAGGCTAACAGGATGGCTCAACAGATAAAGAGGTGCTTGCTGTCAAGCCAGAAGACATGAGTTCATGGCCCCTCATGATAGAAGGAGCACAACTGGGGTAAGTTATCCTCTGCACACGCATGCTCACACACACACACACACACACACACACACATGCACTAAAATAAAGGGGTTTTTTATTTATTTAATCTTCATACATCGGAATACTTGACTCAGAAAAATTTAAACTACAGATTAGGAAATAGAATTTGGGGAGGAATAAGTATGTAGTTGGCCCTTCACCAATAAAATGTTTCCCCAATATCTGAGATCTAGGGCTGGGATGTGAGGGCATACCCACACTAGCTGTGTCTGAAGCTAGCACAATGAAAAGTGTCTGTCTCCTGCTTTCAGATCACATAACTTGTTTTTAAATCTAGTTCAGGTTCACAAAATGGCACTCACAGATATAAACCCCATTTCTATGTTAGACCCGATTTTATACAGGAGAGCTCTTGCTTTGTGTATGTGGGTATTATTGTGTTTCTAATTTACATCCCCCTAGAACCTTCTGAGCTGGTTTTATTCAGTAATTAACAAAGGCGAGGAGCCATTTTCTTTTCTGTTAATGGAGAGGGTTGGATCTTGGCAGGCAATCTCCAAGGTCTTTTTCAGCTTTGTGACTCTAGATTTCTGTTATTAATTAGTTCCTGGCTGTTATTAAAGTGTCTAGTCTAATCTCATCAAAAAGTTAAAAGAAAACCTGGATGAGCAAAAATTCCAATCCAACTGAAAAAAAAAAAAACGGAAAGAAAAGGTGGGTGCTGTTCACCTGCAAAGAAAGGAAATATAGGACTTTGACACCTGATGGATTTGAATTACAACATACGGAGTATCCCATGATCCTTGTTTTTTTGTTTTGCTTTGCCATTTGGGGGTCTGGGTTGTCTTGTTTGAGGCTAGTGTGCTCTACCACTGAACTACACCTCCACCTCCATCTTTACAATAACTGCACCCATATGTTTGTTCTAAATTATTTCCAAAGTCACTGGGCTACCACAAAGCAATGCTCATCTCAAAACAGCATAAGCAAAGACACTAATTTAATACGTCAGAAAAACAGATTTTCAAGCTTGAATGGGATAAAGAGAGTGATAGCATTCCTTCTAGGTTCCACCCACAGTTACCTGGTAACAGCCAGATAGACCTGGCTTACTATGAAAGGGCTATTTGCCCCCTCCTCTCTCTCTTACTCTCTTATACTCTCTGACTCTCGTCTCTCCCTGACCCCTTTCTACCTCTCTCCCCTCCCCCTGAATTGAACTCAGTGGATCTCTCACACACATACATGCACATGCACATGCATGTGCATGTGCACACATGTACATGCACATGCATGTACACATGCACACATATACACACACATGCACATACATACACACATGCATACACACACTCACTGGGAAGAAGAGTGGGTGCCTCAGGAGTGGAGGGGAATGAAAGGGGTGATGGCATAAAAATGACTGATTTGCATTAAAGACATGGATAAAACTTTCAAAGAGTAATTAGTCAATTAATGTTTTAAAAGAAGACTCCCCCCCCCCCCGACTTCCCAGTCTTCGTTTTAACACTGTCCCAGATGATTCCAACATGTTTATGTTTCTAAGACCTAATCATTCTATATTATACTGCATCCAAAGGTACACTAGTGGCCCAGCAAGGTGGTACACACACCTTTAATCCCAGCACTCAAGAGGCAGAGGCAGGTGGATCTCTGGAGACCAAGGCCTACCCTAGTCTACATAGCAAGTTCAGGGCTAGCCAGGGATGTATAAAGAAACCCTGTCTCAAAAAAAATAATAAAAGGCACCACATAGACCATCTGTAGAGCCATCTGCCTTGAGAATGTAGTTCAGTAGTAGAGCATTTGCTTAGCATTCCCAAAGCCTTGTATTGGGGGGGTGGGGGGGGGCATCTGTGGATCTGGGTTCACTTCCCACCTCTCACACAAGTCTGTAACTCCAGTCCTAGAGGGAATCCAATGCCCTCTTCTGGTCTCCATGGGCATTGCACATTTGTGGTCCACAGACATACATGCAAGCAAAACACTCACAAAATAAAAATAAACATTTGGAAAAAATGAAAAGTTAGCTATTCTAGGGGGTTTGAGATGGAATCTAATGGCAGAATGGTTTGCCTGGAAAACTCAAGGCTCTGGATTAAGTCCTCAAAGCTGCAATATAGGGAATATGAGTGCACGTGTGTCTGTGTATATGGATGTGTGTCTGTGTGTCTCTGTGTGCATGTGTGTCTGTATCTGTGTGTGTGCATGTGTTTGTGTGTGCATGTATCTGTGTATCTCTGTGTGTGTTTGTCTATGAGTGCCTTTGTGTATATGTGGTTCTGTATATGTATGTGTGTCTATGTGTGTATCTGTGTCTATGTGTGTGTGTCTGTGTGTATATATCTGTGTGTGTATCTGTAAGTTTATCTGTGTCTATGTGTGTGTGTGTCTGTGTGTCTGTGTGTATGTGTCTGTGTGTGTATCTGTAAGTTTATCTGTGTCTATGTGTATGTGTCTGTGTGCACGTGTGCATGTGTCTGTGTGTGCATGGATCTGTGTGTCTCTGTGTGTATTTGTGTATGTGTGTCTACGTGTGTCTTTGTGTATTTGTGTATGTTTCTGTGTGTGACACTGTTGTGTCAAGAGCTCAGAGCCAACAGATGCCTTCCCATCCAACTCCTGCCTAGCTAAAAGGATCAGAGTTCTACATTATTAAGAGAGCAAACAGGGTCCTCGACATCTCTGACAGCTTGCAGAACAAATAACTTTTCTGTCACTCACCTTGGGAACTACAGACCTCATAAAGAATTTCCTTTTCCAGGCTCTGCAGGGACTCAAAATTTTCCTCCTGGTATACTTTGTCCTGGTCATTGGTGATCTCCAAAAGCTGGGCTCTTTGAACATCTCCTACCCCAATAGCAAAAATAATTATGTTTCTGTCCCTGAGGGCTTTGGCTGGGGGAGCTACATTATCCTTGGAGACCCCGTCGGTGATCACAATCAAATACTGATGAACTCTGGGTCTCCCTCCTCTTGAACTGTCAAAAAAGGGCAGAGTGAAATTCAAGGCTTTCCCAGTATAGGTACCATCACTCATCTGTTGGACATTCAAGATGGCTCTGCACATGTCCACCTTGGAGAAGTACTGGTTAAGCCTGAATTCTTCCCGGGGAGTGGAGCTGAACTGCAGAAGGCCAATCTGAATTTCATCAGCACCGATGTTAGACTGGTTCACCATCCTCTCCATGAAGTCCTTCATCTTTTCGAAGTCTTTAGGAGCAATGGATTCTGAGCCATCAATCAAGAAGATGATGTCAGCTTTCTGACTCTTACAGTCTGGGGGTAGGGGCAACACAAGAGGACATTTGGTCAGAACCTGGAACCAGTGGGTTACAAACTCCCCACGGACAACCAAGGGAGCAGAGACACAGCACAAAAATATTTTCAAAGGGAATGAGGAGTAGTCAATAAACTTTCTGCAACTCAGCACAAACAAGTCTCAAAATAAGACCCAGCCGTGGGATAGAGACATAAAATTTGACCAGCTTGGTTTAGGCCAGGTCACTGTCACTCTGTGCTCAAAAGTCACTCACCAGCCAGTGGATTACGTAAGAGAATAAAGATCATTCACATAACTAAGGATCCACAAAATAGATTTTTAAAAATCTTACTCTATCAGCAGTAAAGGCCATGGCAAGGTGCCCGTGCTCCTGTAAGTAACCTCGCACCCATGATCCCATAATTCACTGGGTTGCAAACAGAGGAAAATGAAAAAAAGAAAAGAAAGAAAAAGAGAGGAAAAAAACTACAAAAAATAGAAGGGGCAGTTAGAAAAGGAAAAGGAGATCAGCAGAAAGAAGACTAATGGGATGAATATGATCAAAATATACACATACATAGAATATAATGAAAGCCGATTATCATGCATAATTAATATATAATCACTTGTTAGTTCTTACTCTCTGAGGAGCAGATGTCCCGAATGACTTCCTGGTGGATGGATTTCAAGGAGTCAAACTCATATATGAAAAACATCTTTTTGCTTGCTATTTCCTCAAGCTCGGTCGTATTAGCATCCCTTACTCCAATGGCATAAATATTGACTCCGATGTCCCTCAATCCCTGTGCGGCCTCAGCCACCGGGTCTGTAGACTTTCCATCAGTGATGACAATGAGGTATCGGGCAACGTCGATTCTGGCAGTGTCTTCGAAGACTGGTACCATTTTGCTTAAGGCCTTACCAGTGGTGGTACCACCTCCCCCCTGCTGGATGTTGTCAATGGCTGTGCTCAGTCCTGCCATGCTGGCATACTGGGTGAGGAAAAACTGGCTTACAATTCTGTCTGAGTACTGAATGACTCCAAATCGTACTCTGTCGGGCCCAATGTGGAACATCTTTATCACCTCCTTCATGAAGTCCTTCATTTCAATGAAGTCGTTGGGTCTGATGCTGCCAGATCCATCAATAAGGAAATAAATGTCTGCCTTCTCCACACTCACGCAGCCTGGCCAATGAGAAGAGGCCGCAACCCATTAGAACCGAATGTCAGGAGGAGGTATGCAGCCAAAGCCACTGATCCTGACTACCACCCTACACCCTCAGTACCCATAATCCCCTGAGCACGCAGCATCTTAAGCCTCTTCCTGGGAAGAACACAAAGCCTGAGGGAGACCAGTCGCAGCCACTAGCCAACAGTTGACAGGGTTGGTTAAATGCCCCAGCTCTTAGCACGGTTTGGTGGTGTTTCCCTTTAATCCCAGCACTCAGGAGGCAGAGGTATGTGAGTTCAAGGCCAGTCTGGTATACATAGTAAGTTCAAGATCAGCTAGAACTATATATGTCTCAAAAAAACAAACATACATACATACATACATATACAAATATATACATGCATAGATACATATATACAACCCTGTCTCAAGAAAACAAACATACATACATACACAAATATATACATACATAGATAGATACATATATACAACCCTGT
>NC_034599.1:99248787-99327823 GCF_900095145.1 Mus pahari
AAAACAAACATACATACATACATATACAAATATATGCATACATAGATAGATACATATATACAACCCTGTCTCAAGAAAACAAACATACATACATATACAAATATATACATAGATAGATAGATACATATATACAACCCTGTCTTAAAAAAACAAACATATATATACCCTAGTTCCCTCACTCTTGAGTAGGACAACTCTTGTGAGTTCCCCATAGCTTCCCTGAGGCTCCAACAGAACTGGGTCTGGATTTTCCTGCAGCCAAACCTTAGGTTACTTCCCATCCCCCACTTGCTCTATTCTCTTATTCTCCCAAATCTCTAATCCCTTCCAGTGTGGGAACCAGGATCCAGGAAGATGTGAGGGAGGCAGAGTCATCAACCCAGGAAACACTCTGGAGACTAGCGTCAGGGTACAGATCTACTGTATTGGACAGCAGCAAGAATTCTACACAGCCTCTGTAACAATGGAGAATCAATACTAGCTCCGGAGTAGCCAACTGTCCCACTGTCACTGTGGGGAGGTGCCAGGCTGCCAGCACCCAGTGGAGATTTCTGTAAAGAAGGGTGAAGCAGCCACCTCCCTGTCCCAGGTCCGTTCTGAGCTTTCGCTAGTTTGCTAGGAGCCTCTATTTCGTGTCCCAAGGTATGCAGCAGACATGGGCACTCCTACTATTAGGGCTGTGTGGAAGCTTTCTGTACCATCCTCCTGGCCCCACCCAGGGACCACAGCACCCACACCCTTGCAGTACCTGCTGAGGTCACCCACACCCATGCAGACAAGTCATGGTCTCCTAATGCTCCTCACCTTAAGCCATCTCTCCAGGCCTCGGGTTAAAACCTTTTGAATGTATTAACTTGATGGATCCCTAGGCTCTAGGGATCCATCAAAAAGCCTAAGAATGTCACCAGAGAGCATCTGCGACCCATGGCAGAGATTCCCCACTTTGCTGTATCCCACCTGCCTAAGGTTTCCATTGTATCTGAAAGGTACTGTGACTTACGTCTTCCTTTATTCGTCAGATTATTACCATGCTGGAACATGGAGTTTGGGGTAGCTTAAATCTGTGCTCCTGTATGCGGTGGTTAGAATAAGACTGGCCCCCATGGGCTCATATGTTTGAATGCTTGGTTGGTGAACTGTTGGAAAGAATTAGAAGGCGTGGTCTTATTGAAGTAGGCACGTTACTGGGGTGAGCTTTAAGGTTCCAAAAGCACACACCAGGCCCAATGAGTCTGTCTGTCTGTCTGTCTGTCTGTCTGTCTGATTGTCTGTCCCTCTCTGTCTCTGTGTCTCTGTCTTATCTTTGTATCTCTGTGTGTGTCTCTGCCTCTGCCTCTGCTTCTCTCTCCTCTCTCTCTCTCTCTCTCTCTCTCTCTCTCTCTCTCTCTCTCTCTCTCTCTCTCTCTCTCTCTCTCTCTCTCTCCCAGTTGCCTGTTGATTGGGATGGAAAAGCTCCCAACTACAGCAACCATACATACCTGTGTGCTACCATGTTCCTCTCCATGATGACCATGGGCTAAGCCTTTGAAACCGTAAGCCAGGCCCTAACCAAATGCTTTTCTTTGTAAGAGTTGCCTTAGTCGTGGTATCTCCTCACAGCAATAGAACAATCACTAAGACACTGTGTCTGTCATTCTTACTCATATTTGGCTCCAGAACAGAATAGCTCACCATTAAAGTGAGAGCTGTGGTTTTGGGTTGGCATGTGGTTTACAGGAAGATGTCTGCCCCTATGGGAAGTGACAGGCGGATGGCTATCTAGAGACGGAGAGAAGGACCACTGTGCAGGAAAGAATGTCTGCATGCAGCTCACACAGCAGCAGACCAACATGATACGCTAGGCTCTTCCTGAGATTCTGAGGAGCCCAGGGCGCTGAAAACTGCCTAGAATCATGCATTCTTATCCATCTTATCAAACTGAGATAGCTCTCGGGAAAAGGAGAGGACATTCGTTAGAGTCAAGCTTCTCCTGAGCACCTGCATGTCTTACACACGCCAAGTGTTTAAAAGGCTCACACACATGTGCATGCATGTGTGTGCATGTATGTGTGTGTGCATGTGTGCCTCTGTGTGTGTGTGTGATATGTACACATTGATCCATAACCGGTAGATCTTCTGGTCATTATGATTATCCAAGAAGAATTCTGGTTAAAAAAAAAAATCTTTGAAGTTGCTATTAATATCTAAGCTTCCTCCAAACTTGGGGTGATTTTCCTGATTCTGGGCACCTTCTCAGTTGCTGCACAGCCTGGGATGGAAGTCAGCTCACACACTCTTCAGTCCATTTGTGAATTAGCTCTTTTTCTCCTCTTCTGCCCGATAGGAGATAAGCAGGGAATGGACCAGGATATGAAAGCCCTCTTTAACAAATTTCTCATTACTAGAACAGAGGGAGGGACTGAAAACACAGGTCAGTGTGGGAAAGATGGAGACGCGTTTGTATAATTCATATTTCTAAACCTAGGGACAAGAAATCAAGAAAATGTAAAAAAAAAATCATTTAGTACTTTTTAAAAATAGAACCTCAGTGATTTTCCCCCCTGAAGATATAATCACAAGCTTGAATTTTAAGTCAATTATCTGCATTTCAGTGATTTGAATTTAAATCTATTCTTCTAAGTTGAGTCTGAGAAATACCAGTAGGGTAGAGAAAAAAGGAGAGAAGCGGACACAAAGACCTTCATAATAGTCAAAGGTATCTACACTTTCCACACTTAAGCCAAGCGTGGTAAGGCAGAGCTCTAGTCCCAGAACTTGAGAGGAAGAGGCAGGAGGACAGGGGTTTTATCGGGTCGTAGTAAATTTGAGGCCAGTCTGTTTTACGAAAGACCCATTCTCAAAAAAGTAACCTACTTACTAGGAACATAACTTTCTCTGTTGTGTTTAGAATCAGGACAAAACTAAGATTTTCAAAGTTGAGGTTTCTTGTTATTTTAATGAGTTGACCCTAATTTTTGTTCATGGTGTGAGAGAGAATGAAGGAGCCGCACACACACACACACACACACACACACACACACACACACAGATGGAGCTGCACACAGCCCCCAGATGCAGACAAGCCCTCCTACCTTCCTGTGTGCTCTGTCGTGTGCTTTCTGGAATATAGCTCATCAGAGGAGGCATTCCGCTCAACATCTCAGGGCAGAGCTTCTTTTTAAGTTTGTTTCCCACAACACTGAGTTGCAGAAAGGACTCTAGGCGGATGGCGTGCTTCCAGGGAGGGTATGTGACAATCTTCTCCAGGTCCTTACTCTCAGAGGCAGGCTGGATGCCCACCGCATAGATGGTGACCCCCGCCCTGCGGAGGTGGGAAGCAGGTGTCGACACATTGTCTAGAGAAGGGCTTTCCATGATGACCACAGCTATCTGCCGTGCACCCCGATGGGGCCGGCTGCCCTTCTCTGGGAGGAAAACTTCTCTCCTCAGGAAATCTAAAGCAGCACCTGCCTTCGCCCCTCCTCTTCTTGCTCGGAAAGTTAACCTGTCCAGATGGCGGGAGACTTGGGCAGCTCTTTGATGCATATCCAGGGAAAACTCCAGCCGTGGCTTCTCATCGTAAAAGACCAAGCCGACTCTTGTGGTATCAGGGTGGATGTTGAGAGAGTGGACAGTGGTCGTCAAGAAACGGACAACTCGCTGGAAATTGGGTTGCCCGGCACTGCTAAAGTCTTCAACAAGGAACACCAGGTCGGCTGGAACGGGAGTTGGACATTCTGAAAACCAAAAGACAGAGAGTTCCAGCCTAAGAATGGAGGAATAAAGAAAATACTCATATATAAAGGTACTGTTATGCTAACTTCTACTTGGGTGCTTTAGAATTTAGAGAAAGTCTTTTTCTTTTTCTTTTTGACATCAAGAGGCTCATGCCAATCCCAAAAGTCTCACCAAAAAAAAAAAGTTATGGACACCACCATAAAACCATCCAAGATCACCTTCCAGTTTGTCTAACAATCTTAGAAGCTCGGGGTATTGGATAGCTTTTTCCTTCATTTTTCTACCTTCAAGAAGACTCTGAGGCAAAATCCTCTCTATGGGTCTGAAACATCCTTTACTTAATCACTCCCCCCCTCCTTTACTTAATCACTTCCCCCCCTTCATGTAATTTCAACAGAGACAAAATGAAATTCTGCAAGTTTTGTGAAAATCTTTCCCCTAATATCGGGCTAACTAGACACGGTGAGGCGTGCCTGTGATCCCAGTCCTTGGAAGGCTGAGGCAGAGAGTAACAAGTTCAAGGCCATCTTGATCTATCTAGTGAGACTATGGAGAGAGGGGGGGGGGAGAGAGAGAGAGAGAGAGAGAGAGAGAGAGAGAGAGAGAGAGAGAGAGAGAGAGAGAAATAAGGGACTGTAGAAACAGCTCAGTGCATAAGAGCACTTTCTGCTCTTACAGAGGACCTAGGCTCAGTCCCAGACATCCACGTGACAGCTCACAGCCACCTATAACTCCAGACCCAGGGATCACCTGATGCTCTCTTCTGGCCTCTGGGGACTCCTTCATGTATGAGGTATACACACACTCACACAAGTACATACACATGTAAATGAAAATAAATAAACAAGGGGGTTGGAGGGATGGCTCATCAGTTGAAAGAACTTGCTACTCTTCCAAAGGAACTAAGTTTGATTCTTAGTACCCACGGGTGGCCCTCAGCCACCTGTAACCGCAGTCCAACTTCCTCTTGTGGCCTCCACCGGCTCCAGGCATACTCATGGTAGACAGACACATATGTGGCAAAATACCCATGCACATAAACTAGAGTGAAAGCTTGATGGTCCGTCTAGAAAAGGGATGTGTTAGCCTGGGCTGTTTTTCGAAAATAGTCACTCCCTGCTCCTCATGTCCATGGAAACAACATACTTTCTTCCTCCACTGGTGCTGACAGTCATATGACTTACTCTCACTAATAGTATGTAGTAGGTTTTGGAGAGATATGAAAAGAGCTTATACAGTTGGATATTGCTCTATGTCTCTGCAACTGCCACAGGGAGAATTGGCTCAGAGTAGTTGAATAACCTCAGAAGCAAAGCCAAACCCAGCTACACCTCAGGCCTGCTACTAAGCCCAGCTAAGGTCAACAGACGGCACCACTGGGCTTTACAGCTAACCCAGCCCTGTGAGGATAAATCATCACTTCCTACCACTGACACAGACGGATTCAGCAGCATATTAGTGGTAACCACGGGTACCTCAAGATGTCTGATTGAGGCATTCCCATGTCTGCTTTCTCTTCCCTATCTACAGGGGAAAGTCGTTCCTACTGAGGGATGCAGAATGCCTCCTCTACCCTGTCTGCTCCTCCTCAACTATTTCCTCCTCCTCCTCCTCCCCCTCTTCCTCCTCCTCCTCTACCTTTAGAAAAATAAAATAAGATAACATGGCCTCAAGGAGCGACGCTGGCATCAAACACAGTATGTAACTAATGAAGCTGGCTTTGAAATTCAGATCCCCCTGCCTCTCTACACCCAGAGTGCTAAGGTTACAAGCATGCCTGGTTGCACCAGTTTATGTGTGGTGCTGGGCGCCAAACCCAAGCCTTCACACAGGATAGACAAGCATTCTATCAACTGAGCTACACCCCCGGCCCCGAGGTTTTCTTCATGCACTGTGACTTCCTGGTAACACACATAGCCAAGGATCAAGGTTTACTTACCTTCTACAGCGTCCCTCGCTACGTCGGTCATGACCCGTGGAGGCTTTGGACTCCCCTGGATGAACATATTCACATCCTGCATTAGCTGCCTGACTCCATCTTCTCCCTGCAGGTCAGACACAAGCACTACAGGCCCTATCCCCTCCAGTTCTGCCCTGTCAAAGTCCTGCAAGCCCACAGACATGATGCCCACGCCTCTCTTCCTCAGGATCTGGGCCACCTCTCCGACCTCGTCCTCAGATTTCCCTGAGGTAATGACTACCGCATACTGAGGGACACCCTGTAAGAGCCGGCTTCCTGCTGCCTCCTGGAAGAAAGTCCAATGAAGAAACCGAAGGCCTTGGCCAGTCTTCCTGGAGCCACCTTGGAGCACCAAGTGCTCATGGATGTGTGTGACCATCTCATTCCCGGTCTTGTGGGTATTGAACAAAAACTCAGTGTGACCTTGATCGCTATACTGAGCCAGCCCAATCCGGTATTTGTCCTGGCCGACCTCCAGGATGCCAATAATTCTAGAGATGAAATTCTGCATCCACTGGAAACTGGCCTGTGATGTCCCCTGGGAGGTGTCAATAAGAAAGACCATGTCCGCGTAGGTCTTGGTAGACTCTAGAGGTAAAGAAAGGAGATGGGAGGAGAAGACAGAGGAAAAGATGAGTCACATTAAGCTCTTGTGAAGAAATGGAGTACAAGAACGGTTTGGTGTGGGCGATGAGAGAGACGGGTGGTGTATTTACACAATAGTGTACACCCAGGACCTGCCCTTTCTCTGCGTAAAACTGTCACAGGAATTCATTCTCTCTCTCTCTCTCTCTCTCTCTCTCTCTCTCTCTCTCTCTCTCTCTCTCTCTCTCTCTCTCTCTCTCTCTCTCTCTCTCTCCCTCCCTCCCTCCCTCCCTCCCTCTTCCTCTACCACTTCTTCCTTTCTTCTCTACCTCTCTCTTCTCTTCCTCTTCCTCTTCCTCCTCCTTTTCTGGCCTGCTTCTTTATTATCTATCTCCTTTTTTTAAATCTTCCTCCAATGGAGAAGGCAAGAAACAAACCCCTACTGTGTGGCTTCTGTGAGCCACAGCTCTTTATACACTTTGTCTCATCTGATCCGTACACATCATTCTTCTACAAGTGTATTGTCTCCCTCATGCAGGTGAAGACAGTGAAGAGAAGCGAAGCCATTCCAATGCTCATATAACTACCAAAATGATCTGCTTTGTGGTGTGGCTCAGGGGAAGGATTCTACTGGATAGAAGAGAGAGAAAATATCTAGAGGCATCTGGATGAATCCAGAGCAGATTGAGAAAGAAGTAGACTGGACATGTCCAGCAGACCTGACATGGCCAGGGCTATGAGAAGCGGAGAGTGGGAGAGAATAAGGGAGATGGTGAGACCGTGGAGCTAGGAGATAGATAGTGAATAGACCAGCCAGAGCACAGAGAAGAACAGCTGATTATAAGAAGGACAAGTAGCTGGGGAATGGAAGCCCATGAGCCAGAGAGAGTATAGGTGGGGGAGGGGTGGGAAGGGCTAGGATGCGTGGACTGTGAAATGTGTAACAGGTGCTTGTGATACGGGGGAAGTCTGGAGGGTAGTATAAGCTTTGATACGCTGATAGGCGCCACAAGTAGCCGGCCATCTGTCCCTTCTGCCAGAGGTAAGGGAGATGACTCATTTTGGCAGATGGGAACCAATTCCTGGAGAATGCTGGCTTTTATCTGACTGCTAGTAATCTGCCTATAGTCCAGGTTGAACTCATTCTGGATATATGGACCGCCTTTTGGAGTTTGGGGAATTAGAGTTTCCTTTGGATCTGACAGTAACTGATAAGTGGCAGATGTAAGATTTTAAAAGTATGACTTCTGTACCCCAGAGCACATGCTGTTTCTTCTAAACAACACAACAGCATGTCTTCTCCCTTCTTTTCTACCTATGAGCTCTCTATTCATCCTTCAAGGCCAGCTCAGACTTCCTCTCCTCTAGGAGACATCCCCAGATGCTCCCGTGATTATAGACCACCCTTCCCCTTCGGAAGCACATTGCTACACTGCAGTTCAGTAGTAGATTGAACAGGGCTTACTTTTCATCTGCCTCTCCACCATGGAACACAGGGCCTGAAGGAGGGTTCCTGAGAGTGCCTGCAAGATGCTGAAGTTTTCTGTGGTGAAGAGAAACTCCCCAAATGGTTCACTGGCTATTTTCTGCAATTCTTGGACATCTTGAATATTGATCCCTACCACAAACACAAAGACCCCGTCTCTTTTCAGCTGGTCAGCCACGTCCTGGACCTCATCACTGGACTCCCCATCTGTCACTAGGACAACTATCTGAGGAACCCCATCCTTGGCACGACTGCCACTCATCTCAGTCAAGGAGTTGGCCCTGATGAACTCCAGGGCGCTTCCAGTATTTGTGCCCCCCCTGCTGTAGGGCAGATTCCGGATCCATTCCAGGACGGCGCTCTTCAGAGAGGACTGCTTCAGCTGAAAGGCTGGGTAGATGTTGTCACTGTACTGGACCAGCCCCACTTGCACCTGATCACTTCTGACATCGAGCCCCGAGACAACAGAGTGAAGGAAATTCTTCACTTTCTGGAAGTTCTGGAGTCCAATGCTAGTTGAACTGTCCACTAAAAACACAATATCAGCCAGGGATGCTTCTGTGCAGGCTGGAAGGAAGGAGGTAAACAGAGCGAGTCTCAGGGGGTTTGTTGTAAATACCTAGAGTCAGTAAAGCACGGTGCTGAACAGAAAGAAGGGAAAGCTGAGGTGTGCTGGTGTGTGTCCCTCCTCTCCCCCACTCATCTTCCAAGGTTTCAAGCCTGCCCGACTACTGCTGCTGCTGCTGCCTCTAGCCTTAAAACCCACTGGACAATCCCCAGACTCGTGTCAAGAAGGTAAACCTTTTGCAATTTTAACAGCATACTGAAAGAGGGCTGGTCTTATCCCCAGTTGAGGTAAGCCATCGGTCTCCCCTCTTGTGACGAAAACCTCAAAGCATGTGTGGGCGCTGAAGGTCAAAGAGCTAGAACAAGTCCCATTCCAGTAGGTCTCACTGCCCGTCTAGCACTTAGCAGCCCAGTGGTCTGTCACTCTTTGAGACTTTTCTTCTCCTGCCTCTGAAATCTTTATACAGTTCCTACCCGCTTATGGGCATTTTAATGATCATCTACTATATCAGACATCTCGACTCTGCTCAGGTCCTGCTGATTCCTTCTGACCATTTCTGAGCATTGCTCTTTGGAGGTCTTCTCAATTTTACAAAAGCCAGATTCTTGCTGGGCCTTGATTCAGGGTCAGGACAACCTTGAGACGTAACATCTGCTCTTCAGTTCCCACAGAACATGTGCTGTTAGGTTCCCACAAAGGGTCAGGACAACACTGGCTTTGTGGAACTTTTGGCAAGGTTCACACAGGCCCTTCCTTTCTTTCCTCTGCATCTCTGTCTGGTATAGCCTTATTGACTGTTCCCTTAGAGGGAAAGCTCATTAAAGTATGTCATTCCAGTTCTTGCCATGGGCTCTGCTTCTGCAAGCAGCAGAAGACCTGCTCTAAACAATGGGTCTAAATGTCCTGGGAAACAACTCTCTAGCTCTACCACACCCTCGTGGTGCCATCAACCTCAACTTCCTTATCTGAGAAATGCAAAAGCAGCAATGCTAACCATTCTGCTTATTTACAAATTGGAGACCACAGACCAGCCTAATGAGAAATGTAAACAAGGCTCCAAGTAGAGCCATGGTTCTCAACCTGGGGGTTCAAAACCCCTCCGGGGGGTTCAAATGACCCTTTCACAGGGGTCTATTAAGACCACCATGAAACATAGGTGTTAATACTATGATTTATAACAGTAGCAAATTACAGTTATGGTGTAGCAATGAAAAGTTTATGGTTGGGAGGTGGGGTTACCACAACATGAGGAAGTGTATTAAGGGGCTGGAGCATTAGGAAGGTTGAGAACCCCTGCTGTAGAGAAGCAAGCTGGTGGTAGTTATGACGACATACGTAAGACATATTTGTAAAGTCAGAAGTGCCACTTTTAAAGTATATGATCTCACACACTGTCAGGTTTCAGCACATCTTCCAGGTCATATGCTCAAGGGAAATATTAAAATAAAGAGATAATGGAGGCCTGTCCTCTTATGGAGTTTGATGGGACCATGTACAGTCATCCCTTTCGCTACTTGAAGTTTTATGCCTTAGAAAATCCTGTGCAGGTGTCCACAAGTCTGAAATGAATTCATTAAGAAAAATTTGAAAAACAAAGTTGTGTCTTTTCCAATAAGGCTGAGTAACCAACTTATGAAGGATTTTCATCAGTTTGGGTCCTATCAAGGGCAGAAGGAAGTCAGAGATGGGCATGTCCTCTCACAGGTGCCAATGGGCAAAACAGTAGGAAGTGCACATGGGTAACCCTGGGTTACGTAGCCCTTGTGCCAAACCTTGTAACTATACAATTGTGTTTAATGCTTCTGACTCTCTGATACAGGTGGTGTCATCCTAGGAAGAAATTTCAGATTCAGAGAGGTTAAATGACTTGTCCAAGATGATACTCGAATTGAAAGACAGGATCTAAGCTGGGGCCTTTTTTCTCTCTAAAATGTGTCCTCTTGTGCCAGGCGTGGTGGTGCAAGCCTTTAATCCCAGCACTTGGGAGGCAGAGGCAGGTGAATTTCTGAGTTCGAGGCCAGCCTGGTCTACAGAGTGAGTTCCAGGACAGCCAGGACTACACAGAGAAACCCTGTCTCGAAAAAACAAAAAAAAAAAAAAAAAAAGTGTCCTCTTAACCTAGAATGCTGACAATGAAGCAAGCAAAGGCCCTGGGGACCTCCTGGTTTACTTACCCCATACCCCTTGGCCAGGCAAGATGGGCAGGGAAACCCATGAATGATAACACCATTCTAGGAACAAATAATCCTGTCTTCAAAACTGGGCTTATGGGCTGGTGAGATGGCTCAGCAGTTAAGAGCACTGACTGCTCTTCCAGAGGTCCTGAGTTCAAATCCCAGCAACCACATGGTGGCTCACAATCACCCATAATGAGATCTGAAGACAGCTACAATGTACTTCCATATAATAAATGAATAAAATCTTTAAAAAAAAAAAAAAAACTGGGCTTACACCCTTTCCGGGTATGGCACCGCCACAGGCCCTCAGGGTGTAAAAGATGTGGTCAGTGTTGGGAAATGAAACAGATATATCTTGTGTCGTGAATCTGTAATCTCTGAGTTAAATACACACACACACACACACACACACGTATAAATGAGTAAAGGGGTGTGAGAAAGACAAAGTTTGGAGTTCTTTGATGTCCAGATGGGAAAGAAGAGGTTACCTGGAGACTCCCGCTCAGTATATTGAGCTGCCTTCGCTAGAGTACTGCAAAGCTCTGGCCGCAGCTTCTGGGCGAGGCCAGGCAAGCCAGAGAAGTTGGGAACAAAAAAGGTGAAGTTATCCTTGGGACTACTCGCAACCTCCCTGAGTTCAGCCTGAGATGCGTCTTTGACCCCAATAGCGTATAACAAGATTCCCGCTCTCCTGAGAGCCTCAGCAGGTTCGCGAATGTGGTCCTCTACTAGACCGCTGCTCACCACCACGGCCACCTGAGGCACCCCTTGGCTTGCCCGGCTCCCAGCTCCTTCCCGGAAGTGATGCTCTAAGATGAACTGCAGAGCCTGGCCCATCCTGTTGCCTCCGGGCTTAAACTGAAGTCCACGGATGTGTTTCAACACATCGCCTTTGCGGTGATAAGCCGAAAGCAGGAACTCAGAAGTAGGTGCATCGCCATACTGGGCCAGACCCACCCGGATGTTCTCTCTGCCAACTTGCAAACTGTTGGCCAGTGTATACATGAAGTTCCGCACACTGTTGGCATACTGGGGGTTGATGCTGTTGTGGACCAGAAACACAATGTCTCCCACAGACGCCTCCCTGCAGACTTCAGAAGAGAGGTACCTTGAGTTAAAAAGTACACGTTAACAACTACCAGCTGAGAGCCAGTTTCATCTAGCGCAGGGTGCCCTCTTCCCCACGGGTGAGCTGGCATGGGTGTGCTGGCGCAGCTGTCTGAAGACAGACACCCAGACACACTACTCTTTCCTTTGCCCCCCATGCTTACTGTCTATCCTTGCTCACCCACCGCCTTCCCCTCCTCTCCTGAGACATGTGACCCTCTAATTGGGTCCCACACCAGGTTCTCCATAACTCCCGCACACTTAATAAGAAAACCCAGCTTTCTGCCAGTAGTGGACGCTGTTAGAAACCACGCAGACCTCTTTTATGTGGAGGTCTGACCCACTGAGAGGGCTTGGCCCACATATCCCTCTAGCTGCCACAGTGGCTACAGTTAACTGCTCACATCTATGTCTGTGATAAGAAGAAAGGAAGAGGGAGAGAGAAGATAGCATTCACAAGGAAAGAGCTCTGCTATTGTTAGCAGCAGCAGCAGCAGCACACTGTATGTGTGTGCCACAGCAGGCATGTGGAGGTCAGAGGACAGCTCCATAGTCACTTCTCTTCTGCCTTCATGTGTGTTCACCAGACTCGCACCGTTGGAGCCATCGTGTTAGCCCAAGGATGGAACTATTGAACAGTCATGGAGACAAATGAAGAAATTAAAACTTTAGAACTGGAAACTATTGTAACCAATACACTAGTGTAGCCACTAGCCACGCGTGATCACTAAGCTCTAGGGACACAGCTAGTGTGATGGAGAAATGAGACTCTGCCTTTCACTGCCTTTTAATACTCAAGAGATCAAATAGTCACACTAGACTATGAATAGACATCTCAAAGAGTCACAGGCAGCTAGTAGCCATAGTGTCTAAGTTAAGACATCTCATTCACCCAGGGGTGTCACCACCCACTGTGGGATGGGCCCACCCACATCCGCCATCAATCAAGAAAATATATCACAAGCTTGCCTACAGGCTGATCTGGTAGCAACATTTCCCAACTGAGATTTCCCTCTTCCAAAATAACTGTAACCTGTGTCAAGTTGACATAAAACTGACCAGCACAGCATCTCACGGGCATTCCTTCAAAGAACTACACAGAGCCCAGCCCTTCCAACATCCAACCCATAAAAGTTAAATTATAAGCCCATACTATAGAAAGCAAAGACCCGAGTCAAGCGGAAACAGAACGGCTGTGGGGAACTTGGTAAAATTCCCTGCATCTCTTCTGGAGTCCTGGGACATACCATGTAAAAGTTTGCCTGACTTTGGCCATAAAGCCAAGTGGAGTCTGACTGTAGAAAGGGCAGGCAGGTAAGACACCTCAGGCCTTCGGAACTGTTGCTCTTGGACTCTTCCACTGGGAAGAGAGGATCCAGCCACAAGTGCCGAAATGTCTCATCGGTTTCTGCCCTTGTGATAGCTAATCTTGGTTGTCAACCTGACTACACCTGGAATCAGCTAAAACCAAGAAGCTGGGCATACCTGTGAGGGATTCTCTTGATTGGCTAATTTGAGGTGGAAAGATCCATCCTAAATCTGGGCCAAACATTCTGGCAGCAGAAGGTGGAAGAAAGAAGTGTTTGCTTTTTTGCCTGCTTGCTCTCACTCTTGCTAGCAAGTTCATCTATCCTACTGCTGAGTCATTTCTCCCTAGCCAGTAACTCTACAGGAACCTCCAGGACTCCAGCACCAGATCAGGTCTGCTGAGACATCCAGTCTCATAGATTAAAAAACCCCGTATTGATAGACTTGCCATCAGGAGACAGCACCGCTAGGCTTCTGGAACCACAGCCTGCAAGCCACTCTCACGTGTCCTATCTTAATAGATACTCATTCATTCTATCCATTTTTGTTTGCTTGCTTTTGTTTTTTTGGTTTTTTTTTTTTAAGAACACTGACTAATACACACCTCGCACAGGAGCAAACATGGCCATGAAGTTCTCCCTGGTCCTGCTATGCTGTGGAAACCACCTCTGACTGGAGCCTAAGCTTTCCCAGCCCAGTACTGGTTCTACCACGAGAGGCCACCTCATTCTGTCTCCCTAGGTCTCTCCAGCTTCAGAAGGTATTTAAAACATGACAAGGATTGCTGTCACAGCTCTGTTCATCAGAAGGGGAGCTAAGGGGGAAAAACGGAGAGGGCCTGGGAGTTTTTCCACCAGATGACAATCTGTACAAGATCATTCGAGTGTTCCAGCCTCAGTGCTGTCTCCGTGGGGCGTCAGACTACTCAGTCAGTGCTCCCTTGACAAGACATTCATCCTGAAAACTCCACCCAGCCTATTAAAATGGCTGCCAAATGGGCTGGGGGGCACGACTCAAGTCAGTAAAGTGTTTGCAACCACAAGATCCTGAGTTCACATGGGGTAGACATGGAGTGTGGCAGTGCACACCTGTAAACCCAGCCCGAGGGAAGCGGCAGAGACCGGTGGGTCCCTGGAGTGCGCTGGTCGACTGGCCTACCCGAAGCAAGCTCTGGCTTCAGTGACCCTGACTCAAAAAATAAGGTGGAAAGTGACTGAAGAAGACACACCTCTAGCGTCTGCACACACATACATGTGCACAAGCACCCCAAAGCACGCAGGAACATGCCTATGTGTACACCGTGTGAACATACCCATATGCACATAAAGACTACCAAAAAAATTACAGAAGCGTCACTAGGGTTGGGTAAAAGTAATCACTCCTGATGACAATCACCTCAGAGCAGCTCTGTCCTGGAGGCAAGCCTGGCAATACATTATGACACATGAGGCTTTCGATACATCTATTTGTCTTACCACTTGGGGCTAAGTATTTTTATATATATATAATCAAGTAACTCCATCCAGACTCCAAGGAAATTCTCCTTCAAGGAGTAGATTCCTTTTTATGACGATGATGCTGCTGCTGCTGCTGATGATGATGATGATGATGATGATGCTCTCATTGTGTTAACTCTTAAGGCTGTCTCACTCCTACCAACTCCCTGGCAAGCAAGCATTTGGGCTTTTAAAAGTTTTCATGTCTTACCAATCTTCTGTGACTTGACGAAGCCCAAACCAGCTACAAGGGAGATGATCAACCAAAATGTCTTCCAAGTTCCCATGATAGATGTGATCCTAGAGAGGAAAGATAAGAAAGAGGCCTTGTAATTTAAAAGTATGTCTTCATCTAAAATGAGTGGATCACATGGTATGCACGTTAGACCTCAGTACTACTGAAAAAAAAATATTTTAGAAGACAGGATCTCATGTAGTTGGGTATGAGCATGTAGCCTGTAACCCCAACTTCACCACAGAGGAGGGGAGGAAGAGAGAGCGACGCTGGAGGCTCGTGACCCAGCCAGTCTAGCCAAAATGGCAAGTGTCAGGTCATTGAGAGACCTTGTCACAAAAAAAAAAAAAAAAAAAAAGTTAAAGGCCAGCAAGAGAGTTCAGTGGGTAAAGCTACTTGTTCCCAAGCCCAACGACCTGAGCTCAATCCTTGAAACCCACATTACAGAGGGAGAAAACCAACACTTGCAAGTTGTCCTCTGCACATGAGTGCATACAACAAACAAACACATATGTACTAAATAAGTAATGTGGAAATATGATTGAGGAAGACACCCTCACATCAACCTCTGTCCTCTATACATGTCTATGTAGGTGTGTACACCCAGTACAACTCACACATACATGTAAAATGATAATGATGATGGTGGCGGTGGTGGTGGTGATGATGATGATGATGATGATGATGGTGATGGTGGTGATGATGATGATGATGATGATGATGATGATGAACCTCACCACATCGCTTCAATTGTGTAAGAAAAATGCCCCCATTAGTCTGATCAGGAAGAATTCTATAAACACTGGAGTGTACACACCTCAGACTTGCTGTTGATAGCTGTGCAGATGTGGTTTGTGGATGGGGGACGTCTATGGGGGGGGGAGCAGAACTCCCACTTCGCACACTGAATTCATTTGGTGGAATATAAACATTTCTGGGTGATTTTACTTGTATTTTTATACAAGAGTTAGATGACCCGATAAACATTTGCAGCATCCAGAATTTGTCTAATATCTTAGAGGACATCTGCCTGGTAAAAATCAGCTTAGCCAGAACATATTTTATATCCCCTGGAAGGAATACAAAATAACCTCTTCCCCTGACCTTGGACCTATGTCCAACAGCATCCATAAAAGTTATCAAGTCTCGAGTCTATTCTTCTTTGACTGTAAGAAGAGTGCAGTGACCACATGGGATGTGAGGCTCCAAGCAGAGGTGACATCTCACCTTTCCACTCTAATCCCATCAATCTCACAACCATAGAACTCTGCTTCCAGAGTTTCAATCACAAATCCACTAAATAGTGCATCTTGGGCAAATTGTATTTTTTCTCTGTGCCTTAGTTTCCCCAATAGCACCTACTCATAGTGTTGTAATCAAGATTGAGTGAGTCCATCCTTATAAACACATTTTATCCATGAAAATGGCAAAGGAAGTTGAGCTGGAATAAGTTTATATATCACCCTCACATTTGTAATAACATGTGACATTTCAATCCTAACACCCAAGAAGCCAGAGAAAGGAGCAGAGATCTAGGCCAGCCTGGGCTAGCAACAAACCCTTGTCTCAAAACAAGGGACTAATTAGCCACCTAGGAGTTGTTAAGTCAGAAAAGTGGTCTTGGTTAAATTCCAGGAGTGAGATTTTGTGGAAGGGAGAAAGGGAGGGTGGGAGGGACAGATGGAGAGAGGAGGGGAAGAAGGAAGGAAAGAAAATAAAAAGCTATACTTCAATATTTTTAATTCTGGAGCTAATAAAGTTATATGTAAAATAAAGCCTTCCAAGAAGGCATCTACTTCATATCCCATTATGTCCCTCTTATTAATAGAAGCATTTTTGGATAATTGTAAATAAAGTCTAATTAGCAAGTCAACATGTATAAACATTTGACAGCTGTGCATATGTGTTGAAAGTCTCATCTATACATTCATGACTTTATTTACATTATATGTACTATTTCAGGAAGCTGTTTAAGTCTGACAGTTTGCATTTAAACAGGCAGTGTCCACCATGGAAGCAGGATCTAAAACCAGTAAAAGAAGTGTGATTGGTTTGGGAAAGCAAAGGCTATTGAGTCTAATAACAACTAAGGTATTGCAGAAGAGAGACCTGCTCTCGAAGCATGTTCAACAGTTGACTCACATGAACCCACTGCACCTCAGGTGACCTGGCCAAGACTGAGTCCCTTGGGAGCTGGAGAGTTGGCTCAGCATCAGAGAGATGGCTGCTCTTTCAGAGGACCCAGCTTCAATCCCAGAATCCACATAGCAGCTCACAGTCATGTGTAACTCCAGTCCCCGGGGATCTGACAGCCTCTTCTGGCCCCCATGGTACCACACATACATAGTGCACAGACATACGTGCAGACAAAGCACCCATGGCACAGAAAACTAAAGTCTGAGTGTGCCACGTGGGCTGATAATGTCCCCCACAAATGCCACAGACTGACAAAACATCATGCATGAGAAACCTCTTTAAGTTGTTGGTCAGGCTATCCAAGTGGTTTCTAAAGCTATCAATATTGTTTATTGCTGTTGCCTGCAGTTGCTCCCCCGAGGTTAAAGGTAGGTCTTATTACTAAAGACACCACACACTCTGAACACAGGACTCAGGAGATTCTAGCTGAATCTGACCTGAAAGCCTGCGGTCCTGCTTCCAGAGCACCAGAAGGTTCTGGCAAGCTGCCAAGGGAGATAAACAAACAATAATAGTCCTGCACAATCATGATGCCTACGAACCACGACAGTGACATGGCTGGACATCCCTAAAGATACAACAGTGTCACTCATATATCGGCAGTAACCAACCACCATCTAATTGAACTTAAGATCCACTTAACAGGAAGGAAACCATGCCTGAAACTAGGAACCTAGTCAACCTAGCCACGGGTCTTAGGCTTAGATGCCACCTTTCTAGACCAGCGTAATTCCTAACTGCACTCTGAAACCTATCCTTTTTTTTTTTTTTTTTTTTTTTTTTTTGGTTTTTCAAGACAGGGTTTCTCTGCATAGCCCTGGCTGTCCTGGAACTCACTCTGTAGACCAGGCTGGCCTCAAACTCAGAAATCTGCCTGCCTCTGCCTTCCAAGTGCTGGGATTAAAGGTGTGCGCCACCACGCCCGGTCTGAAACCTATCCTTATAGCCGCAGATAACCATAGCTTTCACCCCACGTCAAAGGAGCTTCTCTTTACAGCATATGTAGACCATTACACAAGTCACTGCAGAAAACCACATAAAACAAAGGCCGGCTGATCATGGGATGTCAGCTACACATCTTCGCTACAACTCCTGCTCCGAAGGCTCGGGGAGCATCCCGGAAGAGGAAACAGAGAGATTGTAAGATCCAGAGAAACAAGAAGTCCATTGAGAGACTGTGTCTCCTAGAAATAACAGGGAAGCACTCATGATACCTCACCAATATGGCTGCCTAAACAAGACCTGAGCAAAAACTACAGGGAACTCGTTACTGCTGAATTAGTTCCTACCAGGGACGGGCCCCTGATTGGGTACCAAATACAAAGTGAGCCCCTGATTGGCTATCCAATACAAGTGATCTGCCCTGAAATTATATACACAAGTAACTAAGAATACTTAATAGGTTGTATTTATATATTTATGCATGCGTGTGTGTGTGTGTGTGTGTGTGTGTGTATGCGCATGTGTGAGTAAGGGTGAACTTGCAAGGGGTTAGACGGAAGAAAGAGAAGAAGGGATGTTGTTATATTATAATTAAAATGTTAACAAAAGTCCCTCAATATTTCACCAAGGGTGGGGAGGGGCTTACAAAGCCCCACCCCTCGCTGAAGGACTACTGACAGTTGGCGGTTGATGAGGGGAGGGGCGGGGGAGACAATTTCTTCGGTGGTGTAGACACTGAAAAGCAGCAAGTAAAGAAACTCCTGCTTGTGCTCATGCAAGCAGCCTTAATCAACTCAGTGCATCACTCACAGATGTGAAAGTAGGCAGGGACCTAGGAAGAATGGTGGAAGGGGTGGGGTATGAGGAGGTGGGTAAAAATAACTGACGTTCATATATACATGTATGAAACTGTCAACAAATAAAACTTTGAAAACAATCTACTTTTTTTTTAATTATTGTTGTTTTTTTTACAGTGCAGAGGACTGAACCCAGAGTCTTGAGCTAGACCTCAACCTGGCAAACCTGGCAGCAACCAATCTTGTTTGTTTTGTTTTAAGCCAGGGTCTCAGTTTGGCCTCCAACTCAGAGATCTGCCTGCCTCTGCCTCCCGAGTGCTGGGGTTAAATATATGTACTGCTGTGCCCTGCTGATAGCAACCAATCTTAAGAGAGTAGAAATTAAACCAGCTGAATGAATTAAACCAAACAAAATAAATTAAGTTACATAAAATGAGAGACTTCTTTATTGACAGATAAGCAAGTAACCAATTCCTCATCCACTGAGCTTCATCCTCAACAGCAGCAATCTACTTCTAAGAATCAGTCAATTCAAACTTGCTGTGTTGCCTCAGCGGCTAAGAGCACTTGCTGCTCCTGCAGAGGGGCTTGAATTCAGTTCCCAGCACCCACACCAGGTGGCTTCTGACCATCTGTGACTCCAGTTCTAGGGGATCCTATGCCTTTAGCCTCCACAGGTACCAGAACTCACATGTACACACACACACACACACACACACACACACACACCTCGGGGAGGAGAGAGAGAATTAAAATAGCTATTAAATTATTTTGCAACCACCACTAGAACAAATGATTCCACTAGACACATCAAAGAATTCTAACACCGTTGGATACAGTTTTGTTGAAACACAAGGTGATAACTGTGGCGGTTTGAAAGAGATGTTCCCACAAATCCTGGGCATTTCAGTAGTTGGTCCCAGTTGGAGTATGTATGGGGAAGATTAGTGGAGGTAGAGTGTCACTGGATGCAGGCTTTGAGGTTTCAAGGGACATTCCCAGTGTGTGCTCTCTGCCTGTTTGTGGATGTGCACACTGAGCTCTCACCTGTTCCTGCCCTGCCCCACCTTGCCCCGCCCCTCTCCTCCCTGCCCCTCCCCCAATGGCTTTGCTCTGCCATCGTGGACTCCACCCTCTAAAGCCAAAAACGCAATAAAATCCTTTCTTTTATAAACTACCTTGATCATGGTGCTTTGTCACAGCAACATAAAATTAACCAAGACAATAATACAATCGCAAAGGATCTCTTTTTTTAAAAAGTTACAAAGGACAAACAAATCACCTTTGTAATGGAGAAAACTGGCAGGCAGACCATCAAATGGTAACTTCAATGAAGAAGGATGACGCAATATTATGTTCCTCCTCGAACTGTGCGTGAGAAGCCTCGCCACTCCTTCTATTTCATTCCCCCCAGGGATCTCATCGTGGGGACATAGTTGCACAAACCACAATTTAAGGGCAGTCTGAAAACCAATGGCCTGTGTTCCTGGAAGATATTCATATGCGGAAAGACTGAAAATGCTAAATAAACAGTCACAGTGTTGAGTATATGTGCATGTGTGTGAGCGTGTGTGGGTGCGTGGGTGCGGTGTGTGCACATGTGTGCTTGTGAGAGAGAGAGAGAGAGAGAGGGACTATGACAGTCAAAATTCAGCTTCAAAATACTTGGACAAACTATACAGTGCAAATGGACACAATTAGTTTAGCATCTTCTCCCATCGTCTTTCTATTGTTTTTTATCCTCTGATAATGCCTTACTCTCTTTCTCTCCTCACGTTCATGGGCTTAGCATAAGCACTGGATCTGGAACTTTCTTACTACGTAGACTTGCACTGTTATACATCTGGACTGTGAGCTCTGGAAAGCGAACGGTTGGAAGCTGTGAGGAGGTTCGTGTGCACACATCACACTAGAACCTAACTGGTCTGTTTGGCAGTAAGAACAAACCTAAAGTTCAACCTACAACGATTACACGAACACTAACATTCACTTCCTGTGCCCATTCTCAAAGCTTGGCTTAGACATAAATACAACTTTGTTGTAAAACATTTGAGGGAAGCTGTGTCAAACATTTCAATGACAATTAATGGCTCCTTAGACTCCAAAAGTCAACAAGATGTAGAGCATTCCACCAGCAAGCAGGAAGGGGAAGCCAGAACAGCTCTCTCTGGAGCAATAAGTATGCCAATTCCCACCATGTGCCAACCGCCTGTGGTAATCCAAAGACTACAGCACGACTGGCAAAGAGTTTAAACTTTTTTATTTTTTTTTAGAGATTTATTTATGTAATGTATGTGAGTACACTGTTACTCTTCAGGTACACCAGAAGAGGGCATCAGATCCCATTACAGATGGTTGTGAGCCACCATGTGGTTGCTGGGAATTGAACTCAGGATCTCTGGAAGAGCATTCAGTGCTCTTAACCACTGAGCCATCTCTCTATCCTGAGTTTAAACTTTTGGGATGGGATGGACCGCTTGTAACTGGCCAAGGTCTTCTCCACATGCAGACTTATAAGTCCCTGTGATACATGATTCAGACATCAGTTGGGCCATTTGCTGAAAGTGACATCGGCATCATGGCCAACTAGAGGTGTCCCCAGCTCACCTCCACACATAAAAAAATGACCAGAACGATAAATTAGCACTTCCATTTTGATCTGAGTGACTAAGGTGTCATACTGAGGATACAGGCAAGGGAATTGCAGAAGTTCCAGAACACAGAGGCTCAAGACTTAGAGACAGGAGTGAGCCCTGCGATTCTACACCCTGTTTTCCTAGTCAAAACAAACTTAAACGAGGACACACCTTTCCCTGTGGGAAAAAGTACAGAAGCCCACAGTGGCCCTAAGCAGTGCCCAGGCATCTGTGGTCTTTGTCTCGGGAGAACACTGCAGTTCACATAGGCCTTCAGCAGCTTGGGAGGCAGCCTAGGGGTCTCTAGGGGTCTCATAGCTACACTACTCCAGGGAAGGAGCCTACATTGTATTCCGACATCTATCTAGAACCCAAGCTGCTACTGTCTGTGTCTCCTTAGAGTTGAAGCTACTGCTAGAATGTGTCCTGGCCTAGGGAACATTAGTTACTACACCTCTGTCACCAAGCCTCTGTCATCATTGTGCCATGCTCACACACATGGTCATGCATCATCCCCACGCCAACCTACCTATTATGTGCCCATGTTCCCTGAGGACAAGAAGTTACTGTCTCCTTCCCAGCCACTTGGTATTAGACCCTGCTCTCGACTATTCAGAACCTAGGCCTGTAAGATGGGCGTGACAGTACATACCTATTACCCCAGCACTTGAAGATAAGAGGCAAGCAGTTCAAGGCCAGCCTGGGCTACATAACAAGTTTGAGGCCAGCCTGGACTACTTGAGACCAGAAAGAGGTGGGGAGGAAGAAGGGGAAAGAACCTAAGTGTAAAAGAGCAGTCATAACTTTCCAGTGCCAGACCACCATAGTGTCCTGATGATGATGATGATGATGATGATGATGATCCATACAGGCAGAAGAGCAGCTAAAACCCTAGGACCCAAGTTTCCTCCAAAAATAAAGGAAAGACAAGTACAGTAAGAGCCACACAAAGCTAGCTGGAACTTTCTATTCACATCAGTCTCCCTGCATTCCCACTTCCCTGCACATCTCTAGAATGTTCTACACCTCGGGTTTGTCAGCCATCAAACTGGAGTGTGTGTCTTTGCCAGCACCTCACGGCAGGGCCAGGGTGAAGACACTAGAACCTTGGAAGGAGACATAGTTGTAAAAAGCTGTGACCATCTACAAAATAAAATCCCACAAACTGAGTCCTTTCTCACTGGTGGGACAAAACGCCAGTATTTTTTACTCAAAGAGAATCACTTTCTTAATATCAAAGGACTGACTACATCTTCCACTTGGAAAATCCAGGAAATAGCAGTGTTTTGATGGACTTGAGATTTCAGATTCTAACAGACTTTCTATGGCAGTAGACGTAGGGAGAAAATCTCCCTACATCAAAATGATCCAGGTGTCGTGTCTGGCACCATGCAGGAGGCACCACAGTCAGCAGGCACCACGGTCAGCTGAGGGAAATAAGCCCCTTAGCTCTCACTGTCTGTGTCATTTGCAATGACTTTCATTTTTATCTCAAGAGTCTCAGCTTAAAGGAACTCGGTGACATTGAACTACTTTTGATATCATTTTGATATCTTAAATAACTTTCTAAAAACAGAATTGGAAAAACATGCAATAGCACAAGCCTGCCTGCTGTTGAAAAGAATAAGATATTTCATTTTCTATCACAAGATTCACTGGGGGATACCAACCCCAGGGAGGTGGTAATTACAAGGTAACACATTTGCCAAGTCTGGGTTCGGCTTTGCGGATTCATAAAGCACCGTGTATTCCCTCCCCTCGCCTTGGGACCTTCAGGATTCCTGAACAGACGCTTATGAACGTGCATGCACCCACAGGCTCCTTCCTGTTCACAGGCCACCTCCTCAGCCAAGCCAAGGGTCACTCGCTCCCTGTTGTACTTTGCCTCTGAACCTTGTACACTTATTTCAATGAAGAACTGACATTTGTCCAGGTTTTCTTCGTTGTTTATAACACTCAATGTCCACAATGGTTTGCTCCTGAATCCGTTCCCTCTTTTCCCCTTAATTAACTTCATGACAACTAAAGCCTCCTTGTGCAGACCCAAAGCTCTGGCCTTACCCACACACTCCTCCTCCACACACAGGAAATGCTGTCGGCTCTGCCTTTGAAGAGAGCTAGCTAGAAATGGCCTAGCCATCAGTGTTTCTACTGCAAACACCCTGGCATAAGGCACCCTCATCTCTCGTGCCTGATGATTGCAACATCTTTCATAGGTCCCTATTGTGCCCTTTTCCCTGACATCTGTTCTCAACACTTTCGAGGAAGTACTATGAAATGAGGCTCCTTGAGGCTCCTCCTCGAGGTTCCCTGGTCCACTGGGGAAAAGATGGATCCGTGATCTGACCCTGATTTTTCTCATTTGTCTCTCACTGTGGTTTTTAAATGACACGGTAAGGGAGGGGGCTCCAGAGTGTGGGCAAGTGCACGTGTGTGCACCTGGGGGCTGGAGATCAAGAACCAGAGTTTCTCACTAGAGCCCAGGGCTTGCCAATTAAGCTAAAGCGAGCCAGTAAGCCCCTGGGATCCACCTGACTGCCTCCCCAGCCCTGGGATTACAAGCATGCACTGCGGTGTCCAAGTTTTACTCGGGTTCTGGGGACTGAACTCAGGTCCTCACGCATGCCCAGCCAGTGCTCCACCTACTAAGCCTTCATCCCGTCCCTCATCTTCACAGTTTATACTCATCCCTTTATCTGCTGTTCTTCAAATCAGTCAGATACTCCCTGAGGGGGTTACGGCCTCTGCACTTCCTGCACCCTCTGCTTGGAATGTTTTCAACATGGCTCCATGGACAAGCCCCTCACCTCCTGCTCAAATGTGTCTATGTTCAAATGTCACTTTCAAACCACTCTGTGTATAATTGCTACCCTTCCCTCCTTCCCTGCCGCACTTCCCCTTTGTCATGGCCCCCATCACTGTCTAGTGTACTCTATGTCTCTCACTGTGGTCCTTTGTCATGGCCCCCATCACTGTCTAGTGTGTTCTATGTCTCTCACTTTGGTCCTCTGTCATGGCCCCCATCACTGTCTACTGTGTTGTATGATGCTCACTGTGGTCCTTAACTGTTTTCACACCCCCATCTCCCTCCAGAGCACGGTGGAACCCTTTCCTTCCCATGCTGGATTTCCAAATGTGGCTGCCTAAATACATTGCCTTACCAGGAGAGGCTCCCTTTTGGTAAAATAGAATATTCTTCAACAACAATTTAAAAGTATTTTGGAGAAGTTTGGTGTGCCCTTCCCATCATTTTGGTAAACAGAAAATACGAAGCCTATTGTGTCCTTTTTAATACTTTAGCTACAATTTTAAAGTCATTTGTATTAAGAATATAATTACACCATTGGTGATGGTGCATGCCTTTAATCCTAGCAGTTAGGAAGCAGAAGCAAGTGGATCTCTGAGATTTTCGAAACCAGCCTGGCCTACAGAGTGAATTCCAGGAGAGCCAGGGCTATACACACTCAAAAAAAAAAAAATCCTGTCTCAAAAATGTGTGTGTGTGTGTGTGTGTGTGTGTGTGTGTGTGTGTGTTTAATCAAAGCATTCATGGGGACAGAGGCAGGTGAATCTATGTGAGTTCAAGGCCAGCCTGGTCTACATATCAAGTTTCAAGACATATAGAGAAACTCTCTTTTATGGGTGCTTCGTTTAAGAGCCCAGCAAACACTGAAGAGAAGTCAGTCTACCATTGCAACCCATGACCAAGGAGGACCAGGGAGGGACATGGTCAGGATGAGGAGCCACCAGACTCAGTAAGGTAATGAGCTGTTCCTCACACAGAAGGCACAGATGAACAAGGATGTTAGGGAAGACAAAACAGTCAAGGCCAAAGCAGCCACAGACAGAAGTCATCCTTCATGTCCTCCTAGCAACAACAGGCTCCATAGCAACAACACGCTGCATTCGCTGCTGCTGCAGAGTAGACACAGGACTCCACTCCTCTTGGCCAATGGCAAAATAAACATCTCAATCGTTCTTTCCAGGGAGCCCGTTTCTGAGATTGGAAACTACCTGACAGTACTCCGTGAGAGCAGACTTTGCAAAGGCCACTGGGCTTCAGGGGTCAGAGGCCAAAACAAACAAAAAATAATGGCCACTCTGCATTTTGTAGCCCCTTGGCTTCTTAGCATCTGAAAATAAAAGCAAAAATAAAGGAAGGAAGGATGAGGGAGGGAAGAAGGAGAGAGAGAGAGAGAGAGAGAGAGAGAGAGAGAGAGAGAGAGAGAGAGGACAATACCTTGTTCTCCTGTGAATACAGTAGAATAACTCTCTGCCTGGGTTTGCTGATTTCATCGCACTAAGTTGATCCTAACAGTCTCCACCATCTCCGTGTTTAGTCGGTGAATGTAAACTGAATGACCCAGCATGGTAGCACTGGTCACCAACCCTGGTGGCCCAAGTCCAACCCTCAGAACCCACAGGGTCAAAGGAAAGGTTCCACTCAGCTCCTCTAAGTTGTCCTCTGACCTCCACACGCACACATGACACAAACGATTCAAGAATAAATGTTAAGAAATATGTAAAGGGATTTCCCAAAAATCATCCAAAAAACTATACATAAAATCAAATTCTTACCAACTTTAAATATCCTTAGAGTACTATATATATATATATATATATATATATATATATATATATATATAAAATCATTTTCTTCAACTCTAGCAAATGCTTAGAACTAAGTGGTTAGAATGAAGCTCTCTACCATTTCATTTTAAATTTGTTAAAATAATAATAATAACAGGAGCCAGACTTTGTGGCACAGGTCTGTAATCCTAGCTATTTAGGATTGCTGAAGCAGAAGGGTTGCAAGTTCAAGGCCAACCTGAGCAACTCTTTGAGAACCTGCCTCATAATAAAAGCTTTAAAGGGGGCAGCATGAATGTAGCTCACTTGGTACAATTCTGTCTCCAGCAGAACAAGAAAATTAAAATAATAATAAACTACAGAATCTAAATTATGAATAGTCTCTTTAAGTCAAATTGTACTGTACCTTAGAATTTTTATAAAAAATTAAAATTGTTTAACTTACTTGTTCAAATTATTCACGGTCACTAAATAAAAAGCGCAATGGTAGTCAGAATATATAATTCCTTAGGAAAGGGCAGGGGAGAGAGTGATCGAAACCTATTATATACATGTAAGAAACTGTCACATGGGGCTGGAGAGAGCTCAGTGATTAAAAGCATTGGCTGCTCTTCCAGAGGACCTGTGTTCAGTTCCCCGGACCTGCATGGCAACTTACAAGCATCGTCTGACCTCCTTGGGCACCAGGCACATAAATGTGGTGCACAGACATACATGCAGGCAGGCACTCATACACATAAAATAAAAATAAACCTTTTTTAAGATGTAGATTTTAAGAGGATGGCTGGAGAGGTGGCTCTACAGTGAAGAAAATTAGCTGCTTTTCCAGAGTACCTAGGCTCAGTACCCAGCACCCTAGGCTCAGTACCCAGCACACTGTCTAAAACTTCAGTTCCAGTGGATCTGATGGCCTCTTCTGTCCTCCCTAACCACCAGGCGTGCAAGTGATACACAGACATAAGTGCAAGCAAAACCCTTATTCTCATAAAATAAAAATAAATTTAAAAAAAGAAGCTGTCTCATAACAAAACTTAGACACACACACACACAAATGCGTGCACACACACACACACACACACACACACACAAACACACACATGAATCCTGATAAGCTAAGCATAAGAAAATCACTCCAGTATCTAACGCAGGGCTGCCACCAGTTCCCCCAGCATGCTCTGCGAGGGACAGTGGGCTTTCACCTGAGTTCCAGATCTTGACTGCACCAGTTACAATCATTACGTTGTCAGTGTCTTGGTTTTATCGTCTAACACCAATCTGCAATTCTGAAATCTCCAAAAGCTTGAATAATCCACAGAACGCACGTCAGACCCCTTTCCACACAGGAGGTGAGCCCCATACCACTTCATACCTTCTTGCGCAATAAAAGTTCAAAGACTTGCAGGTTCCTTCTTACCACAATTTTGCACCTGAGTTACTTTCTTTCTCCAAAAAATATAATTTCCGATTCTTCTTCTGTGTCCTTACCCCCGCCTCTACCACTCTCCACCTCTTTGCTATCTGAGGTTACTCATGTCTGTCCCCACATGCCTCTTTCTCTTTGCCAAGCATAGGTGGCATGGTACCTGGCCTGTGAGCCCGGGACTTTGGAGGTTAAAGCAGAAAGAACAGCATCCTTTCAAGGCTGGCCTCTGTTACTTAGCAAGTCTGAGGCCATCCTGGGTTACAGTGAGACTCTATCTCAAAAGAAAAAGAAATCAAAATAAGCAAGCAATACAAAGACAGCCGAAAAGAGGCGAGGGGGAGGGAAGAACACGTGTAAAAACAAATGAAAACGATTATATCCACACCAATACTTGACCATGTCGTGCTGTCTGGTGAAACCTAGGTTGGGAACAGCATCCAGTTAAAACTTCAGTGCAGCTGCTCTCAATAACTGTTCAATATTACAATGAGGCAGTCACATTCAGTGTGTCAGGTAAAACATGACATTGTGACAAAATTTGAAAATAAAGCTGTGTTGCAGTCATATTTAAAAGCAGGACATCTGTAGATCCTCACCAACTATTGACTTAGAGTTTTGTTTTGTGTAATCTATAATAAAAGGTATTCGGGGAGGGGGAAATAAAACAAAACAAAGTGTAGATCAATAAACCTAGCCCTAGGAAGAGCTGGTTCTTACCATGCATACCCTGGAGGCTGGCTTCTTCAATCTCTCCTCGTTCTCATCAGAGTCCGCGTGAGCCTGGGAATCCCCTAGCACACAGGAAGCCTGGAGGAGCAATGACAGGCCAGCTTTCCCAGTGTTTAATGCTCTCCAGAGAGGGGCGGAGAGGGGCTGTTTATGCTGTGATGCGGGGCCGGCACTCATGCATGCTTTATTGCCATTCACCAAATATGGTCATTGGCTCTGGAAATACCGGCCTTGAAATTGAATACACAAAATACCAGGGAAAACCATCTCTAAAAAATAATAACGGGGAAAAAAACACAAATGAAACCAACTTTTTTTTCTATTCTAAATAATCTCTGAAGGGAAAATTTTTTTTCATCACAAGTATTCCTAATTTAATTTTTTTTTTTACTTTCCAGGAAGTCTCTAAACTTTTTAAATTTCTTAAAAGCATTTATTTTTGAGTCATCCATATACCCACATACCCTCTAGCAAAGAATCTTATGCATACTTGATCTCTACACGATGATACAATGGATGGATAAAGAAAAAGAATAATAAATTGGACAAGAACAAACAGTACCTGCATTTCTAGCACTAGCCTAGGGAATGTCAGCATTCATCTTGAACATTCTAAAAAGAAAACACATAACAATCAGATTAAGGGGCTTACGGAGTCAAAAGAAATAGACTAATGTGCACATGTATGTCTGCATGAGTTGGACTAGATTGTTCTAGTTCAGTTTTTGCTGCTGTGATAAACACTATGACCAAAGGCAATTTGGGGAGGAAAGGGTTAATTTCATCTTAGTGTTTATGCTCTGCCATGAAGGGAAGTCAGGGCAAGAACTGAAAACCTGGAAGCAAGAACTGAATCAGAATCCATGGAGGAATACTACCTACATGCCTGCTCAGTTTGCTGTCTTATACAACCCAGAACCACCTGCCTAAGGGATGCCACCGCCCACAGCGGGCCAGGCCCTCCCATAGCAATCTGAAATCAAGAAAATGCCCAACAGACTTGCCTACAGGCCAATCTGATGACGGTATTTTCTCAGATGAGGTTCCCTCTTCCCAGATGGTGGTGAGTTGACAAAAAAATAACCCGTACAGGTTTAAACTGCTTTAATAGAGACCTAACAATTGGCTTAAAGGAGAAAGATTTGTTTCTTTCTCACATAGGTAGTGTCTTAGTTTGGGTTTTATTGCTATAAAGACACATAATGACCTAGGTAACTTTTATAAAGGACAATATTTAATTGAGGCTGGCTTACAGTTTCAGAAGTTCAGTCCATTATCATCATGGCAGGAAGCATGGCTGCATCCAGGCAGACATGGTACTGGAGGGGAGCTGAGAGTTCTATATCTTGATCTGAAGGCAGTCAGGAAGAAACTCACTTCTGCAGGCAGCCAGGAGGAGGCTAGCATTCCACACTGGCAGAGCCTGAGAATAGGAGACCTCAAAACCCACCCCAACAGTGGCACACTTCCTCTAATAAGGCTACACCTCCTCTAATAAGGCCACATTTCCTAACAGTGCCATTTCCCATGGGTCAAACATATTCAAACCACCACAGGTAGGCATTACAGTCAGCATGTGACTGGCATAGCCCAGTCATTCAGGAACTGAGGCTAACTAATGCAGACTGCTGGCTCAACAGCTGGTACCTGAGAGTCTTACAGGCATCACCCAGATAGCCAACGAGAAGGATGAAAGGGCTAAACCCAGAGATGTCCCTAGACAAGAAAAGCAGAAGTCCCATGGTTTCCACCCATGTTCTGTTAGTCAAAGAATGGGCGCTTACCATATCCAGCTACAAAGGAAGATGTGAGATTTGTTCTCCAGCTAGACAGCCATGTTTCAGCTCAGTTCTATTATCATGTAAGAGCAGCAAGAAGGTTAGACAAGGGGCAAGGGAATTGGATGTCAGCACCATTACAGTTTGGACATGTCATTATTACCATTAGCTTAGGACCTCAGGGCACATGCTTAGCATGAAGTACTATTTAGTTTCTGGCATAACTATTTGAGAAAACGGGGTCAAATGACGTTTCCTGAAATAAACTGTCACTAGAAAGACAGCCTGTCATTAAGAGAGTCGAATTCTCATTTCTCGATGTTTTTTTTTCAGACTTCATAAATTTGACAGAAAACCTAAAGAGCCTCCTACACAAAGAATTAGCTCCAAAATGATGGAGCCATTCATCCTTCATCAGCTATTCCTTAATCACCCGTGACATGGGGATAAGAGAAGCAAAATGCTGTTCTGATTCGGAATAGAGTTACTTAGTATGGAGGTGAGAAGCAGTCATTGCTCATTAAGTGTTCCGTATTCCTGAGAGAAACAAGTTATAGTGCTTAAAATCCCACCAGTACAGTTATGCTCAAATACTTCAGGCCAAATACCTAATGTTTGTGCTACCTGCAGACCAGTGCAGCCTTTAGACTTGGACCACGAAACTTTTCAGCAGATATAATAAATCCGGAGAGTCACAGCTGGTCAAGTGGCTGAGAGTGACTGTTTGAGCGTCCATCTGTATTACCTGTCCAGGGCTCAGGGAGCATCCTGGAAGCATCCTGGATTGCGGAAATAACGTAAGAACCAGGTGATGTGGAGGAGAGCCAGGAAGGTTCTCTTACGAGCGTGACGTGGCCATTGCATTCAAGACTGGGCCTGTCAACACTCAAGCCTGGATCTGGGGATGGGCATGGTGCCCTCCCCTCCTTGCCCCTGGAGCTATCAAGCTCAGTCCTTCTGGGAACCCTCTGAGAAACTATACAGAATGGCCCTCGGAGGCTGCGCATTGAGGAGCAATTGCTACCGCTCATTGGTTGCTTCTACAAGGGTAAAGCTGGCGTTTCCAAGCTACCCTGTGAGTAGGCTTAGTAAACTCCTTGCACATTGGAGAAAGTCCTGGCACTGCGGTGTGGAAGCGCAAGGCAAAGGCTGCACGCATACATGCGTGCCTGCATCCTTGTGACTTGTTCTGGCTGCCATTTCTGGGGGTCAGTGAACTGAGGGACGCTCTGAGATCAGGCTCTGGTTCATGGATAGTCAGCATCGGCACACTTGCTGTTTTCAAAACGAATGTTATCTCAGAGCCTCCCCCATTCCACTCGGAAGGCACGGTCTAGTCTCACCAGGCCTGAGACTAAATTCCCAGATTAGAGTCCATAGCCTTCACCTTTTGCTGCTGAAAAATAAATGTATGCCAGTACCCATCATTAGCCTCTTGGGGGCGTAATGTGCTTGTTCCCTGCTTCGGGTTTCCCTCAGAAACAGACTGTAAGCTGTTCAAGGAGAAAAAACGATCTCATTTACAACGGCTGGCTCACAGTAAGCTCTCAGTAAATATTTCCAGAACAAAGAGGTGAACAGATATTCACCTCAGGAACATACTTAAACACCAAAAGTCCTTCTCGATATTTTTGTAGCTGTCAGGACACTGCTACCTTCCTGGTCATGACACTTCCTGGTGTCATGCTATGGAAGCCTGACTGCTGTTCCCAGGAGCCCCTGGTGCCCCACATATCCTATTTCTCCCGAGGAGGTTGTCCTCTGTGAAGCTTTTTTTTTTAATTAACAAAAGGACATGAAAAAACTTGTTTTCAAAAAAGAATGGTGTCAGAAACGCAACCATTAAAAATCCCAGTGAGAATGAAACACCTCCTCCCTGCCCAGAGCATCGAAGTCCTTTTAACACCGCCTGGATTTCCACCCCAGGTGCACAGCACCAGGTAAGGATTGGCACCCAGCTTCCTACACGCGTCTTCACCTTGTAGTTTCCAAGGAAACAAAGATCCGAAGTTCTCATCTCAGCCTAAGCCTGGTGTCGATCTCTGTATACACACCCCAGCTTGTCTGGAGCTCGCGCAGACTGCATCGCTGCAATTTCATCCAAACCTCCCCAGGGCTATGACAAGCTATGCCTCTCTGCTCTCTGGTGGGGGGTTCCTCTGACTCCTTAAGTTAATCTAATTCTGTTGGACATCGGCACGGTCTTTACCTGATGAACTTTTTCTTGTTTTACTGCTATTTTATTTTGTTCTTTGGTTTTGAGATAGGCTTAAGTGGTATGCACTGCCATGGTCGGCTTGACTGCCTCACCTCTAGCCAACTTGGGTACAGCACGGATTACTGGACCTAGTCTGCTAGTCGTTGCCATGAAAATCACATAGAGACAGACAGACAGACAGACAGACAGACAGGCAGGCAGAGAGAGAGAGAGAGAGAGAGAGAGAGAGAGAGAGAGAGAGAGAGAGAAAGATACAGAGTACACACACACAATGGGCAGGTAAATGTCAATCAGAAGCCAAGCCAGGAATTTTTTTTTAAAGACATAAACTTTTAAGGTACAATAGGCTTTGATTTTATTTTCATGGAGCTTTCAAAAGGGGGAGGAGGAGGAGGAGGAGGAGGAGAAGAGGGAGGAGGAGGAGGAGGAGGAACAAGAAGAGGAAGGAGGGGGCACAAGGTCAGAGGCATCAGATTTCTATAGAGATGGAGTTATAGGTAGCTGTGAGCTGCCCAACATGGATGCTGGAAGTTCTACTCAGGTCCCTCTGCAAAACAGTAGCCATTGTTAACTGCACAGCTGTCATCTCTCCAGCCCACCCTTTATTTTGTTTGAGACAAAGTCTCACTCTGAAGTGCAGGCTTGCCTAGAACTCACAGCTGTCCCCTTGCTTCAGTCTCCCATGTGATGGGCTTACAAACCTGAGTCCCTATGCATAACCTGATGAGCTTGTGAAAGAGGCTCTCCGGAGACAAAGGCAGGCAGATCTCTGCGTTTGAGACCAGCATGATCTACAGGACAAGTTTCAGGCCAGCCAGCGCTACACAGTGGTAACCACTCTACCAATGGGAAGCTCCACCCTCAGCTTCATGGGAACTACCAATCACAGAAAACAGTCCATACTGCACCTGACCCAAGAATCAGCATGTGACCATGGCTGGCCAGTAACAATCCTGCCTCAGTCACCACCACTACCATTACCACCACCACTATCACACATACAGGAACACTCACACACACACAGGCACACTCACACACACACAGGTATACTCACACACACATGCACACACATATATTTACATATATACACATACACACACCTTTTGTTATGAAGTTTTAGAGATTCATACTATTTCCTGTTACCATGGTTTCAGTTTGGTCTCTGACTCTAAAGCACAGAGGGGGGAAAAAAACAGAGGAGCTGAAATCCTGGATTCTGCCCTTTGTGTGGTTTTGATTCCATTTCATTTCATGTTGTTTAGTTTGGTCTTTGTTAGGGAGTGATATTGTTTATGAGAGTGAGCATATGACCTTATCTGCTTAAACAGGCTCAATGTGAATTTCGGTCATTCACGATCAACAATCACCACCTGATTTCTGCATAGATGCAATGAGACTTTTTCTGCAGGGCTTCATATCACAATTCTCAGCTTGCCACCCAGGCCATCCCTGGAAATGCACAGTTACGCTGTTTCTTGTTAAGCCACAGACCTCATAAAACAACATGGCTTCATCTTGTTCTTTACGACCAGGAACCCTAAAGTCAGACACAGCCCCTACGGGGGCAAAGACATTTACAGCCACAGAATTTAGCCCTGGAACTGATGTATAGATTATATAGTCAAAACCTTTTACAGGAAAAAGAAAAAAAATAGTGGTTTGATTTGCCTGAGTCTCATAATGTGAGCCCTTCACAGAGGAGTCCTTGAGTAACTGAGGTCCTCTTGCTTTGACCCCTTCCCATTCAGTCTGTCCTTTAATCTGGAAACTGCCTTTGGTGAGGACGTCTCCATTGTCCTCCACTGATGGGGGGAGTGAGGGCTGTTCAGAAAGGAAGGATGAACTCCAGAAGGGAGGGAGGAAAGTGGGGAGAGATAATGGAGCATAACCAAGGCAGCAATGCTGCTGAAATCATTTCAGAGCCTGGGCTTCACACCAGCAAGGGCCACCCAATTCAGAAAAGGTAGAGTATTCATTAGGGCTACAAATGTTTGGTTATAATCCCCATGCTCTGAAATATAAAGATCTATGTTTAAAACAAATTAGACAATGCTGGTCACAAATGTATAGGTTCAGTCAGAACTGTAGTAGTACACACCTTAAACACAGCACTGCAGAGGCAGAGGCAGAGGCGGAGGCAGAGGCAGAGGCAGAAGCAGAGGCAGGGAGGGGAGGGGAGGCTCTATGAGTTCAAGGTCAGCTTGTTGTATATAATGAGACCTTATTTCAAAGAACAAATAAGAACAAGTTCTCACCTCAAAATAAAACTTTTTAAAAAGGTTAGTCATAACTCAGTGACAGACTACTTGTACATCATGTGGGAAGACCCCACCAGCAAAGAAGAAAAAGTGACAAAGATTACTCTTAAGGGCTGGTGATGTGCTTCAGTTGGTAGAGTATTTGCTGGGCATACACAAAGCTCTGGCTTCAGTCCCCAGCACCACCCACAATTGAGCATGAGAGTACATGCTGCAAACCCAGCTTCTGGGAGGCTATGGTAACGCGAGGATCAGAAGTACAAGGCCATCCCTAGATACACAGCAAGTGTAAAGGTAATTTTACAGTCATAATCACCTGTAATAAAGAGACTCAAGAATATTAGTCAATGGTCTCTCTGAAGTTAACATTAAGTACATTTTTACTATCAAAAAAAAAACTATCCATGGGACTGGAGAGGTGGCTCAGTAGTTAAGAACACTGGCTGCTTTCCCAGAAGTCCAGGGTTCGATTCCCAGCACCCACATGACAGCTCACAACCATCCATAACTCCAGTTCCAGAGGACCTGACACCCTCGCACTAACACATGCAGGCAAAACACCAATGCAAATAAAACGAGAAGAGATAAATCATTTGTAAAACACAACCCATGATGCTATTGTTTTTCTCCATGCCATGTGTATACGGTCCTTAAAGGTCTTCAACACACATACCCAAAGATAATACACGTGGATCTTGGTTCTCATCTATGCCATAGGACAGCGCTTCTTAACCTGTGGGTGGAGAACCCTTTGGGGAGTCAAGTGGCCCTTTCCCAGGGGTCACCTAAGACCATCAGAAAACACAGATATTTNCATTNCAATTCGTAACAGTAGCAAAATTACAGTTATAAAATAGCAACAAAATAATTTTATGGTTGGGGATCGCCCTGACATAAGGAACTGTATTAAAGGGTCACAGCACTAGGAAGTTTAAGAACCACTGCTCCAGGAGAAGCAAATTGCTCTAATCTGAAGGGTCAAGTAGCATCTCATCCCAAGTCCACATGGCAAATATGGTCTCAAACGGTATTCCAGCTCCCTCTATCTCCCGCTAACAGCAGGAATTTGGAAATTAACTTGGTGGCCACTGGAAACGAATTTTCTTTCACCAAATCAGCGAGGTTGTGGATCTGTGGATTTGATGCCACTAGAGATGTTCCCCCATCTTTATACCAACAGAATGTAAGAAGTTGCCCAGGGTACACATAGGCAACTAATAGTCATTGTGCTTCAAGATGACTGCCTGAGGCTTGCCCAGGGATCCTTGGGTATGCCTGAGATTTCATTGTCCAACTCTCCGATAGCTTCTCATTTGCGTGGCCTCCTGACTCTACAAAGTGATCAGAGCTATAATATTGTCATGTCACCCTCTGTTCCTGAAAGATCAAAGAAAGAATTCCTTCAAGTCTATAGCACGGAGAACCAATTGGAATTGCTTGCCGGAGCATGGGCAACAGCCTTACTGCCAAAGAGCCCCCACTTCCCAGCAGATGTTAACTGCTTATACACCCCCAGGAAGGGGACGGGAGGCATGCTGAGCCTCACTGCTTTCGTGACAATGTCAGTAGACCTGGTCCTGTGGAGGAGTTTCAGCTGAGTGGTCACAGCATGACGGCAGGACTACAGCAGGGATCACATCCAGCCTGGGGGGAAACAGCCATCCAACTAAATCCATTCCTCCCACTTGGACATTGTTTTCTGTCCCTCTGTGTGTCAAAGTCCCCTGAGCCTCCAGGAGGGTGAAAAGATGGATGGTTATTTCCTCCCATTTCCGCGTGAGCGTTGGACCGCTTTGGCACAATAATGGTCACTTAAGTCCGGCAGCTTGGCTCCAGTTATACGTCTCTGCAGTGGCCACCACCCACTTCAAAAGGTGCCTCTGATCATGTCTGACATCGGCAATCATCTAGAGGCATAAGTATCAATGCTTAGAAGGCAACTTGACAGGCACACTATGTCCATTGTTCACAAGGAAACCAGCAGCTCCCACACTAGGGCCTCAAACTGCTTCCAGTTATTCAGCCTGTGCTTCACGTAGCCCTAACCCTCAGTTCCTTCCCTTCCAAAGCCATCCGACTGGTCCCACCCATCCCAAGTAGCACAGTCTCCCAGGCCAGGCTTTGAGAGGCTTTCCTTTCTTTTGTAAGTCTTCTTTAGGTGGAGGGAGGCAGGTAACTAGAGACATAGCTCGGGGGATTAAGCGTGCTTGCTGCTCTTCCACAAGACCTGAGTTTGGTTCCCAGCACTCATACAGGACATCTCAAAACTGCCTACAACTGTAGCTCCAGGGAGCCTGACGCCCTCTTCTGGTCCCTATGAGCACAGTCTGAGCATGGTCTGCATTCCTGTGCACATGCCCCCCAACTGACACATGCACGCGAGTACGCACGCACACAGTCACACACGCGCGCGCACACACACAGCTAAAAATAAAATCTTTTAAGTCTTGACCCAGCAAGATGGCACTTGCCACTGAGACTGCTGACCCAAGTTCAATCCCTGGGACTGTTGTGATGGGGGAAGAGAATCAATTCCAGCAGATTACTCATGGACATCCACACATGTGCTGTGGAAGGTTTGTATCCACATACATACATGCAATTTACTTTTTTTTATTTTAAAAAATCTTTTCTAACCTAAGCGGTTCAGAGGTAGAGTATTCCATGACTGTCAAATATTTCTCTTCTGGAGTCCAGAGCCCACAGCCCGCTTCCTCTAAGCTGCAGCCATTCATCCAGGACTAGGCTCCACCATACCACATGACGTCAAATGTGACAGAAGTGTAGCTTACTGATGGAGTCATCTCAGTAGACAAGGACCGGCATCAGCCCTGCCTGATGTGTGAGAAATGTGGGAAGACACTGACCTCTGCTACTCAGCCCTGGTCATGCCCAAAGAGTTGGGTGAGGTAGAGCTGAGAGCTATACTCTCAAATAACCCTGGGTTAGGAAAACCCTCCCTACCTGCCCAGGCACATACTAAGCCTTACCCTGAGACACCGCAGGCTCTCATTAGCACCCTTCATGCCCTTGATAAACCTGAATCTTGAGGTGGGTAGGAAATTTCGGTACTAGGCCATTAAGGCCCCTGTTTGCACATTGAATGGTGGACGATGATGGTGGTGATAATGATGGAGATGATGATGATGATGATGGTTTTCCCTTCCTCTGTATTAAAGGTCAAAGAGAGCTTCCTTCTATCAATTCTGCCTTAGTTTCCTCTTTCTGCCTTTGTCCACTCTTCCTGCCAACTCCAAGGCCGACATGGAAGTATTATCTTCATGTCATTTTCCCATTATATTTACCCTCCCTGCAAGTTCTTTCTGGGTAGGCAGCCATCTTAGTTAGGGCTTCTATTCCTGTGATTAAGCACCATGACCAAAAAGCAAGTTGGGGAGAACGGGGTTTATTCAGCTTATATGTCCACATCACAGATCATCATCAAAGGAAGTCAGGACAGGAACTCAGGCATAGTACCTGGAGGCAGGAGCTGATAGAGAGGCCATAAAGGGGTGCTGCTTACTGACTTGCTTCCCGTGGCTTGCTCAGCCTGCTTTCTTATACAACCCAGGACCACCAGCCCAGGGATAGCACCACCCACAATGGGCTGGGCCATCCGCTATCAATCACTGATTAAGAATGTGTTACAGACTTGCTTGCCGCCCAATCTTGTGGAGTCATTTTCTTAATTGAGGTTCTCTCCTCTCAGATAAGTTTAGTGTGTGTCAGGTTGACACAAAATCCACGCAACAGCTCAGCCTCAGTTAGGTGTCTTCTCCTCATTTCAAAGGCCACGATGTAGCCAGCATGCATTTCCATCCCGTACGACATCCATCCAGGGATAGCAATACGTCCTCTAGTCTCTCAGCCCTTTTCTAGGTCTCTCTGGACTCATGCAGTAGACCCCATTCACCAAAGAGCCACACCATGCCATGCTACAGAAGAAGGCAGCCAGCCTCACCCCCAAATGCCTGCAGATACTCTACCCTCAGGAGGCTCAGCCTTAGTTACATGTTTTATTACATCTAGCAGAGCCATATGGCTGCAGTCATAGCAAGACAGCACACCAACGCATACCACATGGGACAAGGATGGACCAAGGGAACAACTCCTCCCAAGTCTAGCTTGGAAAACCAATGAGTTTAATTGTGGTTACTTAGAGGAGCATGGTCAACTTACAGGGAACTATAGTGCATAAGAGTCTCCCCTTTCCTAGCAACAGTTAATGACTTAGATATCCTTAGTAAGGGGCAGGGCTTTGTGTGCCTCATTTGCAGAGCGAGCATCACCCCCTTCCACAAGACAATGGTGGTGGACCTAACCTTATGAGGGTTCCATGTAGGAAATCATAGATGGTCTAACAACAGTGATCATGCCCAACCCTGAGGAAACAACCACATAACACCAAGTAACAGGGAAGCTAGAAATTACATAAAAAGCTGCTGACTATAAGAGAAACGGCAAGTAAGCCAAGACTTAGCCCTGAGCCTTTTTTTCTTTCTTTCTTTTGGTGGGTCTCATGTAGCTCAGGCTGGCTTCAAGATCACTGCATAGTGGAAGATGACCTTGAGTTCCCAGTTCTCCTGCCTCTACCTCCCAAATGCTGGGATTAGAGGCATAACCATTAGCTCTGGGCTTTTAACAGAATGAACAAGAATGAAGTGCAATGGTTTGTATGGCTGCTCTAGACCATCTCGGTGGACCCCAGTGGCGCCATGCCTGGCCAGAATGAAACCTGGCAGCCTTCTCTGATGTGAGACCTTCATCCTGACTGATCATTCAACCTTTATCAAACTCCACCTCTCAAGCTACTCCTAGCAATGTAATTCTGCCCCTTGCCTAGTTCCTATTGCCTTAACTTAACTCTCATACCCAAGAACATTCAGAATGCTTCTGGAAAGCATGGTCTTTGGTTGTTAATGGACAGGATTCTCTCATGCAGGGTTGATAAGCACATGTCAAAGTTTTACCAGACTTATTAGTTCAGACATGAGCAGTTCCATGTGGATCTGAGAAACCTAACTCATGTATAATCAGTGGCCAAAAGAATAATGAACTAACAGTAAATCAGATACAGTATTGATTAATTTCCTATAAGACAACAAAGTCCTAATCTGTGGGGTTAGCTTCTCTACTGGATCAAAAGAAAAGGTTCCTTTTTGGTTCAATTTAATCTCTAAGTCTTCAGAGCTGTAAAACATGTGAGATCTAATCAACTGTGGATGGGAATTCAAAGAAAATGGCATTGCAGAGAGTGAGAATGCCCTAAAGCATTCTTGTTGGAAAGCACTCTGGTGTGGCATTAAAATGCCAGGCACTTACCCTAATAGTTCATCCCCACATTTTATACAATTTTACTTAGCAGTTTCCTTTCTCTTTCTTTTTTCTTTTGTTTCCAAATCTGCTCTCCTAAAACACTATTATAGGAATATTCTATTTACAGGGTCTGGGGATACAGTTCAGTTACTAGTTGTGGTTTAACTAAGAATGGCTTCCAGAAGTTCATGTGTCTGAATACTTAGTCTCCAGTTGGTGGAACTGTTTGGGAAGGTTTAAGAGGTGTGACCTTGTGTCACTGGGAATGAGCTTTGAGGACTCAAAAGCTATATACACATTCCCTCTAACCCTCTGGAACCAGACACCCAATTAAACATTTTCTTCTATAAATTGCCTTGGTCATGGTGTGTCATCACAGCAATGAAAAGTACTAATACAGAAGCAAGCACTTGCCCAGAATGTACCAAGCTATAGGTATGATCCTCAGCACCCCATAAACTGGGCATGGTGGCACATACCTGCACCTTGAACACTTTGGAGTTGGAAGCAGAGTTTAAGGTCAGCCTAGACTACGTTCTCAAAAAAAATAAAAAATAAAAACAAACAAAAAAACCCTCTAATACAGTCTGGAGGTGGCTGATCTTTCTAAGATATTCCTTCTGCTAGCTTCCACATGCACCAGCCATACATGTAACACACGGCTATACATGAAGGCAAAACAACCATGTACACTAAAAAACAAAAACTATACACATACAAAGATGGATGGGTGGATGAATGGATGGACAGACAGACCCCACACATACAAACACTTCATTACCACTGGGCATATCCATCAGGCTTGACTGGGGTCCCCTGATGGACTTCATATATCACCTAACTTTTCAATAGTCAGGTACCAGTTCATACATGAAACACAGTTTTGGACTCTACAGATCTAAGGATCTCACATTTGAGTGTTTATCAAATCCTCTGGGGTATTTTGATTCCAAGCCTTAAAATATAGTCCATTGTTTCCATAACAATTATCTCCCAGTGGTTCTAGGTCTAGACCAAAGTTGTCCCATTTCTGGTTCTGGTTTCATTTCCTTCCTAGGTTGATTTGTGAAGATTTACAATTGGGTAAAGGATTTACAAACACACTGTCCTTCCTCAAAACTCCTTCCCTAACAGGAATGACCAGAACTAAGAGACCTCCTTCTTCCTAGGAATTACTTTTAAATCCTGCATCTATACGATTAAAGAAAGTTCAGTAAGGTTTTCATAAGTAGCAGAGGCCATGACTTGGGGTTGAAAAGGGAGACAGAAGTATCCTGAGCGAACATCCTGAGAGTAGACACTGTCCACAGGCCACGGGCCATGTGCCCAGGGATGGGGGATCTGGAGGTCCCAAGAAGCACTTTTCCAGTTTGCTAGGATATGGGGAGAGAAGCAATTCAGGGTATGGCCCCTTTTATGGAACCAGGCAGCTGCAGTCCACGTGGGAACAACCTGAGCACAGGACTCATTCCTTTCTCCAATTTAGCCAGTGGAGATGAGAAGAAAGGTCTTGTCATTACCTACAGTTAAACTCCCTACAAGCCGAACAGAGGGAATCTTAGAAGAAACCATAACACGGAGAGAAAAAAGTACAGAAAGGTTATTATTATTAAAAAAGTAAAGAAAGGTTATTATTATTAAAGCAGGAGCTCTCCCTGCTTCAAGCTCTGTGATTCTGGGCCAACTGGTCTACCTGGGGTTTTGTTTTTTTCCCATCTCTGAAGTGAAAGTAATAGTTCTAATCAATAGCATAAATCACCATGACCTTGCAATGAGTTAACACAGATAAGGCTTGGGAATAGAACCATTTAACTCCATCATCTTTTGTTTGTTTGGTTGGTTGGTTTGGTTTGGGTTTTTTTTTTTCAAGACAGGGTTTCTCTGTGTAGCCCTGGCTGTCCTGGAACTCACTCTGTAGACCAGGCTGGCCTCAGGAATTCGCCTGCCTCTGCCTCCCAAGTGCTGGGATTAAAGGCGTGCGTCACCACGCCTGGCTAACTCCGTCATCTTGACTGGCTTACCATTCATTGTCTTAGACCTAAAAACGCTCAGTGTACAACTTAACATCCTTTGGCTTACAAAAGATAAAAACTTCTTAGCATCATAAGTAAACGGGAATCCATGCTACCCCATTGGTTCAGGGGAACGACAGGAGGTACAGATTTCATTTCTGTTTTGTCTTCTGTGTTTTTGTTTGCGTGCTTGCTTTTTAAGATTTATTTTTATGGAGCTAGAGAGCACTAACTGCTCTTCAAGAGGACCTGGGCTCAGTTCCCAGCACCCACAAGGTAGCTCACAACCACCTATAACTTCAGTCCCAGGGTGTTTGATGCGCTCTTCTGGTCTTTGCGAGTACCAGTCATACACACATACATGCACATACATACATGCAGGCAAGCACTTACACAAGTAGGTTTTAAATAAATAACTCTGTTTTTAAAAGTCAAATTGAAATTTACTTTCATTATTTTTTAATTATCTGTCAGAGTGTGTGCATATGAGCGCAAAGTCCTTGGAGGCCAGGGCATGGAATCCCCTGGAGCCAGAGTACACGAGGTTATGAGCTGTCCAAGGTGGGTGCTGGCCACAGAAACTCCATCTTTTGCCAGCCCCTGAACTATTTTTTAACTTTGTTCTTTAGCAGGCAGTTGAGTCCCTAACATGTAGCTGTCTACAAGCAGACATCTAGATGACCAGCTTACTTAACAAATGTTCTGTCCTGTTGACTCTCTCTTAACCTCCTACATTGCACAGAACACTATTCCATAGACAAATAGGGTTGTGGATGTCTACAATCCTAGCACTCAAGAGTCAGAAGCAAGAAGATCATGAGTTCAAAGCCACCTGGGGGATACATAGCAAGTTTCAGGACAGCCTGGACTATGTGAAGCCTGTCTCCAAAAATAACAAAAACAAAACCTTACATTCCAGAATATTAATAAAACATTAAAATTCAGACAACCCAAGCCGGGCGTGGTGGCACACGCCTTTAATCCCAGAACTTGGGAGGCGAGACAGGCGGATTTCTGAGTTCGAGGCAAGCCTGGTCTACAAAGTGAGTTCCAGGACAGCCAGGGCTATACAGAGAAACCCTGTCTTAAAAAAAAAAAAAATTCAGGTAACCCCACCAACCAGAACTAATCTTAAGGTCCTATTAAAAGGAAGTCCTCCTTGCTCTTTAAAAGCTGTTTGCTTCTTCCTTTCATTGGTAGAGGAGGTGGCACTGACCAGATGAACAGGTTAGCTGGCCAGTGGACTCAGCAGCCACAATATCTCTATGATCTAACCAGCACAGGCCACTGGGAAAGTTTTCTAAGCAGGCCTTTTCCGAGTCCAAAAGATAAAGGCTAAATTTCGAGCAAATCCCAGCCTCTCGCCAGGACTTCTGAGCACAAAAGATATCTGCCATAAAGCTCATTCAAAAGCTGGAATGGAAGAGCTAGCCGCCCCAGGAACAAGGGGAAAGCTCTATCCGATTTGAGCTTGGACCAGAATGCAGACAGCTGGACGCAGTTGCAAGGATGTGGACACACTGCCATCTGCTGGCCATATTGTGCATAGCAGAGGACGCGTCCTCCCTCAATAACTCCGTCTCCCCCAACACCCCCTTTTCTCCTTTTCCAATTTGGAAGAATGCAGGTGTCTCACTTAGAGCAGAGCCTTAGATGCAAGAAGTTGGGGATGGGTGTTTTATCTGGGAGATGATTCCAGGACTATGAGGAGGACAAGATGGGTTTCAGCTGCCATGCGCTCCACCCCACAGTAGCGCAAGCCCAGAGCAGCAGACAGGATGCCTCAGAGATGGCAAGGAGAGGCTGAGACATGTATGTGTGCATCTGGCTCCCTCTGAAAGCCCAGGGGAAGTGATGTTATGCACCATTTATGTCTGTTTCTATTCTCTATGAGCTGCCTACAGCCCTGTCTGGTGCCAATTTTCCAGACTCCCTCCCATTTGACCAAAGTTTGGAATATGTGAGTGTGTTATCTACCAATCTTGCACCACCAGGCAGAAAGGGGACTAAGCTTTGACTTTCAGTTTGTCACCCAGTCTTTCTGTGGTTCCCCAATTTTTAAAGGAAATAACCCTAGGACCTAACTCAACACAGTGCACCAGGATTAACCAAGCATATACTTTCAAAGTGTTTAAAAGGTCATCCTAGCTCGAAAAGCACTGTATAAACTTCAGCATTCATTCAACAAATATTCCCTGAGCATCTATGTCCTGAGGATGCAACAACAATGAAATGAGGCCCTCCCTCTTATGCTCTCTGCCAGAGTCTCACCAGCCTACGTGGCTCAGTCGCCTGGAGAACTGCCAGGGTTGTTTGGTTCGTCTTTGTTTCTTGGTTTTAATCCAGAGCCTCACACGCACTAGGCAGGTGTTCTATCACCGAGCTACCAACCCCAGCCCCGTGACCGTCTTAGAGCACAGATGAGAGGTCCCCACTTCTAGGGTCTCTGAGACCTTGGAGTCCCCACTGCCATCATGGCTCCAGGCGCCACTGAGGCTGCCGGCCCAGGAGGTCACATTTTTAAGAATCGTTAGCCAAACTGCACGTGACAGCACAAGCCTGTAGTCTCATACTCCAGAGGCAGAGACAAAATTCCCTAAGGTCAGGGCTAGCTTTACAGGACAGCAAAGGTTTCATAGTGCGGACCTGTGTCCAAAACCAACAACGAAACTGTATGTACGCACAATGGAAACTCTTCCAGCCTTAAAAAGGCATTGAGGCCTGAGAGATGGCTCCGCAGTTTTGCTAAAATTCCTTCCCTGAGAGAGACAAATGTCTACCCCTTCTCCTAAGGCCAAATCCCACCAAAGCTCACCCGGAAGTACCAATGACTTTATCAATCGTACTTACATAGGGGGAGGTGTGGGGGAATGGCCATGCACGTGGATAACCTTAAAACAGCGCACCGGAAGATCTGCATCCAGCAGGGATGCCAGTGTCCCCACCGCTGTGCAGAGGAAGCCCCTCCTCTCACTGTTCTCCACTCTATCCCTTCCCCAAAGACCACGTGCAATTAAAGGGAAATTGCATACACCTGTGTGGGATACTCGGCTGAGGGTCCCTTGACTCTCCGCACAACCCCCTTCTAAGTGGGATGGTAAAATAATCAGCGGGTCCAGGTGTAACAACCACAACACACAATTCCTGAAAATGATGACAGTTCAGGTCAAAGGATCGTCCTGTCCAACCAGAGCGATTACTGCTCTTACAGAGGAGCCGGGTTCAACTCCCAGCACCTACGTGAAGCCTCACAACCACGGGTAACTCCGGTTCCAGGAGGCTTGACTCCTTATCTCTGCAGCTTCCACACATGTGGTACACGTATACACACTCAGTCACACACACATATGTGTGTTAAGTAAATGAGGACATTTTTTCATTTGTTTTAAAGATGAAAACAGTCTGGTAAGATGAGTTGGTAAGCAAAGGTGCTAAGCCATGCTGACCTGAGTTCGACCCGTAGGACTCAAGTTGTAAAATCTGTGCCCCTTGGGCTGGTGAGATGGCTCAGTGGGTAAGAGCACCCGACTGCTCCTCCGAAGGTCCGGAGTTCAAATCCCAGCAACCACATGGTGGCTCATAACCATCNGTAACAAGATCTGATGCCCTCTTCTGGAGTGTCTGAAGACAGCTACAGTGTACTTACATATAATAAATAAATAAATAAATAAATAAATAAATAAATAAATAAATAAATATCTGTGCCCCTCACCATACACACACACACACACACACACACACACACACGTGCATAAGTAGATGCAAACATTTTTAAAGGAGGAGGTGGGAGTGAAGTGAAAGGAATTGTAAGAAGAGAGGAGAGGAGGAGGGAGAGTCATGGAGCAGGAGAGGAGGGGAGAAAGAGAAGGAGGGAGAGAGAGCAGAAGGGGGCAGGAAGAGGGGGCAGGAAGAGGGGGCAGGAAGAGGGGGCAGAGGGGGCAGGAGGAGGAAGCAGAAGGGAAGGAGACAGGAGGAGGGGGCATGAAGGGGCAGGAAAGGCAGGAGGAGGGGGCAGAGGAGACAGGAGGAGGGGACAGGAGGGGACAGGAGGAGGGAACAGGAGGGGACAGAGGGGGCAGGAGGAGAGGGCACAGGGGACAGGAGGAGGGGGTAGAGGAGACAGGAGGAGGGAGCAGGAGGGAACAGAGGGGGCAGGAGGAAGGGGCAGAGGGGTCAGAGGGGCCAGGAGGAGCAGAGGGGGGCAGGAGGAGGGGGCAGGAGGGGGCAGGAAGGGGCAAGAAGAGTAAGTAGCTCTGGCGTTTGAAATGACGTGTATGGGACTGGAGACACTTTGGTAACTGAAATAAACCAGACAATGACACTTAAACAAGGAGTCTGAAGCTTTCAAACTCAAAGAAGCAGAGAGTAGCGAGGTGGTTACTGAGGCTGGAGAATGAGGGGAACCGGGAGGTGATGTCAAAGGCACAGATCTCAGGCCAGTGCATTGTTTTAGTCCTTCCAAGCCTCGTACTGAACAACAGTTGAGAGGAGAGAGGGGTGCATTTCAGAACTGTGGAATGACCCAAATGTTCTCAGAACAAAGAGTTTACTGTCCAACGTAACTAGCTTAATTATTGTTCACTTTATCCGTACATTCTCCCCTCACATGGAGCCCCAGCAATTTATACAACTGTAAATTGCCAATTTACAATTTCAAAAGGATCATTAGCTACACTTCCAATCCAGAGCAGGAGGAGCAAAGGCAAACTCAGCCCTGTCAGGTAGTAATTACTGACAGGAGACTGGCAGAAGGTGAGGGGACCGAGTGGAAGGGAGGCCTCTGATTGACAAGGAAGAATTGGAGGAGGAGCCTGGAGTTAACAAGCAAATCAAAGTTGGGAAGGGGAGGGGACAGTCTTAGCCTGGCTAAGGAAAGGAAACTTCTTTCATAGTGACATTCTGAAAAGAAACAGATGAACCTTCAGAAATTATGTGGCAGCATCCCAGGTTCCACGACTGTCCATAGAAGCCACTGAGACAGCATCCTCAGGTCCTCAGGGAAGGGGCACAGAACCCACCTCTCACTAGGATGTGTGTCAGAGAAACTGCAGACAAAGCAGTGTCTCTTATGTCTCTAAAGAAAGGGAGGGCAGAGAGGGAGAGGAAGAAAAAGAGGCTGGGGGGAGGAAAGAGGGGGGAGGGGGGAGGGAGGGAAAGAAGGAGGAAAGAATTGAATCTTACCTCAGTCTGTCCTCATCTCTGCTCCTGGCAAAGCTGTTAGACAGTTGAAAGACCTGAGAACAAAAGCTATTACTAATCCAGAAGTTCAGAGCCGGTAGGTATAGATAGCAATGGAAAGCCAGCTGTCTGGGAGACTGAAAGAGGGTCACAAGCTCAAGGTCTTGGTGAGAGAAACAGCTCTCGCCTCAAAGGAAGACAGACGTCTTCTAGAGCCAGACTTGAGATGACAACCCAGAACAGATTCAGGTTTCCCCAAATACCATGTTCCAAGGAGGTAGCGAGTTCATGAAATATATATAGTAAAGAGATGAAGATGATGGTAAGATAACAACACACTGCTCAAGTGCTCAGGCTGGCGGTTACAACATGGGAGACACTGTGCTGCTGTCCGCGATGTCTGACACCAGTCTTAGCCCTTTGGTTGGTGAAACTGCGGTCTGTTCATACATTCCAAAGGATCTACCTAACAGCCACAAAAGATGTTCGGTCACATCCAGAGGAGGGCAATACACAGGGGCTAGTAAGCTGGACCAGCAGAAATAATATGCAGAAACGTTTTTTGTCTTAACAACCTCTTGTGCTCCACTCTTCGGTTATCACACCACTGAAAGAATGGATCCCAAGAAACTCATTTCCCCAGGGATCTCTGACTAGGAAGAACAATATCTGCGGTCCCCAGGGGAGGAACTTGTCTCCAGGAGAAAGATTTACAAATCATCAGGTGACCCTGCTGGTGAGACTTTGGGCTGGGGTGGCGATGGACAGGGACCACGCCTTGGCTGCACGACTTTGTTACACATCTTTCTTGCTTTGCATTTAAGCCCTACCCTCATGTCAGGACCCCAAAGATAGATAAGGCGTGGTCACTGGATCTCCGTCTGTCTTCCCCCCCCCCTTTTTTTTTCTGCTTTTCTCTACTAACTTGGCTCTTTTAATTGGACTGGGGATGGATGGCTGGGCTTCTTGCTGGGGTTCCACTCCCTGAATCTGTTAAGTTCCACCCTGGAAAGAAGGGGTTACTACATTCACGTGAAGGAGCACACACACACACTTTGCAACTGAAATTCACCCCTGCTTTTTAAACTAAAATATTGAAAGAAAAAACACACACACCTCAGCTAAGTCTTTTCTTACTCCCTACGCTGCACGAATCACTCGCCTGCTCAGACATTCACAAGAACTCCCCAGACAGCTCAGTGAAATGAATTCAGACTTCTTCCGTGAATAAATGAACAAGCACTTACCCCAAAAAATGTCATTATCGGAAGGCTGAAGGAGAAAGGCAGGCAAGGAGCCAAACAACCCCACGACGACAAGACAGGTGTATTGTCGGGAGGGAGGCATGTGCAGGGAGAGAGTCACTGTCCACTAACAGACTAGGCATAGTTATAGGACGAAAAGGCAGAAGGAGCGGAGTGGGTAGAAAAGTTGACACAGGGTGGAGGGAACCAGAAATGGTGAGTGAGAGACTATGGGGGCTGAGGAACAATCTGCTGTGGCCATTACTAGGGGTAAAATCGTGAGAACAGACAGAATCTAGAAATACACGTTACTTTACTTAATACAAATCATTATAGTTTTGAGAATTAGAACCATTTAACCAAAACAAAGGAGCTTTACTAAACAGTGCAGCCCTTGCTAACAACTTTAAAGCACCATTAGCTCCCCATTCATTTTTTTTTTCTTCTCTGCTTCACTTAAAGCAAATGTACTCCCCTCCATCATGCTTTACTGTGGACTTGGTCTTCCGGACTATATTCTCTCGGCTTCCTTCTGCTATTCTGAATTCTACCTCTCCCTCAGGGCCTAAATCTAAACAAAGATCGTTCGGTATCCCTGTATCAGGTGACTTGTCATCACTGAGGCGAGCAGCTTCTTAGAAGGAAAGGTGGTATTGCCTCACCATCTCAGATGTTTCCATCGAGGTGGAGTTGGCTCGTGCGTTCTGACCTGTGGCAACCCGTGGTGGGCGGGGAGCGTGCAGCGATGAAATGATGCTCACTTTAAGGTGACCAGGAAGCCAGAGAGTGGGAAGAGGAGAAGCAGGGGACCCAATCGTACTGCACTCAAAGACGTACCCCGGGGGCCTTAGCTTCCTTCCGCCATCTCCAACCACTAACACGCGCAGCGCGCCTCTGCCAGACCACAGTGACCCTCCTAATCCCATTGCCTCTGCTCTGTGAGTGCTGGAGCTCCAGGTATCCGCCATCCAACCTAGCTGTAGAGCTTTAGATACCTTGCTGGTGCCCAGTTCAGCGCCTGGCTCAGTACATCTGGCATGCTGTTCATGACTCTGAGGCTGCTGGCCTGGGTTCCAGTGATGTGGGAAGGACTGAAGTAGAGGAAGGGGACAAGTGGCTCAACGTGTCCTGGCCTCGGTTTATTGGCTAGAAAGTCACTTCAAAGATTCACTGCCAGCTGTGATGACACACGTCTGTAATCCCAGGCAGAACCCCCACCACCACCACCCCCACCCCGGACAGTATAAGAAAGCAGACTGAGTAAGCCACGAGGGACAAGACAGCACGCAGTGTCCCTCCATGGCCTCTGCCTCCAGGAAATAATTTCAGGGACTGAAGAATAGGATGACAGGATATTAAAAAGCTTCTCCCCCCCACAGGAAACCATCGGCACCGTGAACAACAAATCCTGGTGAGGATGTAAGAAAAGTGGACCCCTTATATGCTGCTGGTAGAGGTGTGAATTGAAACAGCTACTGTGGAAATCAGTTTCCAGGATCCTAGAAAGAGGGGGTGGGAGGAAGACGGTAAGAGCCAGGGGGCTGGAATTTTGCTTAGAAGCTACACCCATGAACCCTCATCAACATGGCTGGAAGCAGCTTTTTCTCAGTTAAGGTTCCCTCTATCCAGGCCTCCGTATGCCCCCACCATGCTTCTGGCCTCACTCTGGCTCTGTAGCGGTGCGTGAGATCGGTTACTATAGCAACTCCAGTGTTGGTCTTTAGTTTAGGATTGCCTCGGTTATTAGGGTCTTTTGGACCTCCATATAAAAAGGTCATTGTAATTTCATTGGGGATTGCAATCCTATAGCTCACTTTAGGTCTTAGACCTATTTTCACAACATTAAACCTACCAATCCATGAGCACAGGAAGTCTCCCAATCTTCCAGTGTCTTCAGTTTCTTCCTTAGGCATTTTTTTTAAAAATTTACTTATTTTACGTATGTGAGTACACTGTAGCTATCTTCAGACACACCAGAAGAGGGCATCAGATCCCTTTACAGATGGTTGCTGGGAATTGAACTCAGGACCTCTGGAAGAGCAGTCAGTGCTCTTAACCACTGAGCCATCTCTCCAGCCCCTTCCTTAAGCATTTTAAGATTTTCCTTATAGACTTCTTTCACCTTCCTAGTTAGGTTTATTCTACATATTTTAATTGTATTTGAAGCTACTGCAAATCACTGTAGGTCTTAAGTGATGTTTTTTCCCCAGTCTTTTTCTCCACATGATTGGTGTATGGAAAAGCTACTGTTCTGTGAGTTTATTTCTTTGTTTGATTTAGAGACAAAGTCTCACTATGTAGCCCCAACTGGCCTAGAAACAGGTAGCCCAGGCTGGCCTCAAACTCAGAGATCCACCTGCCTTTGCTTCTTGAGAAGAAAGGTGTGTACAGCTCAGTCCAGCCAAGCTGTTGCTTTTTCTATGTTGGTGTTGTTGGTTGTTTTTAGACTCTCTTTACTTTGTGTGCATGGGTTTGGGGTTCCTGCAAGTGTCACGGCTCGCAGGGAAACAACCCTCGAGAGGTGAAGGATGTACGATGGATCAGCATCACTTCAGCAGAGTCTGATATCACGAATTACTTTCCTTGCACCAGTTAAGTTCAGGAAAAGTCCCCACGTGACAGTTATCACAACAAACCTTCAGGGATGGCTACATTGAGACTCACACTCGAAGTAAATCTCAATAGCAAAGCCCGTGTGATCTTCACAATAATAATGAATTCTACTGACTGATAAACAGTGCTCAGGGTAAAGGCCCAGGGGTAGGGACTTATAACAAACACAAGGATAGATCCTGTTGACGGAGAACGAAGAGTACATGGGACCACCTTCATAAGGAAGGGTTCTAGTCACGGAGAGACAAAGCTCAAGATTAGAGCCTTAATGGTGCTCAGGATTTGGGGGGGGGGGGGGGAGGACTCAAGAAAACAGCTGGCTCCACAGAACAGCAAGAGATCACCAGATCGTTCGTTAAGACAGCATCCACTCCAGTCTTCCGGGTGAAAAGGTCTTATTTCCTTCCCTTGCAGAAAATAGGTCTGCATGTTTAACAATTCTAGTTCCTCCAGTGCTTTCTCTAAGCGGTGCCTTCTATATATGTGTGTTTTGTCCGTGTGTGCATCTGCACACCATTACCGTGCCTAGAACCTGCAGAGATGAGATTAGAAGAAGATGCCAGATCCCCTGGGACTGGAGTTACAGATGGTTGTGAGCCTCCATGTGGATGCCGGCAATCAAATCATGGTCCTCTAGGAGATCAGCCAGTGGCGGTAACTGCTGAGCCATCTCTCTAGCCCCTATGTCGATTTGCTAGCAGCGATGATGATTCAAGTTCCAAGTCAGGATTCCCGTTTTCCTAACTGGTTACTCTATAGAAATGTTACTTTAGGGCTGGAGAGATGGCTCAGCCATTAAAGGATAGGATGACGAATATATGAAATGTTACTTTAATGTAAATTCTAGTAACTATGACAAAAGTCAAAATATCCTCCTGGGGTTTTTTGCTTTGCTTTTTAACATATGAAGCAGTTGAATTAGGTTGTCAGCAATTTAGACCATCAGTCTGTGAGGGTACATCCCATTTGTCAGAGAGAACCGAGATCACAGGTAGCCCTGGAGCTGAGCAACCGCTTTCATCTCTAGCAAAAATCTGCAAGTCCACACACAGTCTTCTGGCCAGCCTTGCAGGGCTCTGTAATCTCCTCTTCCTCCTGCTCCTTCTTCCTCCTTCCTCCTGACGATCTGTCTCCTGGCACCTGGGTCTGGGCAGCTGCTGCGTCTCGCAGGAGGCGTCTGTTAGGTGTTTGGGGATTTTAACCGTGCTGATACCAGCTTTTGTAGAGGTGGCGATGACAAACTTCCGGTGTGTTCTGCACAGATGAGCTCGGTTGAGGGCAAGAGGTCAGTCACAAATAGCAAGCCGCTGCCCAGCTGCTTCAGGAAAACCACTCTCTTGCCCCTGTGGTGCCTGGTGAGGGTGACCAGGACAGTCCCTGGAGTGATGCTGGAGCGCAGCCTTCTCACGCGCTGACTGAAGGCCTTTCTACCATGGCTCAGCAGCTTCTGAGGCACTAGAATAACACCTAGGCATTTCGAGAAGCTGAACCACCCAGGTACTGCCGTTCTTGTTGCCACCAACTGGCTTGTGACAGTGGACAGGACCTTGGGTTTTGCAGCTGAGTATCTCCTTTCCTGTACAGGCATTTCTGGGACACAGAGCAGATCGTGAGTACCGTAGGATTTTTTCTTCTCGGTGTCAGGCTTCTTGGCTTTTTTCAGCCGCCATCCTGCAAGATGGGAAAGACAGGCTGCAGTTTTCCTAAACTCTTCATAGACCGAGGGCAGGCAGGAATCTTATGGAAGCCTAATAAGTGCACCAGTTACTTTCTTATTGTGATAAAATGCCATCAGACCAAGAAAACGTGCAGAAGGAAAGATTTATGTTGGACTTACAGTTCCAGGGGGCTAGGACTCCATCCCCATTACAGTTGGGAATCAGGACAGCAAGTAGCAGGCATGATGGCAGGAACAGCTGAGAGCTCACGTTTCGGAACTGCAAGCAGGAAACCGAAGGATCAAACTCCAAGCTCTCGCCACCCCCCCCCCCGCCCCAGTGACTTACTTCCTCCAGCAAGGCCACACCTCCCAAGCCTCCCAAAGCAGCACCAACCACAGACCAAGTATTCAAGCCTGAACTATGGGGGGCATCTCGTGCAAACCACCACAAGTAATTGAAAAACCAGTTTAATAATTTTTTTACAAGAGTATGTAAAAGAATGCCAGAGTTGGTGGAATCCTGAGCTAAGCAGGATTGTCCCTAAGAGGATAATCCTTCTTCATAGACTAATCCAACCATTGTATGTGTGGGTAGCCTTTGTCCATGTGTGTCCTTGCACAGGCAGAGGCTAGAGGACAATGCCCACTATCCAGTCCTATCTTTAGTCCTTTGATACAGGGTCTCTCCCTGACCCTGGAGCAGGGATTATCATCAAACCTCAGTGACCCTCTGTTGCTACCTTCCCACAGAACTGAAGTGACAGGCACACATGGCCATCCCTGGCTTTTTACATGCATGCTGGGAATCCAACACATCCCCATGCTTTTATACATGGAGGCTTTACTGGCTCAACCATCTTTCTAGCCCCTAGATCTGGAAGGTTCTAAGGTAGAGCCAGCTATAGATGAGGATGAGGGAAAGAGAGAATCAGATGCACAAATGGTCAATCAACTCTGGCAAGTTGTTGATGTTTAAAACAGATGTTGAAGAGAAGAGGAGCCACTCGAATGGCAGTCTTGTGGTTGGAGAGGTGGCTCAGAGCTTAAGAGAACTGCTGCTCTCCCAGAGGACCTAGATTCGATTCCCAAATGCCAACCTTGTCAGTGGTGATGTATACAACTCTATTCAGAGGACTCTGGTAGCAATTAGATAAGGGAGACAGGGAAGGGCAAAGTGTGGATGTATTAGCCTTTTAGAGTGACATGACTTAGAGCCAACACCCTCTTCTGACTTCCTCGAGTACATGCATTCATGTAATATATATAAACATATACACATTAATAAAAATAAACAAATATATATTTTAATCCCCTGGTATGCATGCAAAATATAGCTTCTGGAGTAAATCTGATACTGTGGGTCTGGGAAGAACTCAGGGATCATCAATCCCACCATCTAAAAAGCTTCTCGTTCAGGTGGGCCTTGGTATATGCTTCAAGCAAGCCTTCACATCTGGGGATCTGGCCATTACCTGTGATCCCAGAACTTGGTAGTCTGTAGTTAAGAAGTTCGAGACCAGCCTGAATTCTATACCAAGACACTATGTCCAAAATAAACAAACAAACAAACAAAAAGCCTTCTCTACCTGCTTGCATTGCAGACAATGTCCCAAGCCTGCCCTGTCTGCAGAGGCTGGCAGCTATAGGATGTTTTTTATAGAGAACTCATTGGAGAACAATTTAGAGAAAGAGGAAATAGGAAATAAAAAGATGCCATTTATTTCGGCATAGTCTCCCAAGGGCTGTTTTTAGAGTTCTCTTTACTAAGGGTTGGTAAACGCTGCTCACGCTTTTCATAAAGAACGTGACAATGGCCAAATCAGCTTCACAGGTGAGTAGCCTCAAAGCACTGGAAAGTCCATTAGTGCCACCTAGAGGCCACCACAAGCCCACCTTGCTTTGAGTGCAAAGCAAAGTTAGAGGACAGTTCTTGGGGCAGCAGATTGTAGCAAGGGCTGCAACTAAAGATATCAGGAAACCCAAGCCAGTGGTTTGCTTTCTGTTCTGTTCTGTTCTGTTCTGTTCTGTTCTGTTCTGTTCTGTTCTGTTCTGTTCTGTTCTGTTCTGATCTGTTCTGATCTGTTCTGTCCTGACAGGTCTCAGGTAGCTCAGACTGGCCTTCAACTGTCTGTCTATGTAGTCAAGAATGGCCTTGAACTCCTAATCCTCCTGTCCCCATCCCTCTAGGGCTGAGATTACAGCAGTGCTCCACCATGCCCAGTTTGTTCAGTGCTGGAGATGGAACCCAGGATTTCACACATGCTAGGCAAACATTCTACCAATTAAACTACAAACCTACATCTCCAGCCCTTGAAATTTTGGAAGTGTGATGAATATTCTTCATTGTCAACTTGACTAGTTCTGGGATTAACTAAAATCCAAGTGTCTGGGTACCCCTGTGAGGGATTTTTTTTTTTTTCTTAACGAAATTGTTTGAAGCAGGAAGACCTACTTTTAAGCAGGATCTTTCGAGGTGGGAAGATCCGCCTTTAACTGGGCCACACCTTCTGCTGGCAGCCTATAGAAAGGGCCTGGGGAAAGGACGCTTGCTCTCTTTGCCTGCTTGCTCTCACTCTTCCTCACAAATCTATCCCTTCACTAGCATTAGAGCCTACTTCTTCGAGATTCTAGCATATACTGGAGTCCAGCTAAACAACCAGCCTCAGGGACTGAACAACTACTGGATTCTTGGACCTTTCGTTGTTAAACAGCCATTGTTTGACTGGCTGGACCACAACCTGTAAGCCATTCTAGTAAATCCCCTTTCAGTGAATAGATAGGTAGATTGATTGATAGATAGATAGATAGATAGATAGATAGACATAGATGATAGATTCATTTTATCAATTCTGTTTCTCTACAGAATCCTGACTAAAATAGTGACCAAGCCCCATTTTTTTTTAATTTCATTTTAAAACTGGGCCATCATCACCAGCTTCATATTTACCACCATCACTGCCATCCTTACTTCATGCCATTGTTACCATCACCACTAGCACCAAGACCATCATTAAAATCTTCACCATCTTCACCATAACCATTTCCATCACTAACAACCACCAGAACACCGTAACTAATACCATCATCACAAGCACCACCATCACTACCACTATCACCTCCACACCCTCCACTCCCATATTCACCACTAATGCTCCCACCTTGGTCCTTACCTTCAGCACTCCTACCAGCCTCGATACCGTCACAGTCACCGCCTACATCACTCTTGGGATGCTTATTTCATGTTCCTATTTCCAACACACTGAACACTGCCTCCTGGAGAGAGGAGCCAAGTTCACGCAAGGCTCAGGAAGTAAACAAAACTTACAGGGCACAGGAAGTTCCTAAAACCTACAGGATTCACAGGTCCCCCACCCCAAAGTTTTACGTGCTGAGTTGGTCAGAAGGCTCCAGGGATTCAGCCTTTGTTAGTCTCCACCCACAGCTGCCTTAAGTAAGCCTTCCAGTTATGCAGGTGGTTTGAGTTACTCGTGCTCCTTGTAGGTAACAACAGTAAACTTTCTGGTTCACTAAGCTGGACTTAGATGGAACTGTGGCTATGATCTGTCATCACTGCCCTATCCAGGTGTTTGCTCATGTCTCTCCAGGGAGTCACCCACCATCACCACCATCATTTCCTCCAACATCACCACCTCTGCATCCATCAGTTACTTCCTCCATCCCCATCAGCACCTATACAGCATCACACCTCATTCCATGAGGCCACTGAGTTCCAAACTGTCTAGAGAGTTCTTCTTACCAAGAAAATAAAGCATTAGATACGTTTCACTCTGTCATGTCTGTCTGTCACAACCAAACATAAATATCAGCTAATGTCACACTTTCCACTTAATCCTAGCATCAGTCAGAACATTTGGCTAATGACAACTTACAAGTGAGTTGTCATGTCTCTGTGACACATCACTGTGGTTTCAGTTCTTCAGGACCCATTTTCAGAAACATCACCTCCAGCCCCAGAAGTGATTCTTTTTTTTCTGCTTTGCTTTGTTTTAAGGATTGTTTTAGTTCTTTTGATTTTTTTCTTCAGCATATAAAATAATGAACCATTAGCATCTTCATGCACGTGAAGGTTGCGTCACCCTCCCTTGCCCCCTTCTTTGTCCTCATGGTCCACTTCTTTTCTGTAAGTAGTTTTGATTCCATGTGAGATACCTTTTTGACATGCACTTTTAAAATCTAAGCCTTATATATGAAAACATGTGATATGTCTTTTAAACCACCCCCCATCACCCTCTCTTGTTCTCTCCCCCTTAGATACCTTCCTCCCCACATAAGTCCCCTTTCTACTCTCAATATATATATTTAAATCTAGGTCCCATGTGGGAGAAATCGTGGCTTCTGTCTTTCTTTCTTTTTTTTTTTTTTTTTTGGTTTTTCGAGACAGGGTTTCTCTGTGTAGCCCTGGCTGTCCTGGAACTCACTTTGTAGACCAGAGCTTCTGTCTTTCTGCATCTGGCTTCTTTGATGTAACATAAGACTTTCCAGTTCCATCTCTTTTCCTGCACACAGCACTGATTCTTGGGGGAAGATAAGCCTCCATGTCGTATAACCACCACAGTTTCCTTCTCCATCCACCTGTTGCCTGGCACCCAGGCTGGGTCCACACCTTAGTGTAAATAGCCTACCAAGGAATCTTCAGTAAACAGAGAAATGCCCTGGCCTCCTTGTAGTCTAACAGACATAGCCCTGAGAATATAGCCTTAGGCACATCACCTCCCTCCTCTCCCCAACCTGGCTGTCCTCTGTAACTCAGATCTTGGATCAAGATATCCTAAGGTCTTCCAGGCAGTAAAGTTTTTGTAGAAACTTGAGGTCAGAGATTGCTGCTCCCACTTCACAGGTGGAGAGACTGAGGCCCTGAAATGGAGTCCACTGTAAGCATACACACTTTTAGTCAAACAGAGCTGGACTGGCCTCTGGACCCTCTGTCCTAGGACAGAGGGTCCAGAGGCCAGTGCTACCTCTCCTGGTTCTACCACCCCTTCCTGGCTGGCTGTCAGAGCAGGCAGCTGGGCCTAGTGATGAACAGGGTGTGCTATGGGAAAGGGGCTAAGAAAAGGGAGCAGGTGGGGAAGCAGCAGGTGCGGGATAATAGGGCCACCAGGGGAGAACCAGGGAGCAGGTGCTGCCCATGGGGGGGCGGGTGAAGTTGTCATTGTATAGCCAGCTCTGGTGGGCTCAGGGCAGAAGGGGAATTCCTGTGAGTCCCTGGGCCACCCTGGCTCATGCTCAGAGATCCTCAGGATGCATGGGCTCAGGCACACAGCCAGGCCCCTCCCCTGGGTCCCAGCAACCCTACCAGGTTTCCATGACAACCAACACTTTCATCCCTGTCCCTTTGTCTGGTCATGGTTCAGCTTTTGTGAACAACCATAATTGGGAAGTGGGGGGAAGGGACCAGTCTCAGCTGGGGTGGAGTTGTGAACCCCAGGCAATGAGGGACTGGAGGGTAGACTAAAGAAAATTAGAGATGTAAAAAGGCTGGGTTCTGCTGCCCAGTGGCCCCCTGGAGCCTCTTCTCAAGCTGCTTGGCCACATTCTCAGAGCCCGAGCTTCCTGCCCAGGATTGACCTCGAGGCCCAGGCTCTCCTGACCCACCTCTCGGCCTCCTTTTCCCATCTTTGAATGGAACTACGGATCACCCCATTCCCATGGTGCACTGTGGTTCTGAGAGATGAACGAGCATGGGCCGAACAAGCATTTTAGCTCCCGGCACAACTGGAGAAACTGAGGCATAAAGCAACACTGGGCCCTAGTCTAAATCCTACCCACAGTGAGCAAATGGCAAAGTCAGGATTGCTGGGAGCCCAAGCCCTCAAGGGCTTAGGCCCCCAAACTTTACCCACAATATTGACAGCTGTTTGTCCCTGGCACTCCCGTGGGGAGGAAATGAGAGGGAGGCCTACGGTGCTCTGCCTCCTGTCATAACCCAGTCCCCATCAATGTGTGATAAGAGGGTCTCTCTGAAGAAAGAAAACGTGAAGCCTTGCTTTACCTTCGCGCTCTTCCGCGCTCACCCCTGCACGATTCCACAGTCCCCAGAATGGCTGCTTTCTCTCTGCTCTAGGCCTGAATCACTGAGAGTGGTAAAGAAAGACCAGCACCATCTCTGAGTCCTTAAAAGCCCCCCTGAGATGGCCCTGGCTGGGTCAGAGAACCCCTGAGCTGAAGCAGGAGAGAAACCACACAGCCCAGCAGATGAGAGCGACTGGGACAGGACAGGGCAGGACGCCAGTGGGAGGGCGACAAGCCAGCTACTGAGATGAGGTAGAGGACCCTTTGTTCATTTGTTTGTTTTTTTTGAGACAGGGTTTCTCTGTGTAACAGACCTGGCTGTCCTGGAACTGGCTCATAAACCAGGCTAGCCTCAAGTCACAGGGATCTGCCTGCCTCTGGGATTAAAGGCCTGTGCCATTACACCTTTTATTCTCTCCTGGGCTGCATCTTCTGTGCTCTGAGGGGATCCAGGAGGTCCTGTAAGCCTCCTGTCCTGAGCTCAGCACCCATCCAGTGCTGTGGAAGGAAGGATGACTCTGGGCATCCTGAACAATGACCTATAGAGTCTATCATCCTGCAAGACTCATGTTGTGGAATGTGGTCTTCAGAGCACAGCCACCAGCATCTTCATCAGATCCACTATTCCCTCCCCCATGCAAATGACCATCTGAAGCAGGCCTACTGGCTGCTGACATTCCCTCAGAGAAGGAGGAGTCGGGGAGGGTCACTAGACCCTCGCCTGAGATCCCAGCTGATCCTCTGAACCATATGTGTGTGTATAATCCTGCCCCAAATGTGTATGCCTTCCAGTCTCAGGAGGTGCTAGAGCAGCTGTAGAAACTGGGAAAGGTTAATGGGGGAAACTTCTATGCAAATATGGTGAAGCCATCCTCCAGGGTGGGTGAACTTTCCAGTGTGTCTGCTCTAGAGGTCACCCAGAGATAGGGGACACACATGCTGGGATCTCTGCGACTTGCTCTCAGTGCTGGCTTCATTTCTGGTGTTGCCAGACTGACAAATACCCATCCAGTCTCTGGGATGCCCCTCATGAAAGGGAATTCCCATTATTCAGGGAGCTCAGCTACTAGATTTGGAGAGGTCAGAGGGTCAGAGGACCGACCACCTTAGGTGTCATTCCCCAGGCCCCCTCTACCTTTTGTTTGAGACAGGGTGTCTCATTGACCTGGGACTTGGCCAGTTAGGCTAGCTGTCTAGCCAGTGAGCTCCAGGGATGCACCCTCCTCCGCCTCCCATCTCACCATCATGTCACTGTGTGGCGCAGGCACGTGCCACTGTGCCCAGCTTTTTAGTTTTGGTTCTGGGGCTTGAACTTAAGTCCTTATGATTGCAAGGCAAGTGCTTCCCTAACCAAACCATCATCTGGCTGAGCGGGAACAATAATAGCCATTGTCCCATGTCTTAGTTAGGGTTCTATTGCTGTGAACAGACACCGTGACCAAGGCAACTCTTATCAGGGAGAATATTTCATTGGGGCTGGCTCACAGGCTCAGAGGTTCAGTCCATTATCATCATGGTGGGAAGCATGGTAGCGTGCAGGTGGACATGGTGCTGTAGGAGCCGAGAGTTCTACATCTTGATTAGAATGCAGCAGAAGGAGACTGCCCTGTGTTCTACATTGGGTGGGGCTTAAACGCATATGTGACCTCAAAGCCTGCCTCCCCAGTGACACACTTCCTCCAACAAGGCCACAACTCCTAATATTGCCACTCCCCATGGGCCAAGCATTCAAACACATGAGTCTATGTGGGCCATACCTATTCAAACCACCACACCTTTCTAGTGTGAGGATGAAATGACATTGTGGGTATAAACCCTTGGGCATACTGCTAAAATTTCAATAGCCAGTCCCTGGCTTACAGTCCCGACAGTGACAGAGGTAGGCCCTGTCCTCTTCTGGTCGGGGTCACCCAGTGATGGAGCCTTCGCCTAGGTCTAAGCACTCCTGTTGACTTAGCCTCTTTATCCCCAGCTTTGCTGTGTGGCCAGTCATGTGGAAGAGGTTCATGGGAGAGGAAGTGACATTCTTGGGACAGCACAGTTGTGACGAGATGCAGGGACCACTCTGCTGATTTCCAGAATCTGGTTTCCAGTGGATTCCCTGTGCAGCATCCACTTTCAGGTTTCAGCGGCAGGGTCAGGCCCAGCCACTTGCTCTGTTCCTCAGGCCTCTCACTCCGGGGTCCCTGAGAGGGGTACAGGTACGCTCGTGCTGACTGAAGTGTCTGTCTACAGGGATCTCTGCGACGAGGCATATACATATGTGTGTGTGTGTGTGTGTGTGTGTGTGTGTGTGTGTGTGTGTGAAATAAAGTCAGATTTGTGTTAACACTTTGTCTCTTAGACTTTTTGTTCCATTTTTGTTCCAGGAACTCTCTCTCGCCCTCCTTATCACAGCACAGGATACCCAGCTGTCGCCCCCCTACAAACACACACACCCTGATGCGACAAACTGAAACTTGGGTGAAAAGCAAGGTTCCTGCCCTGAGTAAAAACGCTGTGACTTGCTTGTCAGAAACTTCTTTCTCTGCCATCTGAAAGTGGTAACGTTAAGCACAGAAATAGTTGTTGGACTTTGTACCCAGTGTGGTATCTGTGGTGGGGTAGCTTTGAGCTTCTTTGTGGCTTTGTGTGCATAAATCAAAGATAAAACACTCAACATCTGTCTGACCAATTGCTCCCTCAGACACACAGGAAATATATCCCAAATTAGTGACTCACCTCTCTCTCAGAAAGGCACGAGTGCCGTCGGGCTTGGCAGACAGCACCTTTACCTGTGAGTCTTCTCAATGGCCAAGCAGCTTGGGTTTTTTAAATAAAGAATTATTAGCTGGGTGTGGTGTCTCACGCCTTTAATCCCAGCACTCGGGAGGCAGAGGCAGGCAGATTTCTGAGTTCAAGGCCAGCCTGGTCTACAAAGTGAGTTCCAAGACAGCCAGGGCTACACAGAGAAACCCTGTCTCAAAAAAACAAATAATAATAATAATAATAATAATAATAATAATAAATAAAGAATGATTTTTATGTTTACAGGTGTTTTCCTGCACATATGTCTGTGTACTGCCTGCGAGCCTGGTGCCTTGGAGGCCAGAAGAGGGCATTTAAAGTGGGCTGGAGAGATTGCTCAGTGGTTAAGAACACTGACTGCGCTTCCAGAGGTCCTGAGTACAATTCCCAGCAACCATATGGTGGCTCACAACCATCTATAATGAGATCTAATGCCCTCTTCTGGTGTGTCTGAAGACAGCTACAATGTACTCATATGCATAAATAAATACAAAAACAAAAACAAAAACAAACAAACAAAAACACTTAAAGCCTTTTAAGCTTTTATTTTTAACTAAATGAATTTAGACCAAGAAAATAGGAGAGGTGAGGAAAAGGGGTTCCTTAAAAACGAGCTGCTCAGGGCCAGGGGGCTGGCTCAGGAGCTGAGAGGGTTCAACTCCCAGATCCCAGAGGGAAGCCCACATCAGCCCATAGCCAGTCTCAGGGAATCGGATGCCCTCTTCTGGCCTCCGAGGCACCAGGCTCACAGGCAGTACACAGAGGATGTGCAGGAGAACACCTGTAAACATAAAAATCATTCTCTATTAAAATAACCAAGCTGCTTGGCCATTGAGAAGACTCCCAGGTAAAGGTGCTGTCTGCCAAGCCCGAGGCCTAAGTTCAATCTCCAGGACCCATGGGGTAGAAGAGAAAACTAACAACTATGAATGATCCTCTGACCTCTGACCTCTGTCCCAGACACAACTGCTTTATCACTATAACACGAACCTGAACACACATAAACCCAAAAATCTACTCAGGCTGCTGCCAGTTACCTTTCCTGAAAAGTGTTGGTCACCAACCTTACATAGAATTTGGACTCAACTGTCATTTTACAAACTAGACACAGAAGTTAAAACTTTAATTGATTTGGATGGCTTTTGGTCACAAGTAAGTTCATTTATATTTGCTAGTAAAATAGAGATGATGATGTCTTCAGAGATGTTAGTATATACTTTTACCTGGATTATTTCTTGAGGTGTGTGTCTGTGTGTGTGTGTCTGTCTGTGTGTCTGTGTGTGTGTTGCACACATACAAGCACACTTTTCTCAATAGCTTCCTGTACTGGCTAGTTTTGTGTCAACTTGACACAGCTGGAGTTATCACAGAGAAAGGAGCTTTAGTTGGGGAAATGCCTCCATGAGATCCAGCTGCGGGGCATTTTCTCAATTAGTGATCAAGGGGGAGAGGCCCCTTGTGGGTGGGCCCATCTCTGGGCTCGTAGTCTTGGATTCTATAAGAGAGCAGGCTGAGCAAGCCAGGGGAAGCAAGCCAGTAAAGAACATCCCTCCATGGCTTCTGCATCAGCTCCTGCTTTCTGACCTGCTTGAGTTCCAGTCCTGCATCCTTTGGTGATCAAAAGCAGTATGGAAGTGTAAGCCGAATAAACCCTTTCCTCCCCAACTTGCTTTTTGGTCATGATGTTTGTGCAAGAATAGAAACCCTGACTAAGACACTTCCCTACCTCTTTTTTTAAAGACATGGTCTCTCACTGAACCCAGAGCTCACCATTTTGGTTAGGCTGGCCAGTCAGTGAACCTCGAGATCTGCCCGCCTTCTCCCTACATCTGTCAGGCTGTGGTTGTAGGTACACTTGGGTGATGGAGCTCTTAGCTCAGGACCTCATGTTTGCACAGCAAAGACTTTACCCACTGAACTGTTTCCCTGGCCAGTTTGCTTTTTAAACAGTCTAGGTAGCTCAAGCCAGTACAGATTATCTTGAACTCCTTTACAGATGTACAGATGTAGGATTATGATGTCTGCCTTGCCCCCATCAAGATTATCTCTATGAGATGTTAAAGACTTGAGAACAGGTGTGTAAATGAAAGTACAAGATGATGTTGTTGTGACTTGTCCTGGGAGACACAACACATACCTGTCTATTCACCTCAAATAGAGGGCCCATGATAGATCAAGCTATGGATACCACCAAAGTTCAGCTTGGCAAACCAAAATGAGGTTTTTGGGAGTTACTTACAGGAACAGAAATGATTCAAAAAGAGCATCACCAAACCCACCAGAAAAGCAGGAAGTCGTAGCACACTGCACAGCCTGCAGGCAGATTGGAGAGTGTCCTTCCCAGGTGGCTCCAATAGTCTAAACCTCTTCTAGGTAGCTCAGCTGGTCTCTGCCTCTTCCAGGCAGTCAGGCTTATCTCTGAGTCTTTAATGACTCCTCAGAGAGTGATTCTCAGCCATCTTTTCCATTTGTATATTACTGGGGAAGGAGGGACTTACTAAGTCTGATCAGTTTCAGGGACTTCCTGAAACTATTTTGAGTTGTTCACTTCTCATATTAATAAGCTGCCCCACAGGAAAGAATGTTTCAGGCTGTAATATACAACAAGACCCTGTCTCAAATAGACACACAGATAGATGGATGGACAGAGAGATAGACAGACAGGTAGATAGATAGATAGGTAGACAGGTAGATCGATTTATCTGAGCAACTGGAGAGATGGCCAGGAGAGTTAAGAGCACTTGGTACTTTTGCACAGTACCCTGGTTCAATTCCCAGCATTCACACAGTGGTTCTAGCTCCTGAGATCTAATATACTCTACTAGCCTCTGCAGACACCAGGCACATTCAGAGTTCACATACATACAGGCAGGCAAAACACTCATACACATTAAAAAAAAAGATAAGTAAATCTCTTTTCTTTAAAAAAAAAAAAAATCCACGGTATTTCAAGTAATTAGAAAACTGCTAGATCAATTGTTAAATTAATTTCAAATATGCTTAGGAAAACAATATATATTTTAATCTATTCATAAAGGTGTTATCATAAGCTGGTATTGGTATATGAAAAACCAATTTGCAAGTGTGATTCTATATGCCCAGAATACAAAAAGATATTAAACTACAGTTTGAGGAGAAAATTAGAAGAAAAAGCATAAATGTATTTATTGAGGAAAAGGTAATTTAACCTAAATTCAGAAATCGTGTAAGTATTGTTATCAAATGTAAATTTGAGGAAGAAAATAAGACATAAAGGAACTCCAATAAGGAAGGAGAGGAATATAAAAGAAATTATGAAGCTATGTCTTAGTAAAGGGAATTAAAAAGAGAAGAAGGTTAAAACAGTAGATTGGGTATCAAACTCCTGCACCAGATAGGGGACTCTAGTATGGTCAAGGAGGTGCCTATGGGTCAGGACATTCACTGCGGGCTTCCAGAAGCTCCTTGGGACTCAACGCACCCAATCTACATTTCTCCCTCAGATCCTTGCAGGCATTCACAGTTGGAACTGGCACCACCTATGACCTGACCTTAGTCAACAAGGTCTCTGAAGAAAACCAGAACACTTGATTTCTATAGCCACTGGAGCGTCAGTTGACCAGAAGACACAATTTCAAATGTTTTTCTCCTGGGTCACAGTCTAACCTACAATCTAGACTCACAAGTTCCTTTTCCCCCACAGTAAGTAGAGCTGAGCTCCTCCAGGGATGTGTGACTCAGGTGATAAAGCCTTCATTACACAAACATGAAGATCTGAGTTCAATCCCCAGAGCTCACCTGAAAACACAGGCATGGTGGCATGAGCTTGTAATCTCAGCTCTGGGGAACTAAAGACAGGCTGATCATGAAGGCAGAGGCCTACCTGGTGAACTCCAGAGACCATATCTCAAAGGAGACGGATGGTATTCCTGAGTATGACCCTCACACCCCCACCCCAACTTCTTCAAAAACTGTCCATAGGTTGACAGACGTGTTTCTCAGGTTTTCAGCACTGTGGCAATACCTGAGAGAAGTGGTTGAGGCTCGGGTTTTAGAGACTCTGGTCTAGCAAGCGATCAAGACCAGAGACCAAGCACACAGCCCCTGCAGTTCCAGTACTTAGAAGGCTTCCAGCAGGAGGATCAAAATCGCAGGCCAGCCTGGGTTATACAGTGAGATCGTGCATGTGGCCAAGATAATCAGGGATAGGAATAGTCCCAGGAAATAATATGGTCTTTGTTCTTGAGATCTGCAGGCCTGAGAAGCAGTTTGTGAGTTAGCAGTTAAGATGTTAAATATCTGCAGTTTGACCACAAATCTACACTTGAGAGAAGGCAGGTGGATTTCTGAGTTCGAGGCCAGCCTGGTCTACAAAGTGAGTTCCAGGACAGCCAGNAAGAAAAAGAAAAAGAAGAAGAAGGAGGAGGAGGAGGAGGAGGAGGAAAGCTCCTTAAGATGTAAGATGTGCTAAAGGGAAATGAAACATTCCATCCTGCAAGAAATCTCCTTAACAACTCAAAAGTTTCAGGAAGTCCCTGAAACTGGCCAGATACAATGGGCTCCTCCCTTCCAGGCATATAGAAGTTGTAAGGAATGCTGAGACATTCTCAGACCAAACCAGCTACCTAGAGGAAGGAAAGCAGCCAAGTTGCCTGGAAGAGGCAGAGAATAACTAAGCTGCCCAAAAGTCACCAAACCACACAGCTGATTGGAAAAAGCTCTGACCACCTCAGCTGCCTGACACACTTTCCAGCTATTAAGCTGCCAGAAAATTTTGCCATGAGCTCCAAGCATCCAGTTTTCAAGAGCCAGGACACACAATGGGGTGGGCTTTGGTGATGCAGAGTGCTATAATTTTTCGTGGGTTTTTTTTTTTAAGCTATGTCACTCAAAGGACATGATTTACAATCAGACTCGAGGACTGGGCAAAGTTTCAAAATTAAATTAAACAAGTGCTTAACTTATTTCTCTTATCTTACAGGGTGTCTTTTGTAAATAAAACCATAAGCTGGTTCCTGAAGTTCACTGTTCAGGAGTGGTAACGAGGTAAGATCAAAGGTCACAGGGTTGAAAGGTAGGGCTACTGGCATTACGCATGGCTCATTAGCTCTTTCAGCAAGTCTGAAATCTCGCTCAGAAAAAGGGAGTATTGTCTCTATGCAGCCTGTCTTCAAGGCAGCGCTAACAATTATGTCAAACCCCTTCAGCTAGGCTGGGGACCCTTCTTCTTCAGTGGGAGAGAGCTTGCCTAGTGTGTGTGACATCTTGGATTCAATCCACACACCACAAAAGACGCTTTAAAAACAAAAACCTTGGGCAAAGCCGACCCCTGGCAATCAGGGGCTCCTCTCTCTTCCTGATGTTTTGAGGCAGGTCTCACTTTGTAGCTCAAGGTGGGCGTAGCCCAGGCTAGCTTCAAACTTTGCATCCCCCTGCCCTGGCTTCTCAAGCACTGAGATTTATACTACACAAGCTCCAAATTCTGTTTTGTTTTGCTTTCAGACTGGGGTTCATGAGCCCAAGCTCAGACTCAATAAGTAGTGGGAGATGACCTCGAACTCCTCACACTATTGCCTCTCCTTCCCAAATGCTAGGATTACAGGTGTGTACCACCACAGTGACCGTGTGCCATTTTGTATGTGTGTATGTGCTAGGCATTGAGCTCAGGGCCTTAGGCTGAGCTACCCACTGAGCTACATGCCTTTCACGTGTGTGCACACTCTCCTACATGCCTGTGCATGTGGAAACCCAAGGGCAGCCCCACTTGTCAGCCTTGTCATTGGAGAAAATGGATTCAGGGGGAGGTTTGGAGTGAGAGGCAGACTGGGCCAGTGGGTGCAGAGACTCTGCAAAGGCTCCAAATTTCTCTGCCCCGCCCCCAACTCCCGTCCTGAGCCACGAAGGGGCACATCTCTAAGACTCACATACCTGCCAAGACAAGACCAAAGTTGGAGAGTCAAGTCAAATGGGTGGGTGAGGGTGGGGGGGTGGCCGAGGGTGATGACTAGAGTCTCGTTCAGTCCTGGTCACATATACCATTTCAGAACAGCCACTTTACAGACTTTCTTGCCGTCCACAATGGGTGGGTAAGAGAATCAAACACTAGTCTCAAAGACCAGCAACCCACAACCACCACCTCTCACCCAGCAGAGTGGGCAAGTGTGAGCGGCAGGGCTCTCTGGGCCAGTCCAACTTGCGGACGCTCTCACTGTGGGTGGGCTCCAACCCACTGGAACTGCTTCTTCCCGGCCCTCCCAACTCAGGGCCAGGCTCCTGAGCACCCTGGCAGCCTTCCAGGCCTCCGAGGAATCTACTGCCTCTGCCACAGCCTCGTCGCCACCGTCGCTCTGGCTTCGAAAACGCAATTACAGCAAACAACAGCCGCCTGCCTCGCTTGAGCCTCGCCATCCACACCTGGAACTAATTAACTAAATTAGGTCTTAATGAGCTACACTGGTCGGAAGGCCTATTTTTACTTAATTATCCACTAATGTGCTTGGCATGAAGGAGTGTGGACCTGGAGGATGGCAGCCATCTCCTCCTCCTTCACAAGGGACACCCAGGAAGGACGCCTGTCTGCCAGGAATGAGCCTTAAGAACCTGAGGTCCCAGGAGTGGAGGCAAAGTAGGGGTCACAGATAACACCTGCAGGGACAGCTCCTCCACACGCGCGTGCACACACACACACACACACACACACAATGCTGTCTTTTAGGCTACCCTGGCTGAGAAGAGACCAAAGCCACACTGTCACCAGCTGATGGTGTGAACAGGCAGAACTTTCCTATTCCAAGATCAGTGTCAAAAGAGGACAAAAAGACTCAGAGTAATTCCTCTGTCTCCTGTAATGGGGAGGCCAAGGAACAGGGAGGTGAGAGGCTTTGGGGGGGAGACACACAGCTAACTGGGGGGAATGGAGGCGAGTGACCCTTTGAAGAAGCATTTTAGGCCACAAGGAGTAGCCAAGCCTAGCAGTGCAGGCCTGTAATCCCCGCTAGTTAGGAGGCTGAGGTAGGAAGGTCACAAGTTCAGGCCCTTCCTGGGGAACTGATTGAGACTCATCTTCAAAATAAAAACTGTAGAGGGCTGGGACGGAGTTCAGTGAGAGAGCGTCTGCCTGGCATGCATGAGACCATTGGTTCAACCCCAATATGGAGGGCAGGTGTTGATTGGATCTACCAGAACTCTGTGTGTGTGTGTGTGTGTGTGTGTGTGTGTGTGTGTGTGTGTGTGCATAGACATGAGCGTGAGCACAGAAGTCACACGTGCGGGTACCCACAGAAGCCAGAGAACCCCCTGGTGTGTGTGTGTGTGTGTGCATAGACATGAGCGTGAGCACAGAAGTCACACGTGCGGGTGCCCACAAAAGCCAGAGAACCCCCTGGTGTGTGTGTGTGTGTGTGCATAGACATGAGCGTGAGCACAGAAGTCACACGTGCGGGTGCCCACAGAAGCCAGAGAACCCCCTGGTGTGGGAGTTACAGCTGGGGTTACCTGCTGGGATTTGAACTCAGGTCCCCTGGAGCAGCAGTACGTACTCTTAACTGCTGAGCCATCTCTCCAATTCCAAATAAATCTTTACATATCCCGTGTGTGTGCGCACTTACATGTGTATTAGCGTACCACACGTGTACAGTGCCCATAGAAGCCAGAATGTAGCAATGACCCACCTGAGACTGGATGGGGAGATGCCACGTGGACGCTCAGAATCGAATGAACCCTGGTCCTTTGGAAGAACAACCAGTGCTTTTAACCACTGGAACACCACTCCAACCCCCACAAATAAGTCTTTTTAAAAAAAAAAAAAAAAAAATTAAATAAGGTGGAGAGAAATAGAGGATACCCAGTATTGATCTCTGGCCTCTGCGGCCCCAACATAGGCAAGCACCCCCACTTGTATACAAATGTAAACACATCCATACACACGAAAGGGCAGGGACCTCCCTATTGGCACCCTGTTAGTCTTGGACCTACTGGGGCCTAGTTCACTTGGATCTCTGGATTCTGGAGCTAGATGGGGACCACAGTCCTGCTATAGGGCAACATGTCTCCAGCTAACAATGAGCGACAAAAACGCTCTCTGCTGGGCAGCCCGCTCTCTGGAACTCCAGGCTTAAATGTGACTAGAGATATCTTAGTACTTCAAGCCCTGTGCACTGCCAGGCATCTCAAATCTAATGAGAACAAGTTAGAATCCTCCACTGCTCGAGCTCTAGCCTGCTCTGCCCAGCATCCTCCTCTTTTGAAAATGGCTTACTTGCTCAAGCCAAGAACTGAAGTGCTGCCCTCGATCAGCCTCTGGTGCACACACAGCCTGCAGGCCTGAAGTACCCTGGGTCCTGTCTCTAAATAATAGCCTCAAGTATTAGGGTCCCACCACTTCTCAGTATGCACTCAGTCCTCAAAATCCTCTGGCGGGTCTCCATCCCACTCAGAATAAAGCGCAGAGGCCTGTCTCAGCCTGCTGGGTCCCAGCCGGCTCCTTTCCACTCTCCTCCCCAAAGCCATGTGAGCTGTCGTGGGTACCTCAAAAGCCATGAGGCCTTTGCACCTTGCACTGACGGCTGATTGTCCTAACAGGCAAGCAGAACCTCTCAGCAGCCCACATTCCTGCTCCCTCGCCATCTGTTCCACTGCCGGCCACACTGATCTTCACTTCCTTGGCAGGAAAGCCCAAGGGAGCCATGGCAGACTAAGCTGAATGCTCAGGACCGTCTGGGGCTCTGGCCATAGGTAGGCATGGGTGCTACAGCTTTCTGCTCTCGCAAAGTGAATTTTGTCAAACCATCTCACAGATGATGTCCTGATCTTAATAGAAATCTGATCCCCATAATGGAGTTTTAATATTGTTGACTATTGCCAGCAACCGAGGCTGTCTGCCAGCTTCCTCCTGGCTGCCCACCTGCCTGGGGGGTCAGTATCCCCTGGGGGAGACAGTTCTAACCAGCTATTCCCTCTGCCCTTCTGAACTACAGAATCCCCGTTTTCCTTCCACGTGGGGACCTCCTCAGACACACATGGTTGGTGGGAATTCTGTCCGCAGCACCCCCATTTTAGTAGACCATGTTCTCACCTGAGCCTCTCTCCTGTCTAAGACTGTGTGGTCAGTGAGTGGGCCCAGTTGCAGGTGGGGGAGACCCCGAACTGCCGGGACTAAGGAACTTAGCACCGGTCTTTCTTAGGACTTCTAGCGGTCTCAGTTTCCCCATCTAAGAAATGAAGACATTGGTGCCACTTAGCAGGAGGAGCTAGGAGCCACGACAGAAGCCAGGAGTACCCTGTGGACCTTCGGTAATGACACTGGAAGCTGAGGTGGAGAAATGCAGCTGTGGGCTTTAGCTCTCCAACTAGCCTCAGATAGGGGCAGGGAGAGGCAGAAAGTGTTAGGAGCTAAATGATTAACTAGTGACCAAAGGCATGCTCTCTCTCTCTCTCTCTCTCTCTCTCTCTCTCTCACACACACACACACACACACACACACACACCTTTTTTTTTGTTTTTTTTTTTTGTTTGTTTGTTTTCAAGACAGGGTTTCTCTGTATAGCCCTGGCTGCCATGGAACTCACTCTATAGACCAGGCTGGCCTCGAACTCAGAAATTCACCTGCCTCTGCCTCCCAAGTGCTGGGATTAAAGGCGTGCACCACCATGCCTGGCTCTCTCTCACTTTTCAAGACAGGGTTTCTCTGTGTACCCTTCGCTGTTCTGGAACTCTCTGGCCTCAAACTCAAAGACCCACCAACCTCTGCCTCCCAAGTGCTGGGATTAAAGGTGTGCACCACCACCGCCTGACTGCCTTGTTCCTGCCTTCAACAGGATCCCACAGGGAAGAAGACATTCCATGGCTAAAGGTATCATATCCCCTGTGCTGTAGAATGCTGACTTCCAAGCACGGCCAACTTCGTTAGAATCCCTGGGGCAAGTGACCCTCAGGATGAGGTTACTATCTCCTCATAAAAACAAACAGGTAGGGAAAACCACAGACTGTCACCTGAGACGCCAGACACTCCTCCCAGGTGAATGTAATTCTGCCAGACTAGCTGCACATGGTCTCAGGCTGGGGAGGTAAAAGCATGGCTTCTCAACCTGTGGGTCTCCACCCCTTCAGGGTAGCATATTGGATATTTACATCAGGTTTCATAACAGTCGCAAAATGACAGTTATGAAGTAGCAATTCAATCGTTTTATGGTTGGAGTCGCCATGAAATAATGAATGGTATGAGGGGATCACAGTGTTAGGAAGGTTAAGGAGCGCTGGTCAAGAGTATGGACGGTTAACCGAAGAGAGTACCCTCTATACGGCATCATGAGGAAGACATCATCTAAGCTGGTGTGACACTTGTGACTTTAATGGCACGGTAGCTTTAGTCTATTGCTGACGACCACTTGTGTTTACATAACCCCAGGAAAGGTTCACTCTCTATCCGAGACTGGATATCCGCTCCAAGCTACATCCACAAGTCAGCCCTACTATGACTGATTCTACCACCTTGAGCCTCAGCTTCTTCTCTCATCCAATTAGGATCCTTGACCCAATCTCAACAGTCAATCAGTGGTCCCTTGGAGCCACCCTGAAGGAACAACAGATCTGTGGGTGTGAGACCATGGGGCCTTCAAAACAGCAACTCTCTAAAGAAAGACAAGACAGACCTGCCTTTCAGGTGACAAATCGGGCAGAGAGCTTGAAGGCAAAGAATCCCATCTCAGCCACACAAGGCTGGCCACGACTGCTATTCCCTGCTATTGCGTTAGAGTAGCATCTTTGGAGCAAGCAGGCTTTGTCAGGACTCCATCAGCCAGAGAAACTGCCTTTCTGCCCTGGTTGCTCTTCTGCCTCAGGCCATGGAATCTTGGCAGTTTCTCTCCCACACACTCTGAGCACACACACACAGTAACCCGCCACCATCCACCGTAGAGCAGAGGCAGCTGCTAGGCCTCCATGCTGGAACCAAAATTGAATGAGCGTTTTCACAATCTCGCCTCCCGCTGACAGCTCCTAATTGCATGTTGAAGCCATGTGATGGAGCCCAAGTTACACTAATTATGTCATTACCCTAATTAAGTAAATACTGTATGTGCTAATTGGCTGAAATCTCTTCCGGGGGATGGGCACTGGGAGAGGAGTCCTGTATCTCTTGGGTTTTGATGAGGGTGCTCTGGAGGTAACACACAGAGGTAATAGACTTTCCCAGGGGTCACCTGGTAAAATTCAGGAAGGATCCTGGATGGGAACTCTGGACGGGTATGCCTGCACAGGCTCTGGGCAAAAAGTACTGACCATGTCACCAGAAACCCAAGTCAAAGGCTTGCCCTGGCCCCAGCAATCTAGTAGTCATGAGCTAGACTTTCCTTTCAATAGGGTTCATTTGTTGTCCCCCACCTCAAGAAGCCCAGGACCTTTGGGCTTATGGACATTCTTGGCATAGCGGGCATCAAGGGAACCGAGGGAACCTGTCAATGTCCAGACAGGACCAAGACAGCCATTAACTAGCATTCATCTTTGAAATCCAGTTGTATGTTTAGCCTGGGAAGCAAGAATGAACGAAGCTGGGGGCTGGAGAGATGGCTTAGTGGTTAAGAGCACCGATTGCTCTTCCAAAGGTCCTGAGCTCAAATCCCAGCAACCACATGGTGGCTCACAACCATCCGTAACAAGATCTGACACCCTCTTCTGGAGTGTCTGAAGACAGCTACAGTGTACTTACATATAATAAATAAAAAAGAATGAATGAAGCTGTTGACCAAGCAAAAGGCCAATTGCTGAAGATAAAAATCAATGTGTATTAGCAAAAGAATGACCAGGACCACCATTCCTGGGAAGATGTGTGGAGCAGCGTGTGCTGAAGAAGTCTAGAGGGCTTCTGGAAGGAGCCAGCCTTCACTTACAAGGCAGGAAGAAAAGCAGAACACAAGAAGTTAGATCATCTTCAAGCGGTGATTCCTAAATATGAAACTCCTACTGGTGGTGATATCGTTGTTGTTGTTACTATTAGTGTGTGTGTGTGTGTGTGTGTGTGCTCACCTGCACACATGAGTGCGCACACATTCCTGCAAGGATGTCAGAAGACACCTTGTGGGAGTTGGTTTTCTCCTTCTACCACATATGTCCCAGGGATTACAGGTTGTCAAGCTTGGTGGCAAATGCCTTTCCCACTGACCCATTCCAATGACTCCAATACAAAACTTCTTTGGCTAGGAATTGAAAGCAGCCATCTGAAGTAAGGGGACACTGGAGAGGTAACAAGAATGTCACCCCTGAAGCCAAGTATGATGGTACAAGCCTATAATTCCAATAATGCCTATAGACCTAGGACAGTTGAGGCTACATAAGAAGACCTTATCTCAATAAATAAATAAATAAATAAAGCCATGCCAAAAACCAAGACATAAGTGCTAGGATCCCCATCCAGCCCCTCCCACTATATGAACCTGGACCAACTGCCAAGTGGCCCCTGTGCCTGCCCTGTCTTTCATGGAGTTGTGGACAGGCCTCCAGCAGCTTCCCTCCCACCTCAGGGCTAGACAGTATCTGTCTCTCAAGTGTTTCCAAGTGTGCCTTGGCATGACCGTTCGCTCTCACAGCTCCTCTGCCTGCTTGCCTGCCTGCCTGCCTGCCTGCCACATCTCCGCAAACATATGCTGCCGCTCCACACCAGGCAAATACCACATGCTCGCTTTTTGCTGGGCAAATCCCCTTCCCGCTCCCTCACTTCCCTCCCAGGCCTGCAGCCCAGCATTGCTCACCCTATCCCGGTCAGGTCTCAGGATCCCAGTAGGTGACACCCACTCATTCATTCACTGACTGTACAGACATTCATTCATTCAACATGATCTGGGCTTCATTGCTCAGGCTCCATCAATAGAAGACAAGTCATTGAGCCAGCCTTTCAAAAGCAGGCAAGTTATGTAAACAACTGCAGTGGGGTTAGGAGGATGAGGGAATGAATGAATGGCAAATATACAAAGGAAAGAAAATGGAGCAAAATACTAATAATTGTTGACTAGTAAGAACAGTTGAGGACTGGAGAGACAGCTCAATGGTTAAGAGCACTGGCTGGCTGCTCTTGCAAAGAACTCAGGTTTGATTCCCAATCTTCCTATGATAGCTCAGAACCATCTGCAAGTCCAGTTCTAGGAATCTATTACCCTCTTCTACCTCCATTAACATCAGTCTCATGTGTGGTCCACAGACATACACGTCATTAAAAAATTCAAAATAGCCGGGCGTGGTGGCGCACGCCTTTAATCCCAGCACTTGGGAGGCAGAGGCAGGTGGATTTCTGAGTTCGAGGCCAGCCTGGTCTACAAAGTGAGTTCCAGGACAGCCAGGGCTATACAGAGAAACCCTGTCTCGAAAAACAAAAAAAAAAAAAAAAAAAAAAAAAAAATTCAAAATAGTTTTTTAAAAAAGTTGAATAAACTAAACATAATGCCTTGTGACTGTCATGCCAGCACTGGAGAAGCTGAGGCAGAAGGATAGTTCAAGGCCAGCCTCAGCTATATGGCAAGTACCACCAAAGACTGGGCTAGGGTGTGTGACCCTGTCTCAAAAAAAAATTAAATAGATAAATATATACCCCCAAGGATATATGGGTGTCACATTCATACTATTCTTATTCTGGTAATTTTTTTTAAAGTTCAAAATCATTTGTTAGTAGAATAAGTAGCAGGCATATTTGTGTGTTTGTGTGTCTGTAGGCTCTGGCAGGGGGATTGCAAGTCCACCCTGGGCTGCATAGGGGTTCCCAGACCAGCCTAGCTACTTAGCAAGTTCCTATCTCCAATAATTATAACAATGGTGACAGAGGAGGAGGAGGAGGAGGAGGAGGAGAGACAAGCAGCTGGAGATGAGGCTCAGTAGGTAAAACGATTGTTGGACAATCATGAAGAGCAGAATTCATATCCCAGCATCTGAGTAAAAGCCAGGTGTGGCCATGAGCCTATGAGCCCTGAAACTGGGAGGCAGAGACAGGTGAATCCCAGGGAGTTACAGGTCAAGTCAAAAACATGAGGTTCTGTGAGCCGGTCTGAAAAAAAGAGGTGAGGAAGCCACTGAAGAACACCTGCCACAGTCAGCCCCTGACCACGCGCATGTGCATGATGAGAGCATCCCTGCACACATGCACACATGCATATACCACACACGAGGCCCAGGGATGTAGTTCAGTGGTAGCATACTTGTCTAGCCTGTGCAAGACTATGAGTCCAGCCCTAATGGTGGTGGTGGTGGTGCTGTTGCTGTTTTTGAAGTAATAAGAAAGGGAAAAGAGCCTTCTCTTTTGTTGGCGCTCCAGGCTTTTGGAGAAGACTTTTCTGGCAGCCAGATGATGTGACCCTGCAGTTTGGAGCTCGGAGGGTTTACTCTCCCCACAGCCATCAACTGTCACCACAACATTACACAAGCCCATACTGCATCCCCTCCCTCCAAGAAAATGACTATGAGGGACCTCAGGGTGGACCAGAAGTGAGCTTTCTCTGGTGGAAGGGCAGCTGGAGCTTCTGCCTAAGAGGAGAGACCTGGCCACCCCTGGTTGCTACCCAGGGGACCCCTCTTCACTCCCCCAGCACTAACACATGCCCTGGCAGCCAAGGCAACTTGCCCAGGCGGTGAGTGCCCTTGCTATCTGCTTGGCAGCAGTGAGTATCAGTTCACCTTTCTGCAACAGGCAGCCCAGGAGGCCCATGGGGGGGTGGGGGGCTCTGCTTTGGGAGGGTCTGTGAGGTAATGCTCTGCCTCCACCTTACTGCGTCTTTCCTTGCTTGGGTCCCCACCACTCTGCTTCCTCCATATGCCCACCATCCTCTCCTTCTCCCTTGAGGCCCCTCAGACTCCCCCCTCCCACTCCCAACTGTCTCCTCCCACTCCCCATCACAGGCAGTAGCATAGGGATCCTGATGTGTGGCCAGTCCTGGAGGGTGGGTTAGGGTGTTCAGGGCTCTCGAGGAAAGAGAACCCTGCCTGTTCCCCCAGCCCCTGGCCCTTGAGGGGCCACTTTAGCCTTGACAGCACCTGCGAACCGGCTGTGGATTCAGGACACTCCTCTGTGGGCTCCGGGCTGGTGCACCTGCGGTCAGCAGGGGTCCCACTCCTCCCCTCAGACACCTTTGTTCTCTTGTCTTTGTGGCTGGCCCTGGCTTCCCAAGCCAGCCCACCAGCCCTTATCCTTTGCCGGGCAGGTCCCTCTCCCAGCCCGCCCCCCTCCCTTCTTGCACAGCTTTGTACCCATTCAAGTCTCAGATCAGAACCTGGCATGGGACAGGGTGGGACCCCACCGCTCACTGCAGCCCTTCCTCCCCCAATGCTCCCTCTTCTACCCACATCCCCTTATTTACCCCAATCCCCTCACCCGGCCCTTGCTCCCCGCCCCTCTCTCCTTTCGGCCTGGCCCCCTCCCGATTTCCTCTTCCCTCCTTTCTTGGCCCTCCAGTTCGGGGAGTCAGGCTTTCTCTCGGCAGGGGCAGTGGCAGCTCGTTGTCCTCCCCTCTTTCCTCACCCTCTCCCTTCTCTCTTCCCCCTCCAGCCTCCACTCCTCAGTCCTCGCCTGCTCACTCACCCTCTCCCTCTCCCGCTGCCCCCCTCTTTCTCCCCCACCTCTTTGTTTCAGCTGAGAACCGGCTCCTCGGGACAGTTCCCACACTGCAGTGCCTCTGGTGAGGAGACAGCGCCACTGAGGTAAGCCGGGGGTTCGGGAACACACGCACGGGGCAGCCGAAGCCCTGGGGGCGGACAGGTGGGGACAGTGGGCAGCCCGGGCCATATCACTTCTCTGCCCAGGACAACGGAAGCAGCAGAGTGTTAGCCGCAGGTGCCCTACTGGTCAGCAAGAGCAGGGTGGGGGGAAACGGATAGCAGGGAACTGGCGGGCTGTCCTGTCCCTGTCCTGGTATCCAGCTAATGCTGATGGCCCATAGCTGAGGGAGACCCCCCCCCCCAGGAGATACGACAGAGTGAAGGAGGAGGCTGGGACACCGGACCAGCCCACCCTTGAAGGTTTGAGTCTACGCCCAGTCCTTCCTGCCTCTAGCTAGGCTGCGGCTAGGAGATTGCCAGGGGGCATCAACCACACTGACCGCATTGTGACCCTCACAAGTGCCTGTCCCGGGGCGGCGGGGTGGAGGGTGGTTGGTTGTATAGTTCGGTATGTACTGGGGTTGGGGCGTTCCTACTGCCCAGGTAGAGGAGGAGGCGGGGCAGAGCTCTCTCCCCTACCACCAGCTCCCGGGTTTCCTCCAGCTTAGCTACCGACCCCGAGATTCACAAAGCCATAGGAGATGGGGCATCGTTCCCTTCTCTGCCGGTCTTTGACCAGCTCCCGCCCAGACCCGGTGCCCAGGACGGTATTCCTGGTGTTTGAGGCCAAGGAAAAGGTATTCCTGCAATTAGCTCTCTGGAACTGGGAGGGACAGAAAGGTATCCGCGCTCTATAGGAGAGGTAGGGTGAGGAGGTGGACCGTAGGTGGAGAGGGAACCCTGGCTCTTGCGTGCACCACAAGTGCACTTTCTGGGACATCCTGGAGCATCAGAAGATGCTGGGCAGCAGTGAGCGGAGTGAATGAAAGGGACAGGAGTGGAGCCACCCGGCCCCTCTCAGCTGAGCTTGTCTAGGACTGAAAAGCTCATAGTCCCAAGAGCTCTGCTGGTGGCAGGAGAGCCAGAAGAGCGTAGGAGAGAGTAGTGACCTACGGGGGACCTTCTCATTGGGGTGCACGCTCAGGTTGCCAGTCTGGGGTAGGACCAGATCCTCCAGCTCTCTGAACCACCCAGTGCTAGTAGCGGACCAGATCGTGGGAGTGGATGTGATTCCCTGAGTTGTAGTTACTAAGGGTGGTGGCCTAAGGACTGAGGACCTAGGGTTCCCATTTACAGAGGCCAATTCTTCCTCACCTTTGGCCAGAACTTCCTTTTAGCAGAGCAACAACTGCTGCCAGGGATCCTAGCCCCGCCCCCTGGACCTCTGGATGGAACTGGTCTAGCTGCTACAGACCCGAATATTCACCTTTCGACCCACACCCTCCAGCCACTACAGGCCAGCCTGAGTCAGGGGAAAGTGGGCAAGCAAAACCTCAGGACTGGTCCTACTGATTACCTAGGAGGCTTGATCCTTAGGCATCCCTGCCTCTCAGAGGAAACGACCCCTCCCAGGCTGGGCCAGCTTAATACAGCACTATATCACATGGAAGTCTACCTAAGTCACTGAGTGTCTGGACTTAACCCCTTCACCCACAGGCACAACCCATGGCTCCCCAAGCATACTCCAAATCCTTTAACCCAGCTTGGGCCCAGGCCAGCCGCCCCCTCCATAACCTGGCCCTATGTTCCTCATATTTGAGCCAAACTCAGAGAGACAGGCTTACTTGCCTTCCCCCCTGAAATATTAGAGGACCATCTTGCTGCTAAAGAGAGGCAGTTAACTCTACCTCTAGCTAGTCCCCTCCACACACACACACACCAGCTCCTGGACCTCCCATAACTCAAGTACCATCCCTAACTGGAGGCACAGCTCAGTGACAGATACTCCCAGACACATATAGAGTAAGGAGAAGGGACTGGGATGTAACTCAGTTGGTAGAGTACTCAGCTATCATTCACGAGGCCCTGGGTTTGATCCCCAACACCACATAATACAGTGGCAAAGGCACACATCTGTCTTCTCAGTACTCATGAGTCAGAGAACGGGGAGGGTGGAGAAATTCAAAGTCATCCTTGACCACATCTCAAGTTGGAAGCCAACCTGGGCTATATGAGAGACTATCTTTAAAACAAGCAAACAAGCAAAACCAGCTAATGCCATTCTAATGTCAAAAGGACATAGGCGGCAGGTAGCTTGCTTGGTTTCTGGCCATGAACACCAGTGTCCTGCTGCCTCAAATCTTGCCTCTCTAAACTGAGATCTCTTTACAGTTATCTCTGGAAGATACTAATAGCTGGGATTTTTTTTTGAAAAAGATTATCTTTTTTTTGTTTGTTTGTTTGTTTTTATGAGACAGGGTTTCTCTGTGTAGCCCTGG
>NC_034599.1:99328693-99355735 GCF_900095145.1 Mus pahari
AAAAAAAAAAAAAAAAAAAAGAGTTGCCAATGAACTGGGTGTGATAGAACCTCTAGTCCCAGCACGTGGGAGACAGAAGCTGATGGACCTCTTTGAACTAAAAGCCAGCTAAGGCGACACAGTGACCCTGTCTCAAAAATAAGTAAATAAAAGTAGACCAGAATTGCCAATGTTTAAATGAAGACAAAGGTTACAGGGCTGCAGCCACAAGGAACTTGCAAAGGTACTAAGGAGAAGGGAGGGAGGGAGGGAGGGAGGGAGTTGTTGCTGCTGCTGTTCTTGTTGAGGGAAGGAAGAAGGAAGGGAGGGGAAGAGAGAGGGAGAGAGGGGCCCTTTGCCATCCTGCCTCTGCCAGCCTTTAAGGTCTCCTTGCCCACCATGTCCCACAATATTCCTGAAATTCTAACTATAGCAAACCACCCACACCTTGGAATGGAGCAGAGCACTGTGGAGGTCCACACAGTGACTGGTTGGATGTTGCACTGGACACAAACCCCTCCACATGCACACTCAGGTGTGTGCACACATTCATGTAGATGCCCACCATTCACACTCATGGGGTCTCCTGTTAAACCACTCAACACTCTGCCCCTCCAGACCACAAAGAGACCAACAAACCTGCTTTGCAGATCCCTGGAGAGGCTACGTATGGTCACACCACCATCCTCAAACCACTGAGGGCAACACAGAAAACAAAGGCACAACCCCTAACTCTGGCCGCGCCTTGGGCTGGCCCCCATGGTATCTGAGCCCCAAGGGGCAGCAGAGAATGTATATAAAAGGGCCCAAACCAGGTTCACATCCTTGGTCTGTGACTGACTTGCTCTACAACCCCTGATAAACCATCTTCTCTAATTCTCCAGCCATAGGATAAATGGGTTTAGCTAAGCTGACCTCAAAAAGGCTCTCCAGACCCACAGCTCATGCCAAGTGCAGAGAATGAGAAGGCTTTAATGTGAAGGAGGCCTGAGCACCCTTGTGGCAAAACCCTCAAGCCATGGAAAGTATCAGCACATGAAGACAAAGTAAGGATCTGGACAGCAAAAACCTGAGTCGGGAGAAACAGCAGCCAAGAGCCAAAGGAGGGCAGTGTCTGTAACAACCCATAATTAGTAAGACATGTGTGCATATAGCCATTCATTCATTTATTTTATTTTTCAGTGCTGGGAACTAAACCCAGGGCTTCACACATGCTAGAATAGTAAGTACCATTGACTACATTCCCAGACCTCTTGCTGTTGTTGTTGTTGCTGCTGCTGCTGCTGTTCTTGTTGAGACAGGGTTTCTCTGTGTATCCCTGGATGTCCTGGAACTCATTCTGTAGATCAGGCTGGCCTCAAACTCTCAGAGATCTGCTTGCTTCTCCCAAGTGCTGGGATTAAAGGTGTGCAGCACCACTGCCCGGCCCTTTCTAAAGGTCTTTAAAATGGGATCTCCCTTAGTTGCCTAGGCTGGCTTTCACTCTGTAGTTCAGGCTAGCCATGGACTCTCAGTCCTCCTGCCTCTCACGTACCTGGGACTATAGGCCTGTGCACCAGGCCTGGCTCCATACTTGATATTGATGGAGAAAAACAAAACAAAAAGAAACTAACCAGTCCTATTGAGCTCTAACTGTGAGGAATTTGCATGTTTTTATCATCTAGAATGACCAGATATATAGGTGAGCAAATACAGAAGGTTATGCCCATGAACTGTTTGCTCTAGTGGGGCCCAATTCAGACCCTGGCCCCCAGACTCTAAAAGCATAGGTACAGGAAAGTGACCAAGGCAGACACGGGGAGCCTCCAGCAAGATTCTACCTATATGCAAAGCCCTCAGCAGGCAATGGTGACAGCGGTCCCCACGAGCAACCCTACTCTGAAAAGCACCCATGGGCACACTATGGATGCGTTCTGACACTAGTGTCCACTGCTCACGTGCTCACCACACAGAGACACCGAGGTGTGGCTGAAAAGCTCTTCTCCCGAAGCTCTTGCTTGCAACTCAGTGTCCGATGGGAATAGATTCCCGAGGTCAAGAACACGGCGACAGAGCCACTCCTAGGGGATACCAGAACCCCGGTGTAAAGACAAAATCCCCAGAGTCTCTGACCCTGTGCACAAGGACAGAAGGAAAGGAAATGGTAGAAACCACTCCACTTCCCTAAGCCTATGTGGTCCTCAGAGCCGGCTCACCCTGCTTACCTCCTCCTCAGTCTGAGGAACACACAGGAGCCAGGTCTGCAAGCCACGGCCCGACTGCTAGTTAGACTGTCCAAAGCCCAGTGGAGACGGAAGGCCCTTCCCAGGACACATCAGCTCTGACCTAGAGTCCCTCACACCCTCACGATGGAAGAAGGGCCCACAGGGGCCACTCTGGGCCTCACTGTTCTCTATGGCTTTTTATTCCTATGTGATTCTATTGCTCGCTCATATAGGGATTGGAGCCGTGGCGCACGGTGAGGATAAGCCAACAGAGGGCTCTGATGTGGAACAAGAGGGCTCGAGGCAAAGCAGGCCAGTGGCTGCAGGCCAAGCCAAGTGACTCACCTCTGCCAGCTATGACAGGATGGGGTGAGGGACTGCTGAGCTCCTTCACTGCTCTGACCTACCATTCTAGTGCTTGAGACACACACTGAAATGCTGGCACCAGGGTCCCAACTGGGTACCCAGAGGAGCGGCAATGGAACATGGAATGTTTAGCCTGGGAAAGGGGGACACAGGAGAACAAGTTCAATGCCTGTGGCCTGAAGAAACCCCTTGATAACCAGTGGGTGAGAGGGAAAGCTGAGAGTGGTTCAAATACAGAAGGAAGAGCCTTGGTGGCAAGTGGATCGTCTCTACCCAGTCAGGCTATAGCAGGAGAGGAGAAACCATGATCAGGCTGCCACAGGGCGTCATGGTTACGTAGTCAACTATAATCCTGTCCTGTTAACCTACACTGACGCTGCTAGGAGACAGATTCAATTGTCACAGATTGTCATCAGCAGACCCCGAGTGTGCACCCAGCCAAAAAGGGCGTGAGAAACTCTTTGAGGTACTGGCGCCACTGCTGGGACCACACCACGGGCCCCTGCCCAGCAGCCCCCAGAGGATCTGTGCTACGGAAAGAGGCACTGAGGGGAGATGAGCTAAGACCCCCACAACATTTATTTTCAGTGTCCCTACCTTCGCTCCATAGAAGAAATGGGCTGAGGACCTGGCCAGGAAGGCTTCCGGGGAGAAAATGAGAACTATGGACTGCCCAAGAAGCTCCTACTGGGTCTCAGGGCTACCTGCTGTCATGACAGAAACTAGGGGTGGAAAGGAGCCCACATCTTCTAATTTAGTTGGGGGAATAAACATGGAGTACATCCGTGGGAGGCGGGCAGAGCCACCGAGGAGGGAGTCCTGAGGCACACTGGGGCCTAGGAATCAGTCCTTGACCTTCCTAAGAGACCCTCTTCTACACTCTCACTGTGAGCGACGCCATCACTTAGGATGAAGAATCAGGAGGTGAACATCCATAACGTTGGTCCCTGTCAACCCCGTGTGCAGCAAATGTGTTCCTCCCCTGAGGCGGCAAAAGAAAGTGTACGAGTCATTGTTGGCGAGGAAGGTGGCAATGTCCAGGCTTTCAGCAGAAGCCTGGCTGATGAGATCAGACATGACCCAGGCCCCGGCCACCTTTGTAGGCCCATCCTGACCATCAGTGCCTCCACTCAAAAATAGCACATCAATAGGCCCCAGTGGCTGCCTTCCCAGCTCTACTCCCACGTGCAGGGCCAGTTCTTGGTTCCGACCGCCTTTGCCAGATCCCTGCAGCTGCACCGTGGGCTCACCACCAGCCAGGAGGCAGACCGGCCCTTTAGCCTTTGCCACCGCTCCCAGAGCCTCCTCCAGCTGCAGGTCCGGGAGCTGGAGCTCAGCTGCCAGCTGATGGAGTTTTGCCTCCTCCTCCAAGGGACGCTCAGCCAAGGATGGAGTGAGGTGGGCTGCAGCCACCCGGGCTAGCAGCCCATAGAACCGAGCCACACGTTTTACATCACCCTGCATGGCTGTGCTCAACACCATGGCATGGTAGCCCAGTACCTCGGCTTGCCTCTGAGCCTCAGCCAGTGCCAAAGAGTTAGAGCCGATGATCACATTGAGGACATGACCACAGGTATGTGGTCCATGGGGGTCAGAGTCAGCTCGGGAGAACACAGTCTTCACAGAGCGGGGAAGAGCAGCACGAAGACCATGGTGATTGAGAATCTGCAGGCAATCTTGCACACTGTGGGTGCTGGCCACAGTAGGGCCACTGGCAATCACCTCCAAAGGGTCCCCAATCACATCTGACAAGATGAGGCTTATCACCTAGACAAAGGTCACAAAATAAGGTTGAGTCTTGCCTCCTCCATGTTCCGGGGCCCTTAAGGACAAACTGGGCCTGGGTATACAGCATCTGGTATGCTTCCTTGCCCACATCCACCCATGTCTTGCCACTTTCAGGTGGGCTGGCAGAACACCTAACCAGGAAGCCTCCCTCTTATTCTCTCTAGGCTTCCTCCCAGGACTTTCCGGGCCAGGCCCCTGCCAACTCATATGCTGGCCAGAGCTCTCATCTCCCTGTCACGTGTTGGGGAACCAGGGCCTACTGAAGAAGTGATTAGAGCACCTGAGCAGGATAGGCGGCCTGAGCCAGCCCTCCCCCCTTCAGCTGTGACAGGGCCTTGCGGATGGTGTTCAGCTCCTGGATCGTGGCTCCTCGGGCTGCCAGCAGCTTGGTGAGCATCTGTTTCTCCTCCAGTGTGACAGGTGGGATAGGAGCAGGCAGCAGGGCTGAGCCCCCACCTAGAGTCAGTGACAGTGTCAGGGAGAGGAGACAGCCTGACCCAGAGAACCAGGCAGGCCCTTTAAGAAGGTGGGGTTACAGTGCCCCCTTGTGGACACAGAGTAAAGCTGTCCCCTACTAGGGGTACGCCAGATCCCAGGAGCTTGCTAGCAGAGTGCCTAGCCTGTGTGAAACCCTGAACTCTATCCCCAATACCACAAAAAAAAAAAATTTTTTTAAAAAAATGTAACTAAGAAAGAGCAAGAAAAAACAGCAACTAGGCAAGAAGAGAGGTCCGTGGGGTCTGGAAACTCAGCTTCAGGAGTCTGAGTAACCCTGCTGCAGACAGCAGTGGCTTCCAAAGGTTCTGATGTAGTCAGTGTTAGTACCCGGCTGTGCCTTCACCGCTACAGACTGTTCAGTAGGGTGAACTTCCAGCTGAGGAGAGATGACCGACCTGACACCACCCACAAGGTACCCTCCAGGTTCCTCACTGCCTCCCATGGTCCCGACTTCACCCTGTGACCATCCTGTGCTTGGGGCATCCCCGTCGGCTGTTCCCACACCTGAGATGAGCACCAGCAGCAGGTCGTCTGCAGTGAGCCCCTCTGCCAGCTGCTGGATGGTCAGCGCAGCCCGGAGTGCATCCCGATCTGGTAAGTTGTCCTCGGCGCCCTCAAACACCTGGATGCGGCTATGTGGCTTCAGCAGCATCTCTCTGAGGAGGGAGCAAACGGGGAGAAGGGATGGGGTGGGCTCCTCTCCTCCCACCTGACTTCTCAGCTGTACAGGTAAAAGTGGCCCACTGATAACCAGGCCAGACCCAGGAGATCGGGAGGTCAAAGAGGAAGGGAGGTTTTCTTCCAAAGGACAGTAGAGGGCATCCCCCTGCGCCCATGGACTCTTACTGCTTTCCAGCATGCTCCATAGCGGCTCGGATCCCCTTGGGTACGCTGATAACACCCTGCACAAGATGCTGAACCAGCAGCTCCTCGGCCGCAGCTGCCATGCCCAGCACAGCCTTGCCGAAGCCCACTAGGTAGAGGTTTTCCCGTAGCTGGAAGGTCCGGTCCCGCACCTTCAGCTGTCTGCCACTAGGATCCAGGGACAGTGTCCTCTGCAGCATGGGACCTGGTTGCACAGCACCCACTGCACTATCAAACAGCTGCCGTGCCTGTTCTGCCAAGGCCATACCACTGGTCATCCGGGCCACTGGGGGCCCCCAGAGGAGTGGGCGGGATGGGGCTCGGAGGAGACAGGGCAAGACCTGTAGGGCCGCAGCCATGCCCCGCTTCTCTCAGCACAGCCTCGTGTCCATAGCTGCCTAGAGAGGGAGGAGAAGGAGTGAGGCCGCGGACAGAACCCCACCATCCATCATGGCCACCCCTCCAAGGGCTCAGGACTGGCGGACTCCGTAACCTGAAATGAAACCTAGAGAAGTCATGAAGCCTGTGGCAAACCTGATCTTACACCAGTCTTGAAAGCCCAGCCCTGATGCCCAGCCACGTCCTCCTCTTCTGTAGGCCACACACCAGTCTTCTGGACACTCAGCCCCAAGTCCAAAGTTCCTGTTAAATGGACCTTCCTCCTAGGTCACCTCCTTTGCCTGGGAGTTAATCATTCATGAAGGATGCCGTTCCTACCAGCAGGCCCCTGTGCCATTCTTTTTCCACCTCCTGTACTTCCAAAGCCCTCACACCATGGCAATGCCCCTTTCTGGCATTTATGCCTTAGACGTTACATAAACAAATCTACTGTTGAAGAAAAAAAAAAAAAAAAAAAAAAAAAAAAAAGGCTATTGGTTGTCTAGCCAGCTGACCCCAAGTCCATTCACCTCTAGCCTGCTCTGTTAGCTCATACAACCAGTCTGGCAAAGCTGGGTCCATGTGGAAAGGCTGCAGATTTGCCAGTGCACACAGCCTAAGGAAGCTCAGGACTCAGGCTAGTTCAGCAAGTGGTCCAGGCACGAATCAAGAGTAACTACAAAATCTGACTCAAGGCGAGACCTTCAGCCAGGCCCCAGGTTACAAGCAAAAGAACATGTGCTATGGGGCTCAATCTACAGGACAAGATCGGACACCCTTGTCCCCACACAGCTGGTCATGACCAGCCTTGCCAGGAACACCCCTTTCTGGCTCCATGAGAGCAAAAAACAAGCCCTGAGTTACACCACTCACAGCAAAAACAGCCCAGTGCTAGGGCAGGCAGAGGCCGGGAACCAGTAACAAGGCCCAAACAATCACTTTCCCCACTGGGCAGAGTGAAAAACAGAAAGGTCTGTAAAGGTGAGGAAGCAAACCATAGGGACAATAAAGGACTCAGCTGTAAGAAGGTGTCGAAGCTTAGGACAGGAGGGTACTGAAGCGTGTACCCGGGTTGTCCATGTAAAAGTATGCGCTCTACCACTGAGCTACAGTCAAGTCCCTAAAAAAGTAGAAAGAAAACTGTATCTGTAAGCATGGGTGGAAGAGGGCAGAGTCTGGGGATCGGGGTTCTACCTTTGTTAAAGCTTGTAGTAGTGTATCTTTTCTCACACTGAGCTAGCTCATTTGCAAGATATGGGATGCAGTGAAGCCTTACCTCTCAGGGAACTTGAAAGTGTAGTTCTGTGGGAGAGACCTTCCCTAGCGTGCATAAAGTCATCCAGTTCTCCATAGTGCTGGAAGACTGACATTCTTATCTCCTGACACCTCGGGCTTTCTGATTCTTTGTATAAGTTGACAGAGAAAACTGCAGGTAACAGTCTATCCCGTTCCTAAATAATGTAGCGCCTGCCAGCTCCGCCATTTAGCCTTCCTTGTAGTTAGTTCCCAGCCAGCTTCCCCAAAAACTACTGTCTGTGAAAAGGAATACACAGGGCACTGCCGGGGGACGCCTGCCAAAAAAAAAAAAAAAAAAGTTCAAGTCCAAAATTGCCAGATAAAGTACAGGGCGTTTTGCAAAATTTAAATTTCGGATAAGTAATTTTTATTATAACTATGACCAGTATTTTTTGGATTATTTGTAATTAAAAATTACGTTGTGGTAAGTCTAAAGTTAATTGGACGACTTGCATTTTCAGTTGCCAAATTCCCAACTCTATTTAAGACACTACACCTTCCCAGCTCCAGTGCACCCGCGTTGGTAAGTGAGGATAGACGAAGATCAGCCTCGACTCCTCCCGGAACCAAGTGGAGCTGACATCACGTCCGGAATCGGCCAACCGCCAGGTGACCGGAAGTGACGTCGCCCCAGGCTGAACCTGTGATCTTCCAGAGGGAAATGTTGCCGCGCAGTGCAAGGTGTAGCAAGATTAAGGGGCTGCTGTCGCCTGGATCTGTCTCTGTCCGGGCCAGGAACGACTTCCAAGGACCGTTTATTTGCTTGAGACGCAAACTCACCTTCCCGCAGCTTCTAGCGCTGGAGACCGACCGGAAGTACTCTCTGTGGGTGGGGATTAGTCCGGAAGTGGCTGGTCTGAGGTCTCCCTAGAAACCGAAGCCTGGTTTAGAACTTTCCTGCTTCACTGACCGCCAGAGAAAACCTGAAAAGAGGCGAATGAGGGGCTCTGGTTTCTGTGTTCCTGAAGTGGATACTCAGTGATTGGTAATGAGCCCTCCCTGTTCATCCTGTTAGATCTGGTACATCGTCGTTAAATACACCCTGAATTCTTGTTAGGTTCCGGACACAGGGTTGAACCATGAGCGAGAGCTACTACACACCCCTCTAGAGAACGATTTAAAGTCATCCATGACAATTCATTGATGCTTACCACTTCCATAAGCCACCACATACAGCTAACTCAGCAAAAGATTTCTGTTCGATGATTTTTGAACACACGAGCAAACTGCCTGTAAACAAATGACCCTAAGCCTTCTTCCTCCCTACCCTTGCTCTCTCACCTTGTGTCCACTATGACTCAGACGTGCCTTTTTCCCACATTCAAAAGTCAACTATTGGCTGGGCTCCAAAAACACTCCAAAATCCTTTACTAATGGAAAGGATTATTTCAAACATGTTTCCTTTTTAAAGTTTCCCCCCCCTCTTTTTTTTTTTTTTTTTAACCTCGACTCCTACCACACACACAGACACACTATGTATGTAGCCTAGGCTGGCTTCAAGCTTATGCTCCTACTGCCTCAGGCTCCAGAGTACTAAAGTCGTAGGTGTGTACTGCTTTGTAATTGAGAAACTTAATCACGACCCCACTACACTCCACCCCACACCCTGTCTAAATTTCTTTACTATGTGACGCTTCACATTATCTCTTTTCTTTTCGTGAAATCCCTTCCATTTTGCAACTGAAGACATTGTTGTTCCCTGTCAGTCTTAGCAGCCCAGTGGGATCCTGTTTCCAAATCATTTTTTTAAAAGGGGGGGGAGGAAGAGGAGGAGGAGGGAAAAAGGAAAATTCCAGTTTCTTTTGTATGGAGGACAATAGAAATACATATAAGAATTAGATCAACTCAGTACCATGCAGTGGGTTTCATTGTCTTGCTGTCAGATGCATCTTGCGACTAGATTATGGATAGCAGTGGAGTATTTTTTTAAAAATGGATACAGGGAGCTAGAGAGATGTTTCAGTGGTTATGAGCATTTGTTGCTCTGTTCCTAGCACCCAAGGGGTTTACAACTATCCAGAACTCCAGTTCCAGAGAAGCTGACGCCCTCTTCTGGCCTCCTCAGGCACCAGGCATTCATGTGGTAGAACATGTGAGGCAGAACACATACATAAAGAGTTCTTTCCTTCCTTAGTGGAGGCAGGGCTGGGAATGTAGCTCTGCTGATGGAGCACTTGCTTGGCATGCACAAGGCTCTAGTCTGATCCCCACCATCACCTAAACCGGGCTTTGTGATACATGCCTATAATCTCAACAATTAGAAGAATCAGGATCTCAAAGTCATCCTTGTCTAAGGTTTGACCTTGTTTAAGGCCAGTCTGGGATATATAAGACCTTGTCTCAAAAGAAGTGGGGGAACTGAAGAGGTAGCTCAGCAGTTTAGAGCACTTACTACTCTTCCAAAGGATGGGGGTTCTATTCCAAGCACCCCTATGGCAGCTTACAATCGTCCCTAACTCCAAATTCTAAGGAAGCCAGTGCCCTCACTCTTCCTGCCTCTTAGGGCACAAGTACTGTGCACTTACATACACGAAGGCAAAACACACACACAATTTAAAAATAAGTTAATTAAAAAAATAAATGAGCCGGGCGTGGTGGTGCACGCCTTTAATCCCAGCACTTGGGAGGCAGAGGCAGGTGGATTTCTGAGTTCGAGGCCATCCTGGTCTACAGAGTGAGTTCCAGGACAGCCAGAGCTATACAGAGAAACCCTGTCTCGAAAATCCAAATAAATAAATAAATAAATAAATAAATAAATAAATAAATAAATAAATGGTACCTGAGGAATAACACCCAAGCTATACAGAGAAACCCTGTCTCGAAAATCCAAATAAATAAATAAATAAATAAATAAATAAATAAATAAATAAATGGTACCTGAGGAATAACACCCAAGGTTGTCTTTTGGCCTTCATGTACACATGCACACAAATAAGTAAGTTGAGCTGGAGAGATGGCTCAGCAGTTAAGAGCACTGACTGCTCTTCCAGAGGTCATAAGTTCAATTCCCAGCAACCACATGGTGGCTCACGACCATCTGTAATGGGATCTGACGCCCTCTTCTGGTGTGTCTGAAGACAGCTACAGGGTATTCATATACAAAAAATACATAAATCTACAAAAAATAATAAGCAAGTCATCTGCAGGTCTGGTGTCTAGCCATGACTTTATTTCTGTTTTTAAAATGATATCACTGTATCCTCCAGAGGAGATAAACAATGACTTCACATGGTAGAGGGTGGATGGGTCTCTTAGAAGAGGCACTAATCTCATTTACAATGGACATACCCTCAGGACCTAGCCAGATCCCCACTTTGTTTTGTTTTATTTGGAGACAGGGTCTCACTATGTAGTCCTGGTTATCTTTGAACTCACTGTATAGAACAAACAGAGATCTGTCTGCACATCTCTGGAGTACTAGGATTAAAGGTTTGCATCTCCACACCTGATTAAGACCCTGCTTCTTCTTCTTTTCTTTTTCTTTCTTTTTTTTTTTTTTTGTTGTTGTTGTTGTTTTTAGAGACAGGGTTTCTCTGTGTTGCCTGGCTGTCCAGCAACTCACTTTGTAGATCAGGCTGGCTGACCTCGAACTCAAAAATCCACCTGCCTCTGCCTCCCAAGTGCTGGGATTAAAGGCGTGGGCCACCACGCCCGGCAACATTCTTTCTTTTAAAATTGGATTTCCACAGGAATTTTAGAGAGATACAAATTTTCCAACAATAACAGCTGTTGGTGGATTGAAGCCATACCTAAATGGAAGATTCTGGAGACAAATTACTGACTGGAATTCTATGATTCTGGAGAATTATAATGTTACATATCTAGAGCTGATATCTTGAGCAAATTTTGGTTCCCCTGAGTTTTTATTGTTTCTTGGATCTGATGTTTCTTGATATTTATTTTATTTTTAGCTATTTGTATGTGTGTGCTTCTGTGAGGGTATATACACATGAGTAGATGTGTCAAAGGAGGCCCGAGGTGTCCTCACTGAAAGTGCGGTTACAGTCAGTTGTGAGATGCCTCACATGGGAGACTGGAACTGAACAAGAGTCCTCTGGAAGAACAGCCAGTGCCCTTAACTGCTGAGCCATCTCTCCAGCCCATATTTTAGTGAGATTTTTGTTTTGTTTTGTTTTGTTTTTGTTTTGAGATGGGGACCTGGAACTCTTAGCAATCCTTCTGCCTCAGCCTCTTTTGTGAGCTACCATGCCAAACTGTTTAGTTCCCTTACTAGACATTTATCACCTGCCTCTCTATTGGACCTAACATCACTTTTGCTATGCAGTAAAACCCCTGGAGTACAGTAACTTGTCATTTAATTGTCCATTAGCGTCTACCAATCCAAAATGAAAGGGTTTTGGATAGCAAGGTGGAGTGGAAGGTGCAAACTTCTCACAGAAGCAGCTCTACTGTAGAACTGAGAAGGGGTTGCCAGAGCCCAGTTGTCCCTTTGGGGGTAGGAATTATACCACACAATCACCAGGGCTTCATAGTTGTCTGCTAACATCTGGCAATAATATTCACCAATGGGCATGGTGGCATATGCCTTTGATGACAGCATTCCAGAGGCAGAGACAGGTGGATCTCTGTGACATTGAGACTAGCCTGGTCCACAGAGTAAGTTCCAGGCTACATAGAGAAAAGTTAGGCCTGGAGAGATGGCTCAGCAGCTAAGAGCACTGGTTGCTCTTCCAGAGGACTTCAATTCCCAGTCCCAGAATGGTGGCTCACAACCATCTCTATTTCCAGTTACAGAAGATCTAACTCCCTCTTCTGGCCTTGGTGTGTACCTATGTGTGCATATACAGACATGCAATCAAAACAGCCACACACTTAAAATAATAAAATATTTTATTATTTTAACAATAGTTCCACCAATAATGGATTCCATAATTCCCATGGATACCAAAACCCATGGATGCTAAAATCACTTAAAATATTTTTGTTTGCTTTGTTTTTGAGACACAGTCTAACTGTGTGGCCTTGGTTGTCCTGGAACTCAAAGATCTACCACACCCAGCCCTAAACTAGTTTTTGTATGTAATCCACACATATCTTTCTGTATACTTGAAATTGCCTCCTTTGTAATTCTTAACACAATATGCATGCTGTACAATTGCTGCACTGAACAGTTTAGGAGGCAACCACAGGACAAGAAAGTCCTTACATTCTCAGTTCAGATATACCCATCATAGACTGAGCCCATCTGCAAGTGTGGAATCCATGGGATATAATGTAAGTTAAATTATTAGAAAGTTTTTTTTTTCTTTTTAAAGACTTTGGAGACAATTTTGTGGGAGTCAAGATAAGAGCTTCAAGGGACTAGGCAGTTCCTCCGGCCCCAGGTCAGTCCATATCTTTGTCCCAGAACAAGACAGTATTGTTTGCCAACAATGGGCTTTGTTAAATATGAATGGTTACTTGCCCTTGGCCTTGGGAACAAGGCCAAAGTTGGAGTTACAGGGCACTGTGTGAATCCAGTCTTGGGTGTTTGCTGTCTGCTTGTCATCAGACCCCGGGTCAAACTACAAAAGAGAAAGGCAGGAAGGAAGAAGGAAAGAGAAAGAAAAGAGAAGCTTTTGTTTTATATTTACCCACTTACACATGTGTGTACATGCCACAACTCAAGCATAGAAGGCAAAGGACAGTTTGTGAAGTCTGCTCTCTCCCACCACCAATGGGCTCCATGATGAACCGGTGTCAAGTCCATCTTGGTAGTAAGCACTTTCATCCCTGATCCATTTGGTCTTAGATAGATAGATCCATAAATGGATAGACAGATAGGCAGACAGATAGATAGATGATAGATAAAACTAATAGGTCTTCTCTACTAATGAAGGGAAGACCAGCCCCTGGGCTAGAAAATTCAAGGCAGAGTGAAGGAATGCCAGCCACGAATTGAAACAGATAGGGGACTGAGGGATGCTGGGAAAACATGGAGGCCAGGTATGCTTTGATATGTTAAATAGGCACCCCAGCCACTTGTCCTGGATCTGAAACCCAATAAAAACTATCAGTGAGGTTGCCACCCAAGAGATTATGATTTTATAATCTCAGATTGATATAAAATGTTATCTCTTCTAAGTCTCCCATAGAACACCCCTTGAGGAAATGAAATGAAGCATTTATTTAGCAAATCAATAAACTCAGGAGGTATGCAGCAGTTCTAGTGAACAATCTACTATATCTGAAACAGTCTATACAAAATCACCACTGGACTCAATTGTGTTTCAACATCCCATCTTTCTTCAGGTGCAGTTACTCTTTTCACACACACACACACACACACACACACACACACACACACACACACACCCTCTTAAATGGCCTAAAGAAGCCACCTGACTCTAATTATCCCAAGGCTCCAAGGAAGCCCTGCTGGGCACTTCAGGAAAAAGCTGCTCGGAGAGATAAAGAAGAAATCTGTTTGGAACCTTCCTTGGCGTTTGTGTCGTTTCTCCCCGTCTCTGCCGGTCAGAGTTCGGGGGTCTGCGGCAAAAGCCCACTCTATAGCCCTGGCTGGCTTCCACCTCCCTAACGTAGGATGAGAGGTGGAAGCCACCACACATAACCTGGAGCGTTTTTTTGTTTTGTTTTGTTTTTTTAAGTGATGCAGTCCACTCCTAACTCCAGCTTTCCCTCTGCCCTGAACTAGCTAGTCTATCCTTTAAGGAAGTGATACTACTGGACTAGAGCCAGGCAAGCCCACTATAGCAGAACAGGGAGCCAAACCAGCAAGTGAATCCAAGTGACCATCTAAAAATATGAAAAAAATAACTTTTTTTTTTTCCATTTTAAAAACAGGATACTAAATCTTGGGAGGAAGCTTTAACAGTGAAATCTAAAGAAGATACAGGGGCTGGTGAGATGGCTCAGCGGTTAAGAGGTCCTGAGTTCAAATTCCAGCAACCACATGGTGGCTCACAACCATCCGTAAGGAGATCTGACTCCCTCTTCTGGAGTGTCTGAAGACAGCTACAGTGTACTTACATATAATAAATAAATAAATCTTTAAAAAAAAAAAAAAGATACAGTGTATAGTTTTGAAAGATACCTTTCAAGGATTTTTTTTTTTTTTGGTTGAGAACATTTTGGTAAATTAAGGCTACAGTCAATTCTGTACGTTAAAGCAGACCCCTCCAAACACACACACAGTGGCATCTCCTGGGTATATCTGCTTCCCAAATGCGGATATAAAAGAACAGCTTTGCCCAGGAATAAGGAGTCAATTTACCCTTAAAGACAGGTTCTACGCAGAAGGGATTACAGAAATTTGTAATCACAGAACAGCACTCCCTTCTCCCCCAAAAAATCAGTATGTTGATCAATTTTATTTGTGGAAATATCAAGTAGATGGGCCACAGAGCAAAGATGCATGGTAGGGAAATTATAGATTTCAGGTGTGATGTTACAGCCATCTTAGCTTTAGGATGAATGAAGCTAAACTGAATGATGTCTCAAGGAATTTACTAGGAGAATGTTAGAAGTTAGAGTAAATGGCTAAAGCAAGGCCACCTTAGAAAGCTCAGAAGGTAAAAGCATGTGTGCACGCACTCAGACAGACAGACAGACACAGTTTTTAAAGAGGCCTAAAATAATTCAGGATTCTTTGGCTCTTGGCTATATTTGATGTCTCCACAATTGCGGTGTTGTAGTCAGCCAGTCCGCAGGATCTTTATTATAGACACTCTTCAGAAAACTTAAGTTCACACAGCAAGTCGGGCACAGGCACCAGATCTGTCCTTGCTATCTTAAGCTCCAAGGCAGCCTGGATCACCCTCTTTAAGCTCAAAGACAATCACGGGATTGAGTGCAACCGCCTGTGGAAGATTTTTCTAGAACAGATTTGCAATTTGGAAAGTTGCCGTCCATTCAGGTTTCACTCAAACTGGTTCTTTCCCTTCCTCACACCCCGGAACAGATTGTAGCCAGGAGCTCTGCCCTTTGTCAGGAGGCAACTGCAGTACAAACTTACAATCTTGTCATTTCCCCTCAGTCAACCATTTCTAGTTCTATGTAGCAACCCAGTTTCTTTACCGAAGGTCCTGAGATGCAACCCCCGCATATTTTTCAATAAGACTCCATTTTTTTTTTCGGGTTCCATTTCGTGGTTTGTTAACCCAGGTTATAAGGGACTCTGGTTGTCACGCCTTTGCAACTACCAATTAGTGAGTGAAATGTCCCTAAGGTTCCCCCTCCTCCCTCACTAGACGTTAGGGCTCTTCATGCGCTTTGACTCTATCATAAAGGTTTAAAAGAAGCTCCAAGTTTCTGAAATTAACATAATATACATCCAGTTGAAAATGCCACTTAAACTTCGTGCAACTACATGTACTTCACTCAAATAAATCGAAGCCTCCTGGCTCGGCGGTGCAGTGGTTAAGTCAGTCGGTGATGGGCTCACCTGATTCACACCCACACACCGGCAGGCCTCTCAGCCAGGACCTGCGGCCTCAGAGACACCAGCGTCTCCCTGGGGCTTGAGAGCACCCGCAAAGGCACTAGTCCCGAGGCGACCTCAAGTCTTGCCCTCGAGAGGGTTTAGATGCTCCAAGCCCGCAGGTTCGTACCAAAGAACCGCGGGCTCCGGCTCCCGGGCCCCGCTGACGTCATCGTCCCGCCCCCCCCAGCTCGCGCCTCCGCTCCCGCCCCGCCCCCTTTCCCGGCGTCCGCCGCGGCACAGGCTCCTCGCCCTCTGGTTTTGCTTCTCCCTTCAAGATGGCGGACACAATGAGCCGGCGGAGCGCCGGTTGGCCCTGAAGTGACTCCGGAGAAGAACGGTCGGCGAGGTCCCGTCGTCCCGGCGAGAGAGCGTCGCCTAAGGAAGAGGACGCGGCAGTCCCACTGTCAGCCGTCCTTCCGTTCGTCTCCAGCGCGGCGCCCGCACCGCCGGGGTTGAGCAGCCCGCCCGCTCGCTCGCCTCTCGGCCCCGCCCCGGCCCTGCGCCGCCGCCGCCGCTGCCTTGAGCAGCAGCCGCCGCCGCCATGAAGCTGACCGACAGCGTGCTCCGGAGCTTCCGCGTCGCCAAGGTGTTCCGCGAGAACTCGGACAAGATCAACTGTTTTGACTTTAGTCCCAATGGCGAGACGGTCATCTCTAGCAGCGATGATGACTCCATCGTACTCTATGACTGCCAGGAGGGCAAGTGAGTGTGATAGTGGCCGAGTTCCAAGCGCCCCTCTCCTTCCCTCTGTCGCTGGTCCCCGACTGAGCCCCCAGCCCCCAACCCTAAGCATGTGGTGCAGGCTCTCTTGCCAGGGCCGCCTCCATCCCGCAGTGCTGCAGGAGATCCTCTTTAAGATGCTGATTGTTCTTAGTTCATGTGCCTTTGGTCTCTTCCGAGCGCGCTTCCCCCGCTTGCCAAACCCCACCTTGACCTTGACCTTTAAACGCCATGTCCCTGCACCCTGCAGCGGGACGGATAACCCTTTCCACTCCCCTGACGACTGTCAGAATGTGCGGGTGGACTCTGAGCTAGATGCAGAACGGTAGGAGCTGTGTTCTTGTCCATCAGTGGCGTCAGCTCTCTGCCTTCACCGCGGTGACCTGGATTCAGCCCTGGCACGGTGCCCGCCCCCTACCCCTCAGCTTCCCGCGCGGCTTTTCTGCCATCAAGCCCCGCGGGATGCAGTTTTTAAGCTGTCAGGATTTATCGATTGTGCCCATGTGAGCTTGCTGTCCTTTCCCAGTACCAATACCCAGGCTTATAGTTAACTTGCCAAACAGCCTCTTGGAAACTTTTCTTTGCCAGACTCCTGAGAACTTGGCCGCCCCATTCTGGTCAGAATGTGAGCTCTCTTTAAAACAAAGAAAGCATTCCGGAACAATTTAGTGTTTCCTTTTGCATTACAAAAAAAACAAGTTTACCCGTGTTTGGCCGCCCAGGCAGTAATCTCAGCATTTGGGAGACAGAGGCAATCAGACCCTGAGTTCTGGATTTCATAGCCGAGAGACCCTGACTCAAAACAGTTTAAAAAAAATAATAACCGCCAGATTGTGTTTTGCTTATAATTATCAAAATTTTGGAATTCTGGAACTGGTTATGGAAATTATGTTAGTTGGAGAATTTGTGTGTCTTTGCCGTTTTCATATCCTGGGTGTGAAGAAGACATTGCCTGTCTCATCTCTGGAAGTTCAAATCCTCGATAAGCAAGCAGTGAGCTCTTTTGTAGCAGAAACTAGTTTAGGCTAAATTTGATTCCCTTTGTCAACTCCAGCTGTCCTCCCTAAGCAGGAGGTGTTTGGTTTAATAGCTACTGTGTTTGGCATTATGTTAAAGTTACCTATGTTTTTGAATCCTTGGCTTTTTCTCTACTTTTTGCAGCTGTTTCTTTTGCTTATTATTTTTTCAAATAATAGTTTTCTTTTGGAACTTGTCTCTGAGTTTATCTAAAGTAAAGCTGTTGTAGAATGAGCAGTATATGATATTGTCCTTGATGGGTTTCCTCGCTGGAGCTCCAACAAAGTATTACATAACTATCTCTGGACTTGAGCTTGCTGTATGTGGGAGAGTTTCCTACAGTGGTGATCCTGGGGAAGAGAAAATTACTAGCTGGACAAATAGTTATTTGAATTGATGTTCATATTCATGTATTGATTATTATCATACACTGGTCTGACCATTTGATTCTGTTTGGAACTACAAGTAACTTGAAATTGATTTGTTTGACATGTTTGGTGCGATACTTAGAATCTTCCCCAAACCTGTAATGGAGGTGCATATCGTATTCAAAGGAATAAAATACTAAGACTGAAAAAAATGTTTATTCAGGCATGTAACCTTTTTATGTGATTACAAACTTACAGAAAGTTACAATGGTCCAAAGAACTTTCTTGAAAAAAAGAACAGTGTTCAGCAGTGCCTGCAATTTCAGCACCTGGGAGGCTGGGGGTGCAAATCCGAATGCAGCTTAAACAGCTATCCCAAAAAGGAAATGTAAGGGCTGGAAAGATGGCTACAGGCGCTTGCTGCTCTTACAGAGGAACAAGTCAATTCCTACACCGGCATGGAGATTTGTAACCATCTGTAACTAGTTCCAGAGGATTTGACCCCTACTTCTGATTTCTTGAGAGATGGCTCAGTTGTTAAGAGCACCTCTTCCAGAGGGCCTGAGTTCAATTCCCAGCAACCACATGGTGGCTCACAACCATCTGTAATGGGATCTAATACTCTCTTCTGGTGTGTCTGAAGGGTACTCCTATAAATAACATAAGTAAAGCTTTAGAGAGAGAGAAGTTTGTGGGGGGAAAAATCCAGGAGCTGGAGAGATGGCTAACGTGGTTAAAAGCACGTTAATTTTGCAGAGAGCCTGGGTTAATCACCAGCACCCACTGGAGGCACGCATTTACATTTAACTCTAGTTGCAGGGGATCTGACGTTCTCTTCTGGGCTCCATGTGTGTCAGACCTGCATAGGGTGCAGACAAAAATGCTCATATACATAAAATCAGTAAATGTAAAATATATATAGAGAGAAGAAGAATCCAATAATTCCACCAGTAGAAGAAAATTACTGTTTCTTTGGAAGTAACATCTTTATTAGATAATGCCAGTATTTGAATTCGGGTATTTGAAGGTAGCGAAAGCACAGCTGATTGTTGTTTGTTGTTTTTAGGATGCTACCTCCCCTCCCCACACACACAGTGGAAGTTTGTAGCTGTAGTGCTGGCTGGCTTCCAACAGCAGTTCTCTTGTCTTGGCTTCAGAGGATTTTTTTTTTTTTTAATTGAAAGTAGTTTTTCACACACACTTTCTCTCTGTACACTTTAGTTGTGTGTGAGCTTGCTGTACATAATAGGTCGGAGAACAGCTTGCAGGATTTGGTGTTTTCCTCCCTCCCTGGGAGTCCAGAGGGGTTGAACCCTGATTATTGAGCTTGGCGGCAGCCGCCTTTAGCCTCTAATCTAACCCTTTCTTTCACCTGCCCAGAGAGATTGTGAGGGGTTCGGTCTTGTTTGTCCACGAGATGTTAGGGCGTGGTTCATCCCTTCCTTCGACTTGAAGGGATGTATAGGGGGTATTACTTGTGATTGGTTAAAAAAAAAAAAAAAAAAAAACATTTCAAATTTTTTCTGTCTATGAACACACACATGTACACACGCACATATGCTTAGATTGCCTTAAGACAGTAGTCTCATGTAGTCCAGGCTAACTATGTGTCCAAGGTTGGCCTTGAACTCCTGATCCCAAGTGCTGGATTATACACATGTATCCCACCAGCAGCAGCTGGCTTTACCATTATTTTCTTTATTTATACCTGCCTCTAGAAGCATAGTTTTAAAGAAGCTTGCCAAAATACTTGGAAAATGCACATAAAAAGATATATCCAGTGTTAATGCCAGGCTCTTACTGAATTAGTTTTCTTTCATTAGGACACATCTGTTAGTGTTTTTTTGTTTGTTTGGATTTTTTTCTTTTTTTCTTTTTTTTTTTTTTTTTTTTTTTTTTGGATGTAAGGCATACAGACCATATCTTAGTGGAACCCAGGTTTTTTTAATACCACATGCTTTAATGTGCTGTTTACTTGAAGGGTTGAAGATAGAATCCAGGGCCCCATGCATGCTAGGCAAGCCTTCTGTGACTGAGCCATATCCCAGCCCTGTCTTCCACTGTAGATGGGCTGAAATACTAGGATTCGCTTTTACCACTGATAGATGCAAAGTTAGCATGCTCAGGCTCACTCAGTATTACCAACAGAACAGAGCTTCAGACAGTAGACTGGACCTGGCAGTAGTTGATTTCACAAAGGACGGACATTTAGAAAGTATAGTACAATAAAGAACTTTTGTTCAGAATAGGTTTCATGAAGCAGAAGGCCTCACCCTCGCTGACCTTAACAATTGAAAGTACAGAGGTTGACTTGTAAGCAGCCTGGGTCATCTGATTGCTCGACCCTGTGGTTCCAAAATAATATGACATTGAGAAGATAAACATTCTTTTGCATAAATTCAAACCCTTGGTGACTAGTAGTACACTAGTCAATCTTTTACTACAATATTTCTGGGAGGGACACTTTGTCACAGGGTCTCATTCTGTAGTTGGGACTAGCCTTGAATTTGTAGTGGTCCTCCTGCCACAGCCTTTAGAGTTCTGACTAGAATTACAGATGTGAGCCACCAATTCTAGCTTAAAATTCTTCTAAAATGTAAATGTATAAAAGATTTTCTTATTTTCTGGCCTGGTTCAAGTGGAACACTCTATTCTGATTTTATTTTCTAAAGCTGGGCATGGTCGCCTGCCTCCGTCTCCGAGCACTCAGGGATCAGCTACAGGCAGATTAGCTGTAAACCTGAAGACAGCCTGGTCTACGTAGAGAAAGCTTGTCTTGTAAAACAAAAATAAAGGGCTGGTGTGATGGCTCAGCAGGTAAGAGCACCCGACTGCTCTTCTGAAGGTCCTGAGTTCAAATCCCAGTAACCACATGGTGGCTCACAACCATCTTGTAACGAGATCTGACTCCCTCTTCTGGAGTGTCTGAAGACAGCTACAGTGTACTTACATATAATCAATCAATCAATCAATCTTAAAATAATAATACTTTAAATTGTTTTCTAGAGATATTTGAGTTAAAAAATTACCTACTTTAAATAGCCTGCAGCAGAAAGTTTGGTTGTAGATTTTCCTGAGAGCCCGTTTATCTGATCAGGATTTGCATTTAAGGAACTTCCAGGAAGTTTAGTTTTGAACTTGGGATTGGAAACACACACATTTACATGAATAAAAGCAAAAGGAGCCTTGGAGTAGTTTTGTTGGAAAGCTAGGCTTGCTGCTACTTTGTACCTCTGGATAGGAAAGTTGGACGCCTTCTAGAGCAAGTTATGTTAGAGACATAAGCAGTGTCGCATCTGGTTTCAATTGTGATAAACCATTGCCTTAAGAAAGTGCTTGCTAAGTGAATGGCTTAGGAAAGGTTACCGGCTTTGAGGTACTCTCATATCTCTCTGTTGTGATTCTTGGTTTGTGATAGTTCGTGTACTTTTTTCTCAAGAAGATAGTCTTCCCAAAGTTTATATTTGAAGCCAGTTATGGTAGCTCACTTTCATGATTCCAGCACTGGAGAAGCCCAAGCAGGAGGGTCATGAGTTCAAGGTCATGAATTTCTACATAGTGTCTTAGTGGCCAGGTAAGACCCTCCCTCGAGATCCTCTCCCTCTTTGAATATTGTAGTAATAGATTGAATTAATATTCTCTATTTTATTTTCAAATCTGGGCTTTGGTGTTCACAAACGAAAGACTATTCTTGAGTAGCTGTTAGAATTGATTTTTATTTTCAAGAGATAAGGGCTGGAGAGGTGATTCAGTGAGCTCATACTACATTTGCAGGAGACGCAAGCTGAGTCTTCTCGTCCTCTGCCCTGTTCATATCGCTCAGGCGCTGCTGCTGTTTAGATGGAGGGCTCGAGTGCTGTGATAGTGGATTCTGATGGGTTTTGTTTTCCCCTCTGTTTGTTCATCAGACCAAAGAGAACCCTGTACAGTAAGAAATACGGTGTGGACCTCATCAGATACACCCATGCAGCCAACACAGTCGTTTACAGCTCTAACAAAATAGACGGTAAGCAAGCCTTTATAAGAGTTGACAGTGTTGGTTTCTTTGAAATACTTTAACAAACTCTTAGAACTTGTACTTTGGTTACAGTTGGTTTAAATGTTTCTCTGTAATGTTAGCAGTGCTGAGTATACCATTGAGAGTAAAGATGCTGGAAGCCAGCCATTAGCACTTTGGAAGGACTGGGAACAGAAAATAAAAAATGTCTGCAGTGTGTAAGGAAATGAAGTAACCCCTTATGTTTATGATTTGCGCTCCTTGAAACTTGAAAGAACACTTAAAAAGCAAAACAAAGCCGGGCGTGGTGGTGCACGCCTATAATCCCAACATTTGGGAGGCAGAGGCAGGCCTGGTCTACAGAGTGAGTTCCAGGACAGCCAGGGCTACACAGAGAAACCCTGTCTTGAAAAAAACCAAAAGAAAGAAAGAAAAGCAAATCAAAGAAGTACGCGACATACAGCAGTTAGTAAATCACCAGGCTTTCCGTTTAGAATGTGTATGTGGATTAAACCAGGTATAACACTTTACCCCTATATTCCTAGCCCTTGGGAGTCTGAGGCTGGAGGAGTGGCAGTACCAGGCTAGCCAAAACTAGCCAAGGAACACACATATGGTGAGATCTTCTAAAAGGCAGAGGGTTGGGGTAAACTTTTCCATTTCTGACTAAGGGGAAAATAAAACAAAATTTGCAAATGTACTAAATGTAGAATGGAAAGGAGACCAAATGCATGAAATTAAGAATAGTAGTGCCTGGCGCACACCTTTAATCCCAGCACTTGGGAGGCAGAGGCAGGCGGATTTCTGAGTTCAAGGCCAGCCTGGTCTACAAAGTGAGTTCCAGGACAGCCAGGGCTATACAGAGAAACCCTGTCTCGAAAAACCAAAAAAAAAAAAAGAATAGTAGTGCCCCCACCGCTCAGGAGGCGGGTGCGCAGCAGGGCCCTGGTTTGAGCCCTACCTGGGCCATTGAGCATTTGTAGCTAGACCCTGTCTTAAAAACAACAGAGAAACAAAAAGACTTCCAAATAGAAGAGGTTAGCTCTTCTGTGGTTTGTGTCACACAGAGCAGAGACTCTGTGGTTGTAAATTCCAGGAATACTTTTTGTTTTGTTTTAGAGTAAAGGTATTTTTTTAAGATTTGAAACCTCCTTTTTTTTTTTTTTTTCTTTGAAACCTCCTTTTTAATAACTAGTATCTGCTTTTGACTGATTTCCCCTCAAATAAGTTCCTAAGTTAGCAAAATTGTCTTGGTGGTTGAACTGTCATGTGCTTGTTACTTTATCTAATTTTAGCCTTATCAATACTAGTTTACTAATGCACTTTTTGCAGTAAGATCTCTTCAGTTTGGTTATTGAGGTAGTATTGCTGTGATCAGTTTGCCCTTGAGCCCATGATATCCCTGCTTCACACTCCCGAGCACTGAGTGTGCAGGTCTGTGCCACTATGGCAGGCGGAGTAGGTTTTTCTTTATGTATGTGTACATCTCTGTGTGGGGGTGTGCCTGTGCCCTTGGGCCAGAATAGGGCATCAGGCCCTCTAGAGCTGGTGTTGCAGGCAAGTGAGCCATGTGCTGTGGGTGTTAACCAAACTCAGGCCTCTGCAACAACAGCAAGCACTGTTAACCACTTAGCCAGCCCTTTGGCATTACGTTTTTTTTTTCTTACAATTTTTTTTTTGATTGTGTATGTGTGTAGAGGTGGTACGTGCACATGTGAACATGGATGCCCACAGAGTCCAGAAGCTGTCAGATTCTGGAGTTGGAGTTAGAGGCTCTTAGGAGCTGGCTGTCTGACGAGGAAAGGGACTCAGGTCCTTTGCAAGAGCAGTGAGTGCTCATAATCACAGTGATTTATTTTGCCTCCCTCCCTGTTTTGATGCAGGCTCTCACTTTGTAGCCGTGGATGGCCTTGTACTCTGTATATAGATCAGGTTGGTCTTAAAATTAAACTTACAGGAACCCTCCTTGCTGCTGGGATTAAAGACAAGCGCCACCATGCCCAGCCACTCAGCAAGGATAACCTCGGTTGCTGTTTTAACCTGTCAAAGCAAATGGGCAGGCAGAAGTCTTACTTTAATGAGACTTCTGTACCTGAGCTTGATTTTAGTGCATATCTAATCATCTCTATTTTTTCATGTCTGTGTCAGATGTAGTTTTCTAAGTAGGCAGTGCCATCGATGCTTTTGGATAAGGATAAATACTAGAATTCTGAGGGTATATAAAATATATGTATATAAATGACTGGTGTATTTCTTTTGTTGGGTTGTTTTTCTAAGTGATTAAACAATTCTCCAAATATGGTAAAGATGAGGCAAACGTGTGGCGGGTGCAGCTTTGCTGCCTGGCCTCTGCTGTGGGGATGTTTCCTTTCCTTCCTCAAGTGTGTCCTGCAGAGCAGCTCCAGCACTCCGTTCTCTTTTGCCTGATTCCAGGCTGAGGTAGTAGTTTGTACAGTTTGAGGGTCTATGATACCACCCGGTACAGGAGATAACTGTACAGGCCACTGCCTTGCCAGGAACAGCGCACCAGCTACCAAATGGGGTGGAGAAGATGGTGAAGCCCTGCTCATCTCTGGGATTCCAGGTAATGGGAGGGGATCTCTCTTTAGGTCCTGGCGCCAGAATAACCAGAAATGCATTGTGGTTGTCATTTGAGAGGCTTGGAGTTGTTCAGATAAACCGTTTGAAACTGTTACAGAATATATAGAAAGGGTTCTTTTTTCTCTCTTACTGTAAATGCCCTCTCATTAGAAAGCATCCCTGCAAGCTAAGTGTGTTGCTCACACCAGTAATCCCAGCATTTGAGAGGCTGAGGCTGGAGGACTGCTGTTTTGAGACTAACCTGGGCTATATAATGGGTTCCAATCTACCATGGATTATAGAGTGAGACCCTGTCTCAAAAAAAAAAAGCCCACTCTTCAAGCCACTTGATACTTTGGAGCTCTTTATTGGGCTTTTTGCCTTTCCCTCCTGCATTTTGGTGCCATGTTTTGATTATTTGTTTCTCTTCCTATTTTTTGTTTTGTTTGTTTTCCTTGATGTTTCAGTTTGGTTTTTGAGACAGGGCTTCAATAAATGTATCCTATGCTGGTCTCCAGTGTGGTGAGATTATAGAGTCACTCCATCTAGCTTTTCTCTATCATTTTTAGGAGCATAGCACTTTCTAATTCTGTCCTTACCTTTGTGGTGGTAGGGACTAAGCCCTGGGCCTCACCCACTGATGGTCCTCACCCACTGATGGCGGCGTGCACTGAGCTGCATGCCCAGCCTCACCTCATTCTGCTGTCAGTGTAGTCTTGTCTTTTCTTTCTTTTTTTTTTTTTTTTTTTTACTTTATGTGTATGAATGGTTTGCTTGCATGTATATCTATGTATCCTGTATGTTGTCTGGTGCTTGGGGAGGTTAGAAGAGAATGTCAGGTCCCCTGGAACTGAAATTACAGATGGTTGTGAAACCATGTGGCTCCTGGAATGGAGCCTGCTGCTCTGGATTGCCGGGCCATCTCTCTAGCCCCTCTTGCTTACTTTTCTAGATAGACTGCTTTTTCCTTTCTTGATTTTTCTTTGACAGAGTCTGTCTGTGTAGTAGCCCCAACTTTACACAAACTAACTGCATAGCCCTCTAATTTGCTCTTCAGTGTAAGAGTTATCACTTTGCAGACAACTAAAATTAGTGTCTATAACTAGTGATTTCCCCCCCCCCCCCGCTAGGAAATAATTATTCAGGACAAGTTGAATTGTAACTTGCAAAGAATACAAAGATTGGTAACAAAAAAGTGAATTTTTTTTTTAATGTAGTTTTTTTTTTATATATATATATATGTAAGTATACTGTAGCTGTCTTCAGACACCCCAGAAGAGGGCATCAGATCTCATTACAGATGGTTGTGAGCCATCATGTGATTGCTGGGATTTGAACTCACGACCTTCAGAAGAGGAGTCGGCACTTTTAGCCGCTGAGCCATCTCTCCAGCCCTTTAATGTAGTTTTTAACTCCCAAACTCGCCTCCTCAATGCTGCAGCTTGAACTCTGAGCTGCTCACACACTAGGTGAGCACATCACCATTGAATTGTACACCTAGGTCCCAAAATGGTGATATTAAATGTCGGTATAAATGCCATCAACTGAAGATTAGGCTTTGGAGTTATATGAATCTGTTTATGCACTCAAGCTGCTGAGAGGGGTTGCTTGTGTTCATCTGTAATTTGCTTGTGTGATCGAATATAGTACATTCTTAGGTCTTGTCTTTTCAAAAGTGAAAATGCAACATAAATCTCATTTAAATACTACAATGTCATCCCGTTTGTTTTCTTTCTTTCAGATACCATTCGTTACTTGTCCTTGCATGACAATAAATACATCAGATACTTTCCAGGACACAGCAAGAGGTAAGACAGAGTGTTACGGTCATGCTTCCTTCATCCCTTGGGTAACTTAGAGAATGGAAGAGGTTTTATTAGTAAATCCAGCCCTCCTCACTGCTAAGGAGCGCACTCAGCACTCCTCTTCATCTTGTTAACTGATCTCGGTCAGTTCTTGGTTTACTGAGGTTACGGAAGCAGGAGATGGGGCTTCAAAGATAACTCTAGAATCTGTTAAAATTTAATTAAGGTGCCAGGCAGTGGTAGTGCACACCTTTAATCCCAGCACCCAGAAGTGAGAGAGACATTGGATCTGTGAGTTTGAGGATAGCCTGGTCAACACAGAGAAACCCTGCCTTGAGAGGAAGGGTAGGGAATAGGGCTTAAGTAAGGAACTAGGAGTATAGCTTGGTGGCTAAGCACTTGCTCAGCACGTGGTTGGCTCTGGATTCAATTCCCCACTCTAAGAAAGTCAATATAATTAAGAAGGGTTAAGTGTGGTTAAATGCAAGACCATGCTTGCCATACAAGAATCTGTGTGTCTGTGTCTTATGTTAAGAAACATGTGGGCTAAAGTTATTAGATGAAAACTTATGCTATAAAAATTAGACTTGGGCCGGGCAGTGGTGGCGCACACCTTTAATCCCAGCACTTGGGAGGCAGAGACAGGCGGATTTCTGAGTTTGAGGCCAGCCTGGTCTACAGAATGAGTTCCAGGACAGCCAAGGCTACACAGAGAAACCCTGTCTCGAAAAACCAAAAA
>NC_034599.1:99355875-99362972 GCF_900095145.1 Mus pahari
TGTGTGTGTGTGTGTGTGTGTATGTGTGTGTCTAGTCTACATGTATATGTGCATACCAGAAGAGGCCATTAACCACTGAGCCATCTCTCTAGCTCCCCCCTCCTTCCACCTTTCTGAGACAGGATCCTTGTCTGGCCTAGAACTCACTGTGTAGACCAGGCTGACTTAGAGAGATCGGCCTGTCTGCCTCCTAAGTGCTGGGATAAACACATAGATGATGCAGAGCTGTGTGGTGTGACCCTGACAGGGACTATGTCACTTTTGTTATCTATCTGTTCACCCTTGGGCTTCAGCAACAGGCCAAAGAAATGATTCCACCCAAGTCTTCACTTTGTGAGCCAGTAAGTGTAATTGTGGTTGCTTATAGGAGCACGGGCAACTGAAATGGCATTGCCCTCCTCTCCCAAGTAATTGTCAGCTCTTATGTGTCTTTGAAGGATCAGGGTCTTATGACAGCAGCTAACAACTGTCCTGACTTCAAGAGGGCCATGGTATACCTAAAGGATGATAGGAGAGTTGGCTCAGAGCTGCCTGTTAGAAGTAGTACTTCTGTAGGGTTCAGTGACACACACCTTTAATCCCAGCACTCAGGCGGCAGAGTCTCTGTAAGTTCCAGGGCTGCACAGAAAGATCCTGTCTCAAAAAGCAAGCAGAGGACAGCAAGTGTGCCGTAGCTGAGTGTGGTGGTACACTCTTGTAGTGTAGTGCTCTGCAGGACGAGGCAGTTAAGAGATTGTGAAGAAGTAGAGAGCAGCTTTGGATACATAGTAAGTTAAAGATCATTCTGGGATACATATTAACATCCTGTCTCAAACTCCTTCCCGCTCAAAGTAATTCAGTGAAGAAGTTGCACTTAGAAGAAGGAGGGGTATTTCTGTGTTGGGGAAGACAGGAAGTGTTGGTTATTGTGTAATCCCAAAGGATAGGACACTGGTCACACGCTTTGCTCTGATGTTGGCACCATGTGACCTGACAGGTAAGTGTCCTTAGGGCCAGGGTTTTGGTTCTTGCATTACCTGTGCTTATCAGCTGGTCCCTTTTATATAGACCTCTGAACTTTTGGAGCTAAACACTGTGACATTACATGTTTATAGCATTCTGCTTGCTCTGTTTTATTAATGTGACAACGTGGGCTACATAAAACCGTATCTCAAAATAAGAAACATGAGTGATCTATGTATGTATATATGTAGTAAGAAATCACCACTGCTATGATTCCAGAATATTTTCATCACCCCTAAGAGAAACCCTGTACCCGTTAGCAGCCATTCATCTTAAGTGCTGTCTCTAGATTTCTCTGTAAATGGCATCAAATGTGGCCTTTTGTGTTTGGCTTCTTTCATGTAGCATGATGTTTCTGAAATTCATCCCTGTTGTCATATGAATTAGCACTTGGTTTCTCCTTAGTCTCAAATAATGTTGTATCATGGTTTTGCAGTCGACATCTCGCTGGTCTGTTAATTAGTGCATATTTGTGTTATTCCCATTTATAATGCTACTGTAAAAATGTGAACACTTTTCTGTAGACATTTTCACTTTGCTCAAGTATATATAGCTAGGAGCAGACTTTCTTGAGTCACATAACCGTCTTTCCAGAAAAAGTTTGGATTGGGTTTTGGCTTCTCTATGGTAGGGTCAGGGAATCAGGCTGGGAACTCACTATATAGATCAGGCTGGCGCTGAACTCATATCCTCCCAAGTGCCACCACACCCATCCTGAAGAAGGATTTTATAGAGCATCTGTACAGCTTATTTCATCAGTGGTATATAAGGAGTCCTAATTCTCCCCATCTTCCTCTACCTCAGCACTGAGCCAGCCTTTCATAGCAGCCATTAGTGGGTGTGGACTAGTATCTCACTGTGCTTTTAATTCTCAGTAACTCACATACTTTGTTTTAACACTACTACTGAGTTATATAGCTCCAGCCTGAGAATTCTACTTTTTTCTTTTATGGATGCTTTACATTGAATTTTTTTCTTCATTGTATTAGCTGCTCTTGGTTGCTTCAGATAAGTTCGTGTATGCTTCCTAAAATGTTAGTCTTGGGAAAACAGGTATATGTAGGCAGGCAGAGTGGTTTAGGGTTCACATCCAATTTTTGCTCATATTTTGCTTCAACTCCTATTTATCTTGATACATTGCAGGGTGGTGGCCTTGTCCATGTCACCTGTGGATGACACTTTCATTTCTGGGTCTCTTGATAAGACCATTCGACTCTGGGATCTCCGGTCTCCTAACTGCCAGGTAATGGTACCTCACAGTGACATTTTTGAGCATTTTCTGTGGAAAGCATTAGCAGCTCTCCCTCTCAGTTAAGGGAGACGACAGTGGTTCCATTTTGGGATCCCAGAGTCTTGTTAGGTGGCAGCAAACCCTTTTACTAGTCGGCTACTGCTTGATATGCAGATATCCTACTCCAGAGCAGACTGTGCTTGAAAAAGGAAGGTTGCCCAGAGCCTTAGCCTCAAGGAATTCGTTTCTCTTGGAATTCTGTAATGTTGTAGATAAGGATGGTTGGAACGAATGGTGACTTTTTTACATTTTAGTCAGAGTTTGTTTACTTTTTAACCTTTTGTAGGTAGGCTGGGTACAGTTCCTATCCCTTTCTTAGTTTTCACTAGAAAAAGTAAGTGATTGCTAACTCGCCGTCTGCCCTCTTCTCTTACAGGGCCTCATGCATCTACAGGGCAAACCTGTCTGCTCCTTTGATCCAGAAGGGTTAATTTTTGCCGCGGGTGTCAACTCAGAAATGGTCAAGCTTTACGACCTTCGTTCTTTTGATAAGGTAAGTCTTTGAATCACTTGAGCTGTTTTGGGGTTGCAGAAAATTTAAGGGCAACTTGGACATTTGAGAACCCTTTCAGGACTGGGCATGGTGCCACACATCTTTAATCCCCACACTCCAGGGCAGATGCAGGTGAATCTCCATGAGTTCCAGGCCAGCCAATGCTCCACATTGTGAGAGCTGTCTACAAAGATTGCCTTCCTGTGGTGCCGGGGCAGAAGGCAGCTAACAGAGCAGCAGTGATGCTGTCCACTCAGGAAGAATCTAGATGCGTAGGATAGACAATAAGAAAAAAATGTGCCGGGCGTGGTGGCGCACGCCTTTAATCCCAGCACTTGGGAGGCAGAGGCAGGTGGATTTCTGAGTTCGAGGCCAGCCTGGTCTACAGAGTGAGTTCCAGAACAGCCAGGGCTATACAGAGAAACCCTGTCTCGAAAAACCAAAAAAAAAAGAAAAAAAAAGAAAAAAATGTAAAGGCTAGAAAAGGAGCTCTAATAGAGGAAGTACTGATGTGTATGCAGTGTGGATTCTGCTATTTTTCTGTTTTGCAGGGACCATTTGCAACATTTAAGATGCAGTATGATCGGACCTGTGAGTGGACAGGGCTTAAGTTTAGCAATGATGGCAAACTGATACTCATCTCCACCAACGGCAGCTTCATCCGTCTTATTGACGCATTCAAGGGTGTGGTGATGCACACATTTGGGGTGAGCTGACTGCTTTTGAATCATGGCTGTTTCTTTGCTCATAAGGCCTGGGCTGGGAGTGTCTGCTGTTAGCTGGATGATAGAAACCAATGGTTACACTCGGTGACGAGGTATGGACTTATAGTTTCTTGTACATGAATTTTACTTCATTTGAATTGGAGCTATTCACTTCTCTCTTACAAAGTGACCCAAGATGCTTTTTAAATATAATATTAGTAAAAATAAACAAGGTTTTTTTTTCCCCCATCTCCTTCCTAAATATGGGGTTATGATTGGTAGTGTTTTGTGTGGGAGCTGCTATACTTATTGCACAAAGACCTTTGGTGGGAAGGGTTTGTGTGTTGGGTTGGTTTTTATTACGTATCCTAGAATGAAAAACACTCTTGTTTTGTTTCAGGGTTATGCTAACAGCAAAGCTGTGACACTCGAAGCTTCATTTACTCCAGACTCACAGTTTATTATGATTGGTGAGCTGCCTTTTGTTGTTGTTGTTTTTCTGATACCCTGCATTTGTTCGTTATTAAGGAAACCTTCAGATTTTGGAGTTTCCTTTACTTGGTACACATAAGCATACATGTAGTGGCATGTGTGTGGGGTCAGAGAGCGTCTTCTAGGAGTCACTTTTCTCACTGGAGTGCCGTGAATCAAGCTCTCCGCTCTTAGGCTCCCTTTCCCTTCCAAGCCATCTCAATGCCTCTGTTCATTTTTTGCGGTGGTCTCGTTATATAGCCGTCTGACTTTGGACTTGCTGTGTAGTCAGGAATGACTTTGGACTTCTGATTCTCCATCTCCCAAGTGCTGGGATTGCAGGCATGGGCCATAACACTGGCACGAGTTCCTTATTAGCACGGGCAGTGCGCTGGTTCTCCCTTCCCGGGCTCAGAGTTAGGCTCTAGAGCACTGCTCTACTGCAGTCCTTGGGTTCAGCAGGCTTGCTGGCTAGATATCGGCAGGCTCATGGTATTTAGCCCCCTTTCTAGATGGGAGCGTTGGAGTCGCTTAGGAACTGACTCGTGAATGATGCAACACTCCTGCACATCAAATCACTAGCACTTGGGGCTGTGGTTGGAGACAGAAACAGGAAAGGTGGCATTTGAGGCTGGCTTGGGCTACATAGAGATTTCAAGGCTACTCTGGACTATGTAACAGAAGGGAACAAATAATTAGGTCAAGATCAATCCCCTGTGTCCCTTCATTGTCCTCTTGGTTTCTGCTGAGGAATGCATCCTGAAACTTTTATCAGAATGCAGTTAGCTTTTTCTTACTTGTCTCTATTTACCTCTTAAAGTGTTACTATCCTAATCATTCTTTTTAGGTTCGGAAGACGGCAAAATCCATGTCTGGAACGGAGAGAGTGGTATAAAAGTGGCTGTATTGGATGGCAAACACACTGGTCCCATTACCTGTTTGCAATTCAACCCCAAGTTTATGACCTTTGCCAGCGCCTGTTCCAACATGGTATGTGAACAGTGAGAGATGGTTTCCATATAGAGATCCTCTTTACTTGGGGTAGTGGGTACCTCAGACAGTAAGCAAGCTGTGTCCACATAGTACAAGTTCCTGTTTCAGAAGTAATGGCTTCCTGTTACCCTGCATCAGAGAGCCTGGCGAGGCTGTTCTTTTTACTTTAAATCCTTTCCCAGGTACAGTGGTGGTGCACACCCTTAATCCCAGCACTTGGGAGGCAGAGGCAGGCAGATTTCTGAGTTCAAGGCCAGCCTGGTCTACAGAGAGAGAGAAAGAGAGAGGGAGAGGGAGAGAGAGAAAGCTGTAAGATGGGATCCCCTATGCTCTCCCAAGAGATTTACAGGTTGTAAATCTCTTGCTCTGGCCCTAGATTTTCGGCCTGACCTGTGTAGGCTCCCTTGACATTGACGTTACTCTCACTACTTAAACTATTCTGACCAACCAACCTTCTATAGGTGAGACCCACCTTTCAGGGGTTTTGAATATTGTTTTGCTTTGGTTTGGCTTTGGAAATAAGGTTTCTCTAGCCAAGCTGAGTGTGTATTCACATTAATCCACCTGCTTTAGTCCTGAATGCTGAAGTGAGAGGCATGGACCGCCATGCCTAGTGACCTTTCTATTTCCAAATTCTTTTCCATTGAATTCCTCAAAAATTCTTCTCGTGGTTCATAATTACCACTAAACTTTGGTTTTGTTTATATGTGTGTGTGTGGTGTTTTGTTTGTTTGTTTTTTCTCATTCAAGTCAGGGTCTCTCTGTAGACCTACCTAGCTGTCTTGAAACTCAGAGATTCTCCTGGCTCTGCCTCCCAAGCACTGAGTTTAAAGGCATGTGTCGACACACCCAGCTTTATTGTTTTATTTTGTGTATTCTTGACCATGTGTCGTGTACACATGGAGAGGTCAGAGGAGGACTTGTGGGAATTGGTTCTCTCCTTCCACAGAGTCTGTTGTTCCAGGGATCAAATTCAGTCAGGCTAAGTAACAGACATCTTAATTTTAGCACTTGGGAGGTAGAGGCAGGAGAACCAGGAGTGTAGTCTAGCCTGGGTTATATGAGACCCTGTGTCAAACTCTGGTTCACTGCTGTGCTTGATAACCTGAATTTGATCTCTGGAACTCAGAAGGAGAAAATCAACTCTCACAAATTGTTTTCTGGCCTCTACTCATGCACCATGGTGGGGTGTGGATGGGGGGGTGTGTACAAGTACACAAATGTAACTCTAGGAAACAGAGCTGGAGATCGGTGATAGGTGAGGCTTAGTCTCCCTAGAGTTTCCCTTGAAGGCTGTCTGTCTGTCTGTCTGTCTGTCTCTAAGTAGGCTTGTGGATGAGGCATTCATTGCCTTTATCCAGAGCACAGTGCCCACTCTTCCCTGATATCCGGGCCTGAGCTGCACCTTGCCCATTTCCTGTTTTTAGAAACCAAGAAGGTAGAACTAGAAGAAATGTAGCAATGGCTAGAAATTGGAATTTAGAGCACTTACTTGCTATGTATAAAGCCCTGGCTGGGCTCAGTCCCTCCAGTACTGGAAGAATAGAAGGAAACTAATTTAAGCTGGGATGCGTTGGTACATCCCTGTTATCTAAACATTTGGAAGGTAGAGGGATAAAGATTAGTTCCGGGTCGTCTTTGAGTATATAGGGGTTTGAGACCGGCATAGGACACATAAAGCCAAAAGGCCACCTAGCCCTCAAAGGCAAAGCCATCTCATCTGGCCCTTCTTTCTTTTCAGACTCGGGAAGGAAGGGGTATGATTGAGGCCATCTTGAGATTAACTATGGGGCCAGGCTACCCACACAGTACTACTGTTTCCTTAACACACTGGATAACTGTGGTGGGTCCAAGGGAGAGAGTGAGTGTTGGAAGTAAACAAAGCCAGCTTTCAGAGTCTCTCACTTTATAGACAAGTCAGGAGTAAGGTCCACCAAACCCTAATTACTTCACTGTTGGGGTTGGGCCCCTTGATTGATGCTGTAGGTAGTGAAAAAGAACCTTCCATAGTGAGAGATGCCTAAAAGCTGATTTGTGTTTTCCTTTCAGGCCTTCTGGTTGCCCACCATTGATGACTGATCCTGACGCTGCTGGGCTATGTACAGTGAGGGCGGCCAACAGGAAAAGCCAGAGGTGACTGAGA
>NC_034599.1:99362983-99364327 GCF_900095145.1 Mus pahari
GGCCTTCTGGTTGCCCACCATTGATGACTGATCCTGACGCTGCTGGGCTATGTACAGTGAGGGCGGCCAACAGGAAAAGCCAGAGGTGACTGAGATGACAGTGGGATTGATCGATCATTTGACTGGGCCTGGAGAACATCTTTCCACATGGCCTTCCCAGGGATGTGCTGTCCATCCACTCTAATGAATTACTTTGCTGAGCACCTTCAAAAGGACTCCTGGTGCTGCAGACTCAGTTGGCACTCAGCCTTTCCAGCTCTCACTGCGCCAAGCTCTTCGGAGTGTGACTAGACTTACGATTAGGTTACCGTGGGGCTCTTGAACCCCTTCAATTTTGAATGTACTTGCTGCTGAGGAGCCAGTGAAGTCCCCACTTTCTGCACATCCTTCTCACCCCAGAAATGCATGGGAAGCCGCGGTTTTGAGATGCTAGGGCAGCTCAGCACTCCTTGCCCTCACCCTGCATGTCTTGTTACTGGGTCTCCCTGTGTAATTCATTGTGGCATTTTTCCACAACCATCATGTTTCTTAGGTGCCAAACATTTACAAAAATAATCTTCATAAACCTTGGGGTCAAAGAAAGAGACAGGTACAGAAGGACCTTGTTTGTCAGGAGGCTATATGGTATTCTTGNATAGGTGGGTGGGGCAGATCTTGGGCTTAGATGTTGGCTAACAAAGGGCCCAAGAGTCTGAAAGGGAGGGAAGGGGGTAGCAGGTAAATTCTGAGAGCTGAGAGGCTTAGCAGCCTGGTGCAGTTCCCCCATGAAGACAATCCCACAGTCTTTTGTGGGGGGTCCTACANAGCTTGGCTTGTACAAAAGCAAGCAGTAGTTTATTTTTGTACCTGAGTCACATCACGTTCTCCTGAGGGCCAGTATTGTGGAACGAGTCTGAGTTGTTTACACTGATGCCTTCCTTCCCTGCCCACCACAAATTGTGTACATAGTCNGCAGATGAAACCCCTCTTGTCCAGCTCCTACCCAAGAGCTGGCTCTAGGCCTGTGTTATATGTTATATTTAGCCTTTTTATATATGACCCTTGATCTGTTTGTATTTGAACACTGTGTGTATCCACTTTAATACATTTGTGCAGACATGCACATTACATACATGTATATGCCTGTCTCATCTAGATTATCAAGGGTTCAGCAGGAGAGGGAANNTTACAGCTGAGAATGACTCTGTGGATAGTGTATGCCACAACTGTTATTCTTCTCTGTTAACCTTAGGGATACAACGTGAAGCAGAGCTTCTAGTGTTTGCTGTTTCATGGCAGCTAAGTGGGGGCCTTGGGTGAATCCCTTGTGCTCTTTAAGCCACACTTTGGGGCCCTCTCTACAGT
>NC_034599.1:99365267-99381404 GCF_900095145.1 Mus pahari
AATTAGTGCTTATGAAGGAAAATTGGAAGATCTTTAAGAACCAGTTTGCCACCCAAGTGGTACCACTGTTAATCTTAATGTTAAATGTTCCTTTAGATATCTCTGTGCATAAACTTTGGTGTTTACATAGTTGTTATTCTACTGTACATACAATTTTGTCCTTTTTGTACTTAACATATAAACTTTTTTTTGCCATGTTATCAATCGTAAACAGGATTTTATGGTTTACAGTCTCTTCCATTGAGTTTCTGTAACATTCCCTGGTTCACTTCTGACAGAATGGGTTGTTCCAATGTCCTGACTCCGGTGGAAATGCTGGCCCTCCTTTAGGCCTTTGGGCAACAGAAACACCCACCCCACCCCACCCCCGGCACAGTCCCTTAACCCCAAATGCCAATTAAACCACCACAGGAGCAGTAATGGGTAACTAGAACAGGTAAGCTTGACTCAGCCCCAGTCTTCAGAGGCCGTCCCACACCATTTACCTCAAACTTGGATGAGACTGGCAAGCTCTTGTTAGAATAAATTGCATCCTCCCAGGCCCTGTTTGATTCGAGGTGAGCATCTGGCAGTAGGACCTGCTGAGCCACGGAATTCTAGGATTGCTGCTTCCTTGACTGAATCAGAATAGGTGAAGACCTTGACCTTGAACTTTGGAAGAAATATTCTGGCTTGGGTTTAGTTGACCATGTTGGCTCTCCTGCTCAGACTGCTCTAAGAATGAGAGCCCTCAAAGCCTGGTGGGATGTCCAACAAGATGGATCTGCAGCTGAAAGTTCTTACCATACAAACATGACCTGAGTCCAGTCCCCAGATCCCATGGTTTTCACCCAAGGAGAAAACCCACTTTCTGAAAATCGTCCTTAGGTTTCCACACATGCTATGGCATTTGCATCAGAGTCACAAATTATAAAGTGGAATGCTGCCTGGCAGCAGCTACTGCATTTCCAGGCTTTCCAATGCAGAATACTCCCCCAACAGTTCTACCTACACTGGATCTGTAGACCTCCATTGTCCCCAGATCCTCCAAATGCCTCTAGCCCTGCTAGTGCCTTCTTGCCACCAAATGCTTCATTATCTCCAAATACCACAAATCCTCCCATTACTTGAAGGTCTGCAAATGTCTTCAGGGAGCCCAGGCTTTCAAGTTTGCCCCTGTACCTCAGCTCCACTTGCGGCTCCTCAGGTCCTTCCAAGGCCACAAGTTCCCCAAGAGGCTCCTATTGGGGAGTGGAAAGGGCCTGCCAGGTATAGCCCAGAACAAAAGAGTAAGCTGGGAGAATTATTCAAAAAGTCCAAGTATCCTTCCTTTGAGCAACAAGGAGCTGGCACGAAGCATTTGTGTAATGGAATACCAGATCCGGATATGGTTTAAGAACCAGAGGTCTAGATACTTTTGGGAGCATCCCCCAAGAATGTCTAAAAACACCTGGGAATCAAGGTGGGAGAGCCCATGCTCATTGCAGGAGATCATGCCCCATTAATGCTGGGGCCACTGGTGATCCTGTGTCCCCAAGCCTAGCAGATGTTGGCTCTCTCCTTCCACCCAGCTCCTCTGGAGTCTTCCCGTCCCTTCGTCAGTCTTTTTTTTTTTAAGATTTATTTATTTATTATATGTAAGTACACTGTAGCTGTCTTCAGTCACTCCAGAAGAGGACGTCAGATCTTGTTACGGATGGTTATGAGCCACCATGTGGTTGCTGGGATTTGAACTCAGGACCTTTGGAAGAGCAGTTGGGTGCTCTTACCCACTGAGCCATCTCACCAGCCCCCTTTGTCAGTCTTGATCGGGCCTGGGGGACAATCTGGGTGTGGTGCTGGCTGCCCATACCCAGACTACAGCAACCATTGGCTCGTTTCCATCAACAAAAGCCGTGGACCCAGTTCAATCTGTAGTTAAAACATCAGACTCCACTCCAGAAATAAGACTCAGCCCTAGCCAAAGCTCCAGTACTCTGCCACCTTCATAGAGCCAGCAGCAGCTCAAGCTCCCTCAAAAGATGCTGCTTTGACTATCCATCTAGACCAAAACACTTGCATCCCAGGACCAGTTCTGGGTTCAAGCCCTCTACAGATTTGACATTTCTCTAGATACTGTGTTGTTTACCAAATCCATTGTCCCTGACTTTGCCCAACCCTATTTCTGGGAACCCTTTGGTCACTCTTGTTTACTGTATATTTTGGTAAATTTTATTAAAGACATGTGCAGTTAAAAAAAAAAAAAAAAAAAAAAAAGCCTACTGCAGCTACACTGACATACTTGCAGTAGACATGGTTTGCCCCCTCTGGTTGTACTGCGTGAGCAAGAGGAACAGACAGTAGGCTGTGGTGCTGAGCTGGCTGGCTTAGTAGTTGGTATGGGCAAGAGGCAGGCACAGGATGTTGCCTACACTTTGAGAGGATGTGGAGGAATGTGCTGAAAAAAGAGGAAGCTAAACTTGCACAGTGAGGCTCAAGCATCTGTCAGCCTGGGGCTGCAGGGCCAAGGTGTGGGAGGTCTGTCCACAAGTTTTATGGCAAGTGGAAAATACCAGTGGTCTGTCCTGTCTTCCCTGAATAATAAGTAGGAAATGAAATCTAAGATGAGGAAATAGGTGTCTTGAGCATCCCAGAGGAATTAATTACACAGGCCTACCTACCAGCAGCTCCCTCCCTGCAATCTAAAGCTGAATGTTGTCTGAAGCCCCCTTGGTTGTACACTAAGTGTGAGTCAGGTAAAGCTCTTTCAACGGATACTTCTGAGCAAGTTCTAGAGGGTTTGGTTTGGTTTTGGTTGAGACAAAGAGTTTCTCTGAAGACCCGGCTATCCCTAAACTCATTATGTAGACCAGGCTTGCCTCAAACCTGCCTACCTCTGCCTCTTGGGTGCTAGACTAAAGAAAGGCATGTGCCATCACTGCTCACTGGCAAGTTAAGGAGAAGATGAAGAGGGAAGCAGCCTTATGTAAAGTCCTTACTATAACATGTCTACACCAAGCTATCCAAAAAAGCAAGTCTGGTAGTCCACCCCTGCAATCTCAGTGCTTAGGCTGCAGGAGGAGAGTCACAAAACTGAGGTCACCTCAGGCTATGTAAATTTCAGACCAGCCTGGCCTAGAGTGAGAAACCAATCCCAAGGTCAAGGCCACAATACAGAACCAACAAGGCCTCACAGTGAAATTCTTGCAAAACTTTTTTTTTCTTCTTTTTAAGTAAAAAGGCAGCCCTTCTGGTGCCTCCAATCCAGAGTTCACAGGTAATTAAAGGCCTTATTTCCTGGCAACAGCGAGGGAGCTGAGCATGGGGCCAATCCTGATTGTATGCAGGTTTGCATGTGGTAGGACTAAAAATCGGCCGCTGAGAGGCCACAAGAAACATCAAAATTGTCAGCCAGAGTTGGCTGTGTGAGCAAGTCATGATTTACAGGGGCTTTTACATGCAAACATTTAATAAGTCATGATCCACAGGGGCTTTTACATGCAAACATTTAATAACATGTTGGCTGTGTGTCTGAAGGGAATGCTCCATGTGAGTCTTTGGAGGCTGGGTAGGGTAGAGTGGGTGGGGATAGCGCTAGGCTGGCTAAAAGTGGAAGGTTAGAAACACGGAGAACTGGCTTGCTGAGAAAGAAGTGTTTGTACTTGGCACGACTGGAGAACAGCAGACACTGTTGGTATAGAGGGCAGGCCTGGGACTGGGGGAAAGCAACCAGATTGGCAGCCAGGCTCCCGGCAGTGACAGTCAACCCTGCCAATTTTACTCTACAAAATTTATCTGGGACCTGTGCCCTTCACAGGCAGAGAGCAAGGCGGGATCTGAACAGGTTTCAGGAGTTGTCCTCAAGATGGCTGCTCCAGCCTGGCACACACTTTCAATGGCACACACTTTTGCTCAGGAAGCAAAGGCAGGTGATCTCTGAGTTTGAAGCCAGCCTGGTCTACATAACAAGTTCCAGGACAGACAGAACTACATAACAGAAACCCCATCTTTTAATAAGAGAGAGAGAAGAAAGGAAAAATTCAGATCGCTTTAATCTTAAGCAAATGTGAGACTGCTCAGAGGTTTCAAGAAGGTGCCTTCTGTGGATGGATGGTTAAATGAGTAACTTGAGATTTCACGAGTTGAATCCAAAGTTCCTGCTCCCCGAGACTTCTTAGTGCTCTTAACCCTTTATCCTGCAGAGGCGCTAACACGAATACCACATGCTATCAAGTACCTCCATCAGGGGAATGTTACCATTGCAGAATGTGGGACCTGTTAAGTATTGGTCTGTGGCTTAGAACAAGCCAGGCAGGGCCTGCTCTTGGCCACGGTGGACATATGCTGAGTCTGCACTGGTCCTGAGGAGATTCTAGAACACAGTATCTGAGTCCTCAGTGGCCACTGCCTTCTGGGGCCTGGCTGCACAAAGGAATCACAAACACGGAGACATCGTCGTAGGATACCTGTCCCTCTCCGGTGGCACCGCTGTCCTCCCCTTGAGTGTTGTGTACCAGCATTTTGGCCAACTCTGAGAACCTGTAAAGACCACCCTGCAGATGTACTTTGGATATAGAACAGAAGACCAAGGCAGGACACCTAGGAGACCCCCTAAATGTAGTGAAACTGTGGGACAAGCAACAAGCCCAAAAGGGCCATAAACTATATTAACAACTGGACTTGGGTTTTTTTTCACTCATATCCCCTCTCCCTTGGGAAGCTCAAGGGGGCCCTGATCAGACCACCCGCCTGCTACTACTACTGAGTTAGTAGTCTTCACAGCTGTAGCTGCTTAGTGCTATTGCTAGCACCAACCTAGACCCAGTCAGGTCTCCCTCAAGCTACAGTACCTGTGTGGGTCGTCCTCTTGGTTCCCAGTGAGGAAGCTCCGCACAAGCAGTGCCACCTGCTCATTGGACAGGACATCCCAGAGCCCATCAGTTGCCATGACAACCACATCATCCTCCTGCACTGCCAGCTGGTCGACATCCAGTACAGTCACCTGCAAGTTAAGCCTAAGAATCCTCCAGTGTTCCCTAACCAGCTCCTGCCAGGTTCATTCTCTGCCTTTCTGGGCAGATGGAAGCTGGGATGGGCGACACTACTCCGTCACCTGTGGGATGGAGAGTAGGAAGGGCTTCAGCTGGATGTTGGTGTCCAGGACTCTAAGCTGATGGTCGCCCAGCCCTCTGGAGACAGCCAGTGTTCCCAGTAACCGAGCCTGGGGGAAGGAGAGATGAGATGACAGCTTATCCCATGTTCAAGGACAGGCGCAGCTGAGCACAGAAGGAGGATTGAACAATGGCTTCTAGGAGAGAAACATCATGAGGGAATGGACCCCAGGATACTAGACACAGCCACTAGCAAGGGACAAAGAAGATCCCACCTTCTAGGAACAACTAAAGAGGGATTCTTGGGAGGTGTGGGGGAGGGGAGGCACTAACCTGCCTACCCTGTCCATGAATTAGTGGGTACTTGAGATCAGACTTTTCCACCCGTTTGTAGCTCCTGCAGGAGCAGACCTAGAATCAGCCAAAGACCTACACACTACTGAAGCTTCTCCCATCCTAAAGTCCAAGCTTGTACATGCCCTCCCTGCCCAGGTAGGACTGCCTCAGGCCACACAGGTGAGCCGGAACCCTGGACCTTTCCCCACCACAGGCTGTTATCCCACCGGCTCACCAGCCTCTCATGTGATGGTCCCTGAACAAAACCTTCTGCCCTAAGTCATCCCCCTTCAGCCGCCGTGGAAACTCCAGTCTGGTGAACTCTCCAGCCAGAAGCTCAGGGTAGGTGAAGGCCTAGGTGGGGGAAGCCACTTTCAGAGCAGGCTCCCTCCCAGGGCCCTATATGGTCTTCTACCCAGAGGGGGTCCCCCTGCCAAGGGCACTACCAGCTGCTGGATCCGCTGCCGCTCTGTTTCTGGGGTGAACTCAGAACTCAGCAGCCGTATCTCATGTCTCCGCACCAAGATGGCCCTAAACAGGTTGGAGGGAGGGAAGAGCTTTATGAAGTAACCACCATAATCACCCATGGTTACCTTTCTCTTTCTCCAACCAGGGGCCAATTCTAGTCACTGTGATCTCTTGTTTAAACCCTTTTGGGACTCTAAGACCTGTAGAGTAAAGGTACAGCCCCTTAGCATGGCACCGATGGCCCCTGCCTGCCTTGGCATCATTGTCCACCCTTATAGTTGGCTTATGCCAAGTATAAATACATCTTGACCAGCCAGTCCTCTCATTTCTAACCCTCCTTTTATTGTCTTAACTCCCCCCTGGTACCCTCCTGCCCACAACCCTGCCTGCCCTCCAATGGTCCACTCACCTGCTGTCCCCAGCATTGGCCACATACAGCTTCCCTTGCAGGAACACCGCCACCAGGGCTGTACAGCCACCCACCTGGCCTGAGGCCTCCAGCTCTCTGCCAATCACATCATCCTGGAGCAAATCAAGCTTGGTATAGCTACCGCCTGAACTTGCCACCACTTCCAGTCCCCAACTCCTTACAATGACATTCCCACAAGCAGGCCTACAGCATCTTAGCTGAAAAGCTTGGCCATTAACTTTTGAATACCTCATAAAGAGAATTACACAAGGGAAGTGTAATTCAAAACGGGAAGAGAAACCACTGCCTACACTGAGGGCCAACTGCATGTACAGGTGAGCAGTTGGCAAGCACACGGTAGGAACTAGATACATGGGAGGGGTAAGCTGAAGCCCATGGGGCTGTTACCAGGAAGGAAGGAGTCAACACAAGTTCTCCACAGTCCAAGGAATGGTAACCACGGTGTGCCATTATACCCAGGGTTCTTTAAGTCCCTGAGGGGAAACGTCCCTTCTCCCCATAGGCCCCACTCACACATTCCTGGAAGGCGTTCTCCAGAGCCCCAATCACCAAGTCTTCTGCCCGGATCCCCTTTTCCTCCACAAACTGGGGGTCACTGGGGCAGACACAGCGACCACTGAGGTGCATGGGGGGCTGAGTGGCCATCACACCTTCAACCACAGCCTCCAGCTGCCGGCGAAGGCAAGAGTGCAGGGTGTTGGCAGCCAAGATAGCTGCGGCAGGGCCACCGTGCCCATCAAACAGTGCCCAGTAGTGCCCCGTCAGGAACTGCATAGGAAGAGCTCTGTGTCAGGCACCACCAAGCTTCCCCAGGTGTCCCCCTGGCCCAGCCAGAACCAGGACATGAGTAAGGCAGGAGTCTCAACCTGCACATCCTGGACCCCAAGCCTGAGAGCAGGGATCAGGCAAGGCAGGGCTCACCTCCTCTGGGCACACTGTCAGCCACTCTTGATCTTCTTCGATCCCAAACTCACATCGCCGGATGCATAGCTTCCCACAAGCAGCCTGGTCTTCATTGAATTCAGATTTCTCTGCATTGATAACCCTAAGGCCAGGAAATCAACTGTGATGTCTCATCTATGTCATTGTGGGCACAGAGTCTCCACTTGGGACAACTGCTTCTTGGTGTTGTCCCCTGACACACTTGGACAACTTTGTGTGTGTGTGTGTGTGTGTGTGTATACGAAGACCAAAAGTGGACTGCCCTCCTCCTTCGTTTTTAGGACAGGTCGGTCTCTTACTAAATCAGGGTTCACTGATTCCTGGCCAACAAGTCCAGGCGTCTTCCTGCATCTTCCTCCGGAGTGCTGGGATTTCAGGCCCCGACTGCCACTCCCAGCTTTTTAACAAGGTTGCTGGGGATCCCAACTCCAGATCCTCATGCTGGTTCTACAAGCCATATAAGTCTTCTAACTGTTCGCTGGTTTGCCCCTTTAGAGTCACTGTGCTGGTCCAGGGTTTGGGAAGGCCCACCTCAGTCCCAACTCTTTCCCACAGAGCATAAGCCAAACCCTAAGTGAGGTGCGAGGTGGGACAAACATCTCCAGAGGTCAAAAGGAGGGTCCAGCGGGATGCGAGCCCTCCCAGGGACCTCCAACCTTCTCAAAAGAAAATGCCAAAGTGAGATAAAGGAGGAATGCTGTCAAGGTTGAAGACAAGAAGAGGGTTAGCGGGGATGTGCACACCCCGTCGGTTTTCCAGGTCAGCACAGAACCAGACGGGATCAGGCAGGGGGTCTGGAGGGAACGCGGGGGGCAGGGACACTCACTCGGCGTAGCCTGCGTTCCAAGGCAGCGTGCGGCCCCGTGCTGGACTGCGTACGGGCCGGGCATCGGGGCGGCGCGAGGCGTCGGTGGCGCCGGGGCTGGAGCCGGAGCCGCGCAGAAAGCGGGGCCGGTGATAGGGCACCGGGCTGGAGCGCGGCCCGGCTGGCCGCGGTTCTGGAAGTGGACCCCCGGGTAGGAAGCGGCGCCGGAACCAGCCAGCGGACATTGCGTGGCGGCCGGGGGCTGCCCGCGCACGGCGGGACGCCAGGATCCCGCCCGCCACAGAGAGGAAGCGGACCTGAGGGTGGGGCCTAGGGGGGGGGTGAGAGAGGCCACGCCCCCTCCCGCCCATCCACCCCAGAGTGTGCGGCCAGTTTCTTTGACCGTCTGTAAGAAGGGAATGTGGTCACGTATCCCACTTTACAGGCAGGATAACTGAGTCCCAGCGAGGTGAAGACGCCAATACCACTGAGAAGGCACAAAGGCTCACGTGCACCTGTGGGACTCGATCCTCTGAGAGTGGAAGCCCTTCCCTCTACTCTAGGAACCGTGGAGAGTCATCCAGAATAGGTGCTGGGCAGGCGCTACCACAGAGCCTCAGTCTTGCCCTGCTAGCGACCGTCTTACGCAAGGGGAGGACGGGGACAGTATGTCCTTGGAGGTGTGAGTAAGAGCGGGTTCAGAGTGCTCCAGAGTTCTGTTCACCCAGATCCTCCTCATCTTCAGAAGCCCGCTCCCAAAAGTCTGCCCCTACAATTAAGATGGCTTCTGGCCTGCACAAGTTCCTCCCTGGAGTGTGAGTGACGGACAAGAGGAACCTATGGGAATTTAAGAGGGAGTGTAGTTCCTTTCTGCAGCTGGTCGAAGGTGTGCAGCCTTGGACTGAGGGAAGTGAAGAATTTCACCAACCTCTTTTGTTTTGAGAAGGCGCTCACCATGTCATCACTCTGGTTCAGGATGTCCCTTTACCCCTAGATAGCTACAGCTATTGGAGGAGAGCGCCTGTCACTTTCTGTCACCTAGCTCTAGGTGCCCCTCTGCAAGGCCACAATTTCCATTTCATAAAGGAGGACTCAGGCCCACAGAGGGGAAGTGTTAGACGCCCAGGGTTCCCAGTATGACAGTGTAGCTGCATCAGACCACCCCTCAAGCCATTTCACTTCCTCTTTTCTCCTCCAGGAACCCAATTTAAAGTCTCTAAGGCCTAAGGATGGATGGATGAGGCGTTCCCTACCTTTGACTCTGCTCCTAAGCCCAGCCTAGTGCTCCCCAGGCCTCTCTCTCTTCCTTTAGTCAGTCAGCCCTGTTCTGCCATCAGTTCCTCCTGCCCAAGGAGGAAGGTTCTTGGGAAACAGCTGCAACCCAGTAACTGGGGTGGGGGTGGGGTGGGAGTTACCCTACTGAGCCCACCCAGTAACAGCCACACACTGGGCATAGGAGGATGTTGCTAACAGAGGGACTGCTGAGCCCGAATGTAATAGTAGTTCTGATAGTTAGTGCCTGACCCAGCTGTGAATAGGGACAAGGTCTGAGACACTCCCCACCCCCAACCCCTGCTTCCAACTAAAGAGGAGAAGGATACATATGACAAATCTTCCTTAGTTACTTTAGTTCTTGCTGTAACAAAGTATCTGCAAGAAGCAACTACAGAAGGAATAGCTTTCTCCATCGCAGCAGCAGCAACAAGAGAATCGGGATGCCGGGCAGCTGGTCACATGTGTCTGCCACCCGGAAGAGGTGTGTTCAGACCCCAGCCCACAGAGGGGTGCTGCTCACGTTCAGGCCTGGTCTTCCCTCCTTGTTAAACTTTTTGGGGAAATGCCCTCACAGACAAGCTCAAAGGTTCCACACCTGGATAATTAATTGTACAATCAAGAGCAGTCATCACAGTTTTACATAAGCTTGCATAGCCTATTTACCCAGCCTTGACAACCACAATTCTTGTCAAAGTTTAAAATTTTTGCCTATAGGTAAGTAAGATTCCACATACAGTTCAGTTTTCATGTATTTAATGAGTACCGACCGGGCAAGCTGCTCCTTAGCGACTTGTGGGACAGCATCTATTTTTGTGGGTGACCTGTTTCCTTTATCCAGTTTTCTACTTCACCACCTCTTTTTGTAAAAACCTCTTTGTTGACAAAGTCCCATGTAGCCCAAGCTGGCCAGGAACTCACTATGTAGCCCAGACTAATCCTGAACCCCCCCCCCCTTCTTCTCCTTTCTTTCTTCCTTCCTTCCTTATTTACTTACGAGACAAAATCTAACTATGCAGACCAGGATGGGCTTGAAGGCCTTGAATGCACTGAGCCCTTTGCTTCCTGAGTTCTGGATTATAGTTACTTGCCAACACACCTGATTTATGTAGTGCTAAGGATCAAACCTAGTACTTCACACATGTCACACATGTTAGAATGTTCTATCAGCTGAGCCAGCCCAAGGATGTCATTTGAACTAATTATTGCTTGAGTTCTCTCACAGATTGTGTGTGTGTGTGTGTGTGTGTGTGTTTGTGGTATATACATACACTATGTGTGTTAGAGTGCAATGTGGAAACCAGAGGTGGATACCAGTCAGTCAGCCTCTATTGCTCTCCCCTGCCCCCTCCCCCCTCCCCCTCCCTCTCCCTCTCCCCCACCTCTCCATTTGGCTGGGTTGGCTGACTAATAAGCAAATGAGCCCCAGTAGGTACTGGCCTGTCTCCTCAAACGACCTCTCCCAAGGAGGTCCCCAGCCTCCCTGCACAGTCCAGGGGGAAAGCCATGTTTTTTCATTCTGATGCTGTGAATCTGAAACTCTATACTAACTCAGCACTTTACTGACTGAGCCATCTCTCATTGTCTAATTTTTAAAGTTTTTATTTATTTCAGTAAAAAACAATTATTTTGCTCTCACTCTCACTCTCTTACTCCTTTGTTCCTTTACCTCTTGCTTCTCTCTCCTCTCTCCTTTCTCTTTGTCTTCTCCTCTTCTCTCTCTCTCTCTCTCTCTCTCTCTTTCTCTCTTTCGCCTACATTTCTATAATAAAGCTCTTAAACTATAAAAAGAATTTTTTTTGGTGTGTGTCTGGGTGTTTGGTCTGCATGTATCTATGTGCACAATGTCTGTGTCTAATCCCAGGAGGCCAGAAGAAAGAGCAGTTGTGACATGTGGGTGCTGGGAGCCAAACTTGAGTCCTATTCAAGAGCAGCTAAGTACTCTTAACCACGGAGCCATCTGTCCAGTCTCATTTATCTATTTTTGATAACAAGGTCCAGGGCTGGAGAGATGGTTCTGTAGTTAAAGAGTACTAGCTGCTATCCAGCCATTAGTAAGAGCAGTAGGAAAGGAGACAAGGTCATTAGAAACTGAGAAGTTCCTCAGACTGACTTCCAGTCCTTCAACCACTGGGTCATACTTAGCACATGCACCTTCTTTTTGGAAAACTTTCCTCAGCCTTGCTAGGTCACCTCAGTCTCTCCAAAATTTACTTCCTCCTGTGGCCATTCACTTTCTCAGCGTTGAGCTCCAGCCACCACAGACACCGTGCACCTGATGACTGGTAGGAAATCAGTACACACACACACACACACACACACACACACATTCACGACCACCCATGAGCGCGTGCCCACCTACACTGAGATCACCTCACCATCACAAACGGGTACGCCTGGATCGGCCCTCACTTTCAAACCTCCTAGGCGGCAAGCACATAGTCTCTCCCACGCCCAAGTGCGGATCCGCCCACAGACCTCCAGGATCCAGGCCTACAAGTGACCACCCACACTCCCTTGGGGCCCTTTCTTGGCCATGAAGGTGGTAGCGACCCAGCACTGGGCCATCCGGACCCTGGCGCCCGCTGCGCGCACGCGCGGCACTAATGCCCGCCTCTGCCGGCCTCGCCCTCCGGGGGCGGGGCGCGCTGGGGGCGGGTCCTGCGGCACCGCCCGGGAAGCTGCGCGAGGCTCGGCGCCGTCGCCACATCCTCCGGAGCTCTGGGTCCAGGCGAGCCGAGTCGAGCCGGGCCAGGACCAAGCGGAGAGCTCCGACGGCACGGGCGAGCCGAAAGCTGAGCCATGGCGCACCAGACCGGCATCCACGGTGAGGGCGGATGGAGGGCGGACAGGGGCTCCGCCGCACCGGTTCTCCGCACTAGGTCCCTTCATCCTTCTCTTCCTTGTACCCTCCCGGGAAGCTTCCTGTTCTCTTTTGCAACCGCGAGTCCCTGGGATGGACACGTCTTGGGGCAGAACAGACTGTTGTACATAGCCTGGAGTGGGTGCACATGAATGCACACAGCGAGGGTGGAAGTATCTTGTGTACCCAACTGGGGGCGGATGTGCCTGTGTATACTGGTCTGGGTATTTTTGTTCTTTTCTGGAGGTGGGGTGTACCCGGATGTGCACATCTGGAAAAGTGTACATGCGTGTGCACATGTTTTCTGTATACAGTCCAGTATGTGCACATCTGGATGAGACTTGGTTTTGCCTGTCCAGGCTTCTTCGTGTGCATGCACTAGTGGCTGGTTTTGGACACTCTTGGTTCCATCTCAGACATCAGTGTTTCCTGGCAGCATGCACACAAACTGTGGGTATCTCTGCATGTGTGCCCAGTTCAGGCACATCTCAGTATGCGTGTGTTAGCATGGGTGCTTGCATGGGTGTCTTATGACTGACATGGGCTTGTGTGTCCGTGTGGAGAGGGTAGCCTGACCTTTTCTCCTTCCAGGACCCCTATATTCTTGCAGACGAGGTTGGACAGAGGCTAGACTCAAGCCCTCCTTCTTGAGTAGAATGGGGAGAGCTGTACATCTGACCTTGGCCTCTGTCTTCTTCCCTTTTCTATTGAGATCTCTCCATCTCTGCTCCAACCAAGCCTACAAAGTCCCAACTTCAAGCTGGAAGCAGGGCAAAGGGTCAGGATTCAGACTTTATAGGGGAGCTCCTGCCTCCACCCTCATCTACAGGAAGCTTCTACAGCCCAGGGCGTGACACCCATAACCCCCCTCCAGGGCCCCAGTTTCCTCCCTGGAGAGACTTAAGAAAGAAGCAATAGCTGAGAGCCAGGTATTTTGTCCCCATTTGTTATGGTCCTGGAAGGGTTGCTTCCCTGGCCAGTAGGGAAGGCCAGGCTGCTTGCCCGGACAGCTTGTTGGTTTGGCCATCAGCCACTCCTACCACCACATCATGATTCCCTGACCAGGGCTACCACCATCGACCAGTCTGGCTGCTGGAATCCCTCCTTGCGGTTGTGGCTGCTTGGTGGATGGACAAGCCAAGAGACTTTCCCTGGCCCTGCCCCATCCCCATCCTGTTTGTCCTGAGCATGCAGGGACCCGGCTCAAGCCTGGCCGCCCACAGGTGGGTCAGCCTCTCCTAGAGATGGAGGAGCAGGGTTCTTGAGTCAGCCCCATAGTGGGGGAACTGTCGGGGTAAACTGCTGCCTGGCCTGTTCCTTCCTTCCTCTTTGTCGGGTCTGAACTGCTGCCACTTCGAAGTTACACACACACACACACACACACACACACACACACACTGCTTACAGACCCTGTGGCCAAGGCTCTGCCCTATCCCTTCATTCCCTATGAAGTGAGACAGACCTGCCCTGAGGAGCTTCCTGGTCTCCTGCCTATGAGGATGTACACCTTCTTTTGGGCCTGCTGGAAGTGGCAAGAAAGACCACCATGGAGGATCAGGTGCCAGCCTTGGCCAGGCCGTAGGAGTAGGGCCTGTTGACCTCAGAGTGGGGCCCAAGAGGGACAGTAACCTGAGTCTTGCTGGAGTTGGAGGTGGGCAAGGTGGGGGTGGGGAGGCATGAATCTTTGATGAGGGAGGCTCAGATGTCCCAGGCCTGGCCTCTAGATTATTGATGGTGACTGGGGAGGCATTGGGGTGGGGTAGGAGGAGATGTCACGTTCCCTGCTGGCTTTTCAGTGCCCTGGTAACAGTAGAAGGGGCTTGTCTGCCTCTCCCTCTGGGGAGCTTCTAGCCCCCCCCCCCAAGGTCTAGGCAGGTAAGAGAATCAGTAAAACACAGCTCCCTTTAGATTTAAAAAAAAAAAAAAAAGCCAGCAAAGACCAGTTCCTCCGCCCTTTGTCCCGTTTACTCCGCACCACAGGCCTTTGAGTTTGAGGGAATTAGCTGCGTTTTATAGATGAGGTTCAGGTTCAGAGATGTCAAGGGTCACACAGCTAAGGGGAGCTGGGGCCCCAAAGATCAGGCTTAAAGCTTCAGGCTTCTATTCATAGTTAATCAGTTGTGCATGCCGGGCAGTGGTGGCGCACGCCTTTAATCCCAGCACTCGGGAGGCAGAGGCAGGCGGATTTCTAAGTTCGAGGGGCCAGCCTGGTCTACAGAGTGAGTTCCAGGACAATCAGGGCTATACAGAGAAACCCTGTCTCACAAAAAAAAAAAAAAAAAAAATCACCTATGCATACCCAGTGGGGCTATGTCCCCTTGTATGTGGTACTGAGCCATGCTTCTATCCCCAAGGCTTGTTAGGCTGTTAGGCCCCTGGCCACACGGTGACCTTCATGCCTAAGGTTCAAGCATAAAGTCACTCTGCAGAGAATGGGGAGCACCTGAGGTCAGATGAAGAGTTTGTTTACCTAAAGCCCCTCCACCCCGCCCCTAAGCTGCCTATCAGCTGCTCAATCCAGGCCCTATAAATACTCTGTGATCTCAGTTCTCCAACTGTGTTCCTGCCGGGGTTCTTCTGACCCCTGGCAGCCCCAAGGTCACACTCACCCAGAGGCTCCAAGCAGGTCCCTTACGCACTTGGACTGTGTCTTCTCTCTCTATCACCATTAGTAAAGCTGAGATGACTCATGGTCCTCGAGCTGTGGCCATGGTCCTCCTTGGCACCGTGTCCTTGGTCATTAGTCACCTTCCATCTCTGTTGCCTGAATTCCAAGATGGAAACGTCTTCCTAGGCCCCCATTCCTCCTCCTGGTGGCCTTCCTTACTGCCTGGGGACAGAGGCATTATTGCCTCTTGATAGGGCTATGTTGGGGCTGGTAGCCCCTGTTTTGGTACAAACTGACTGGGGGCTTGAGCTACGAGCGCATTCATGTGGCGTGCAAATCTATGTCTCTATATTTTGTTTATCTTGCCTGTACACATGGTGTAGACATACTTTGCAGCTATGTCTGCTGCCTGTATGTGTGTTGACAATCCAGAATTGTATCTGTGCATGCGTGTGTGTGTGTGTGTGTGTGTGTGTGTATGTGTATGTGTGTGTTTGAATCTCTAGATGAGATTCAATCCACTTACATTGGCCAGCTGAGTGGGTGTTGAGTCACTGCTAGATCATCCTAGTGTCCAGGGACAAGTGGGTGCCCTTCATTCTGGCAAGCCTGGCTTGTCTTAGAAACTGGTCCATCTTCAAGTGGGCCGTCCATTCCTGCCTGTCCTTCCTGTCATCAGAGTTATCCCAGCCAGCAGGCCACCGCCTGCCACTCCTGCTAGCTAAATTTGGGAGCTTATGTTCAGTGGCCATCTCAGGTTCCCAGTCACATGGGGAAACCATATTTAACCCACTTCCCAGCCTGGCTACCACCAGACCCCACAGGACACCGGCAGACCCGAACTCTTCCCTGCCTACACTGCCTGCTTGCTCACCACCAACAACTATGTTTCTTGTGCTTATAGCCACTGAAGAGCTAAAGGAATTCTTTGCCAAGGCCCGGGCTGGCTCCATCCGACTTATCAAAGTCATCATTGAGGACGGTGAGTGTCCCCCACGGGCTGGGGCATGGAATGGAGACCGAACCCAGTCACTTCTGGGGATAGGAGAGCTGGGTATCAGCTTCCTTCCGGCCCCTTCCAGACCTCAGTCTCTGCATCTGAGAATGGGATGAGGCCTTTCACAGAGAGGTCTCACTGGGGTCCTGCAGTGGGGGTGGAGGGCACCCTGTTGTACAGAGTCCTATCCTGTAGTTCTGTCTGAGCCACCTCAGCCTGAGGCTGTGTGGCTTTTGAGGTGAGCCTTGTCATAGTATTGGGCTAGGTAGTATGGGGTGTGTGTGTGTGTGAATATGGGGTGTGTGTGTATGTGTGTGAATATGGGGTGTGTGTGTGTGTGTGTGTGT
>NC_034599.1:99382281-99394781 GCF_900095145.1 Mus pahari
TGTGTGTGTGTGTGTGGTGTGTGTGTGTGTGTGTGTGTGGTGTGTGTGTGTTGTATGTGTGTGTATGTGTGTGGTGTGTGTGTGTATGTGGTGTGTGTGTAGTCAGCAGGCTGGGCCTGGCTGGGCTGCTGGCTATAGGAGGACTGAGATACCATGGACCTTCCTATGGTAGATGTCCCCAGAACAGGAAGAAAAAGCTTATATCTTGCTCATTCTCAGAGCGGACTAGAGTGATTGCTTGTTTAACAGGGCCTTGAGCTGACCCTGGGTTCTTACCAGGAAGTATGTGGGTGTGGGGCTTGAGCCAAGGCTTGAAGTAGAAATATTCAAGGAGGCAGAGGATCTGTCTGAGTCTGAATTAGGGGTGGGGAGACAAGGGGTCCCTGTCCCCTCTGCCAGTGATGGCCTCAGTACAGAGTCTGGGAGTAGGTGTGGGCCAGACCATCCAAGGGTCCTTCCAGCCTTCTCAGTAGTCACGCTGTCACGAGCCCTTTGGCACTGGACTCCCTGAATGAGCCTAGTGATTTCTTTACTTAGCAAGCCCTGCCAGACTCAGAATCCACCACAGGCTTTAGGGCCACAGCTAAGCTGGGCCTTGCCCGGTCTCCTCACATCCAGATGTCCTCAGAGGCTGGGTAGGGGTCATTATGGGAGGTGATAAGTAGAGGTCTCCTTAAAGAGACAGTTGAGCTCATTGGCCTCCCATTTCAGCCCTGCCCATTAACCTCCCAGGAAAGGTCTCCCTTGTAGGTGGTTCCCAGAAGCATAAAGGGTCTCTAAGTAGTCTCACCCTAGTTCTGCATTCCAAGGTTCTGGGGATCCAGGAACGCCTGGGGTAGGGGCCTACAATCTAGTTGAGTGTGGGTGGAGCTCCTGATTTTTCTAAAGAAATTCAATTATAGATCTGCTTTTAGACAACCACTACAACAGAAAACTGTGTATGTGTCATCTGTGTCTGCGTGGGGGGTACATGCTTGTGCATGTGGGACTTACGGAGGCTGAGAGAGGACATTGCTGGTACTGGAGTCACAGGCCGTTGTGAGCTGCCTGACACAGGTTCTGGGGACCAAACCCAGGTCCTCTGGGAGAGTAACAAGTGCTTTCAGTTGAGCCATCTCTCCAGCCCCAAGTTGCACCCTTATGTAAGATTCCTACTATAGCTCGGCATGATCATATAGGCCTATAAGCCCAGCATTTGAGAGGGTTGAGTCAGGAGAAAGCCAGCCAAGACCATAGACACTCGTATTCAAATATAAAAATGAAGCCTCGGGAGATACAGGTGAGAGAATCAGAGGTTCGAGGTCATTCTGTATAGTAAGTCAGGAGCCAGCCTGGGCTACATGATACCAAAAAATAAAATTAAATTAAATTCTGGTTTATTTTTAAACCCTGTGTGTGTGTGTGTGCGCGCGCGCGCGTGTGCGTGTGTGTGTGCGCGTGTGCATGTGTGTGTGTGCGCGCGCGCGTGTGTGCGTGTGTGTGTGTGTGTGTGTGTGTGTGTGTGTGTGTGTGTGTATCAGAGGACAGCTTTGACCCTGTGGCTCTCTGGCATTGAGCTCACATCCTCAAGCTTGCTGATAAGCACCTTTCCCCTCTGAGCTTTCTCACCTGTCCCAGACATTCTGGTTGTGAAATGTGAGCAGAAGGCTGGAGAGATGGTTCAGGAGTTAGGAGCACTTACTGCTCTTGGAGAGGACCCAGATTCAGGTTCCAGCATCGACCTGCTTCTCCACAACTGTCTGTAACATCAGTTCTAGGGGACCCAACGCCACCTTCCGAGCTCCATGGGTACCAGACACACACATGACACACATATGTAAACCTAGGCAAAATGTTCATAAAATAAGAAAATAAAAACTTTAAAAATATGCACAACAAAGTAAACAATACTGACAGCTTCCAGAGCCAGGTGTGGTGGCGCACGCCTTTAATCCCAGCACTCGGGAGGCAGAGGCAGGCGGATTTCTGAGTTTGAGGCCAGCCTGGTCTACAAAATGAGTTCCAGGACAGCCAGGGCTACACAGAGAAACCCTGTCTCGAAAAAGAAAAAAAAAAGGAAAAAAAAAAATCTGACAGCTTTTGGCCTTCTTCCCCAACTTTCCCAGCCTAAAGCTGCTAGCTTCCACCACTGTTTCCCATCTGAGTTCTGGGCGGGCAGGGAAGGAAGCCAAGGCCTGCAGCGATGGTGGGGCTAGTGGCTTTGCATGCAGAGGCTCAGGTTATTTGCCCTGTCGGAAGGGCCCGGTGAAGTGCTGGCCCCACACGGCCCACTGGGATCGCTGTTTTGCCTAGTCTTCTGGGTTGGGCTGTGTGACCGAGGACATTATGGTGCCCAGATGAGGTCTCAGCCTGGAACTAGGGTTGGATGACCTACTTGGCTAGAGATGGGGTAGGCCTGTCAGGTGCAGGCGGGCCAGCAAGATGGCTCAGGTAAAAGTATTTGCTGCCCAAACCTAACAAACAGCCTGAGTTTAGTCCCTGGAACTTACAGTGGATTGAGCCCTGAAAGTTATCTACTGACTTATGCATATACACATAGTTGTATATGTCACACACACACACACACACAAATCAGTAATAATAATAATAATAATAATAATGTTGGTTGTTAGCTAAACCGAGTGATATATACTCCTATATTTCCAGTACCTGGAAAGCTGAGGCAGAAAGATTGGAAGTCTGAAGCTAGCCTGGGCTATATAGCAAAATTGTATCAAAAATAACCACAAGGGTCTAGGATTGTAGCTCAGTTGGTAGAGTGCTTGACTGGTGTGCACAAGGCCCTGAGTTTGATCCTTAGGACTTCATAAAATGGAACTGGTGGTACATGACTGGAAGGAGCGCCAGCATTCAGGAGGTAGAGCTCTGAGGATCAGAAGTCCACAGTTCTAGGCCTGTCTGCACGGCATGAGATTCTCCCATCTCCGGCAGCAAGCAAGCAAAAGAAAAGCAGAAGCTGGTTGTGGTGGTGCACGCAGGCAACCCCAAGCCCTCAAGAGGCTGGTGCAGGAAGGTCAGGAGTTCAGCATCAACCGACGCCATGTAGTAAAACCCTGCCTTTAAAAAAAAAAAATAGTTGGCTACTATTGCTTTTTTACTTTGGAGTAGAGGGCTGAAGCTGGGGGTGACAGCCTCTTAGCACTTTGTCCTGAGAGGGGCGTGATGGAGCCAGGCGCTGAGTGAGGTGCGAGTAGGAAGTCGTACAGTTAAGATTGTACCGTGCAGCTCCTGTGTAGGAGTTCCTTGAGAGAACCGCATTGTTGCTGGCGCTGAGCACACAGCTGGGTTCCTTTGTGTGCTTGTGTGTGCACAAGTGCGTGAGTGTGCATGAATACAAGCCTTTGCAGGTGTGGGGGTGTACAAAGAGAGCCACCCATAGCTGGCACACATAGCCTAATTCACTAATTTATATTCATCCCTTGGCAATTCAGCGTCTGACTTTGGGGATTTGAAGGGTCAGGGGCAAGAGGGTTGAAGTGGCCAGTAACTCAGAAAGCTCCATCCAGAGATCCCAGGTCCACAGGCAGAGGAGGACGTGGGATGTGCCACATGGGCTCACCCGGCCTCTGCCCCCAGAGCAGCTCGTGCTGGGTGCCTCGCAGGAGCCAGTGGGACGCTGGGACCAGGACTACGACAGGGCTGTGCTGCCGCTGCTAGACGCCCAAGAGCCCTGCTACCTCCTCTTCCGACTTGATTCGCAGAATGCTCAGGGTTTCGAGTGGCTTTTCCTGGCCTGGTCACCTGACAATTCGCCGGTGAGTCTCTAGGGATCGTTACCCATCAACCCTGCTCCGGGGCCGGTGGGAAGTGGGGAGAACAGAAGAGAGACTAAGGAGGCAAGCGAAGGAGTGTTAGGTTCTGCCCCGTGCAGAGAGCCTTGTGGTGGGAGCTTGGACTTCCTAAGATCACTGTACAGGCAGCCCGACTCGGCGCTGAGTTTGAACTGGGTGGAGGCTCCCCCTGCTGGCTAAAGCTGCCTCATACAGCTTCGCTGCGCCCCCTACTGGGCTCCTGGGCGTAGTGAGATGACCTGCTTCCGTCAGCCCCGCCTCCCTCTTCCGGGGCTTCAGTTGGCTCCTGGAGCAGCAGCTTGGCCCCTTAGATCCTCACAGTTTGCCCCATCTCAGGTGCGGCTGAAGATGCTGTATGCAGCCACACGCGCCACCGTGAAGAAGGAGTTTGGAGGCGGCCACATCAAGGATGAGCTCTTTGGGACAGTAAAGGTTAGTCAACCCAAGCCAGAATGAAGAATGGGGACTCTGGTGAGGCATTGTGTGAGGATCACAGAGCAACTCAGTGCCAGGCTCAGAGTAATATAGGAGGGCCGGTCACAGGGATGTACTATACATAATTGATACAGCGTTTGCCTAGCATGCATGAAACCCTGGTTTGACTCTCAGTACCCGGGAAGTGGAGATGGCCGAGGTGATTGGCAGTTCGGGGTCACAGTTGGCAGTGTAGTGAGTTTGAGGCTAGCTTGAGGGCTACATAAGATTCTGTCTCAAATAAAAGAAATGGGAGAATGGGGGGGTCTGGCAGCTGCAGGCTGAGATGCACAGCAGGCTTCTGTCTGTCTGCCTGTCTGTCCGCCCCGGGTATCCACTTACACCCCTGCCCCTCCCCCACAGGATGACCTCTCCTTGGCTGGGTACCAGAAGCACCTGTCATCCTGTGCCGCACCTGCCCCACTGACTTCGGCCGAGAGAGAGCTCCAGCAGATCCGAATCAATGAGGTGCGTGCACGGGGACGATGTGGGCTGGGAGACCCTCTAAACTTGGTGGGCTACAACCGGCTATAGATAGATAAAGGTTTTCTTCATGGCCGCCCCACCCCCAGGTGAAGACTGAGATCAGCGTGGAAAGTAAGCACCAGACCTTGCAGGGCCTGGCCTTCCCCCTGCAACCCGAGGCCCAGCGGGCACTTCAGCAGCTCAAACAGAAGATGGTCAACTATATCCAGCTGGTGGGTACACAGTCGTGCCCAACACATGTGAGCCAGGCACTGTGGGCTCCTCCTGTTTCCCGATTACACGTATTTGCAAATGGGCACAGGGTCCTGTCCCCGTCTCCTGAGCTATTCTGCTCATCCACATTGTTCTTAAACGTGGGATATTGTAGATCAATTGGTGGAGTGCTTGCCTGGGATACACCAGGCTCTGTATTTGATTCTCAGCAGCAGCACAGAAAACCCGGTGTGGTGGCACACACCTGTAATCTCTGCATTCTGGAGGCAGAGGCAGGAGGGTCAGAAACTCAAAGCCATCCATACAGAGTGTGTTCCAGGTCAACCTAATCTATACCTGTTTCAACTTTTTCTTTAAAAAAAAAAAAAAAAAAAGGGCTGGTGAGATGGCTCAGGGGGTAAGAGCACCCAACTGCTCTTCCGAAGGTCCTGAGTTCAAATCCCAGCAACCACATGATGGCTCATAACCATCTGTAACAAGATCTGATGCCCTCTTCTGGAGTGTCTGAAGACAGCTACAGTGTACTTACATATAATAAATAAATAAATCTTTAAAAAAAAAAAATTGAAGCCATGCATGGTTGGGCATGCCTTTTAAGAGGCAGAAACAGGAGGATCTTTGAGTTTGAGGCCAGCCTGGTCTATAGAACAAGTTCCAGGACAGCCAGGACAACACAGAGAAACCCTGCCTTGGGGAAAAAAAAGAACATACCATTCTCTTCTCCTCCTCCTGCCCCCAGGTCTTAACCACAGTAGGTACCCTGTAAGCATGTGGCCCTATACATCTTTACAACATGTAGACACCATGGTTTATACTGGCCCTCAGGACGGACCCTGTCCTATCCCAGAGTTCCTCTGTAGCTCATTTGAGCTTTCTCTTTCCCAGGTAGAGTCCTCCTGCCCTCTCTGTCCCAGAAGAGTGGCTTTCCCTTCCCAACACTTTCCTGGGGCTTTGCCTCTTGACAGTCGACCTGTGGCAGTGCCTTGCTGAGTTCAGGGCCCCCTCACGACACCTCAGACAGGGGTGTTCTCAGTGGGAGCTTCTTTTTTTTTAGCAGAATCCTCAAAGGGGGCAGAGTTGGGGCTAGACCTGGAGGGACTCTTTAGAATAAGCCCTGCAGCCTGATAAGGTCCAGCCTAGAGAGGGGGACTCCAAAACGCTCTTGCCCGCCCAGCAAGCCTGCTTCCTTATGGGTACACACTGGCACCCTCATACCTCCCCTGCTCCTACTCAGAAGCTGGACCTGGAACGGGAGACCATCGAGCTGGTACACACGGAACCCACAAATGTGGCCCAGCTGCCCTCACGGGTACCCCGAGATGCTGCCCGCTACCACTTCTTCCTGTATAAGCATACCCATGAGGGTGATGCCCTTGAATCTGTGGGTGAGTAGCTGTGACAGGGACTGGGCAGGGGGCAGCAATGACAAGCCACTGCTTGGTTCTGCTGTGGGAGGTCTGCAGGTGCCCCCAACCTGCACGGGCTCACCGCCTCGTCCCCTCCAGTGTTCATCTACTCCATGCCCGGGTACAAGTGCAGCATCAAGGAGCGGATGCTCTACTCCAGCTGCAAGAGCCGCCTCCTTGACTCCGTAGAACAAGACTTCCAGCTGGAGATAGCTAAGAAGGTACGGCCTGTTCCCAGGGTCCCGTCACCCCACTCTCCGTGTGGGGCACTGGAGTCCTATGTCCTTACAAGACTCACTGCTGCAGTATTGGATGGGTGGAAAGCCTAAGGCCCAGGGTAAACCAAGGCACACATAAGCCCAAGCCTTAGCTGCCTTGCCACCTCCTTTTCCTAGGTCTGGAGAGGATGGGGCTAGGAGAAGGTGACTCAGGCCAGCAGGGTATCAGACCCTGCATTGTAGACCCTGCGGTGACCTAAGAGAAGACAGATATCAGGGGTGACTCCAGAAGTGGGGTTTCCCCGAGAGTGGTATGTGTTGGGCCCTGAATATAGTGGTGACTTCTCTCTTGACCCATGCAGATTGAGATCGGTGATGGAGCAGAGCTGACAGCTGAGTTCCTCTATGATGAGGTACATCCCAAGCAGCATGCCTTCAAGCAGGCGTTCGCCAAGCCCAAAGGCCCCGGGGGCAAGCGGGGCCACAAGCGCCTCATCCGGGGCCCCGGGGAGAACGGGGAAGACAGCTAGGTGTCTGGACTGGGGACAGGGCTGGGCACATGGACTGCAGGGTTGCCACTCTGCCACCCCTGGACTTCCTCCCCCAGCCTGGGATCTAAGGAATTGCTTCCTGTGGGACAGGAGGGCAGGTGACTGAACACATTTGCTACTTCTGAGGGCCTCTGGACCAGCACTGTGTGACCTTGCCCTGTCACCGTCCCTGCCTCTCATCTGTGTGCACAGGGTGGCTGGGGAAACCCCACCTTGGCACAAACATAGCCTCCAGAAGGTTTCATGCTGTGGTTCCAGCCCAGTCCAAAAGCCTTTGACTACAGTGGGTGGGGACGGTTGGCAGGGGCCAGATGTCACAGGAAGGGATGGTTGAATGCTGTATTTTGTAAAGAATAAAATATTTTTAAATCAATACTGAGCCTGACCCTGGGGATTGGGTGCCTTTGCCTGCATAGGTATCTTTTCCCTGTTCAGAGGGGGTCTGATGGCCTCAGGTGTGTGGGAGGTGCTTTGAGTGTAAAGATGGAAGCCCTGCCCATGAGGGTATGAAGATCTGGGTGACTCTGTTTCCTGTGGTTGATGTGACAAGTTACCACAAACTCAGCGGCTTTAAAAAGTGGTAGTTTGAGCTCAACCTGAGCAGCATAGCAAAAAACCCTGTTTCAAAAACACAAAGGAAAACTTTGCAGATTTATTCTTAGAGATCTTGAGGCCATGGTGCATACAGAGCTGGCTCGAGGCAGAGTTAGCCGTGTTTTTAACTCTGGACTAGAAGAACCAGATTCTGCTAGTCTCAGCTTCCGTGGGCTCGCGCCTCAATCCAGAGTCAGATTTTTCCATCTTTACTTTTTTTCTTAATATTTTTGTGTTCTATCTCAAGACAGGTTTCTTTCTCTTTTTCTTTCTTTTTTTTTTTTTTTTAAGATTTATTTATTTAGTATGTATACAGTGTTCTGCCTCCATTTATGCCTGCAAGCCAGAAGAGGGAACCAGACCTCATTACAGTGGTTGTGAGCCACCATGTGATTGCTGGGAATTGAACTCAGGACCTCTGGAAGAACAGACAGTGCTCTTAACCTCTGAGCCATCTCTCCAGCCCTCAAGACAGGGTCTTGTTACATAACTGTGGCTGAGCTCTAACTCAAGGCAGTCTTCCTGCCTCGGCCTCCCTAATGCTGGCTGTACCAACATGCATCTCCATACCTGGCTTTATCTCTGTTTTATTCATCTGTAGGAGGGATTTTTGAGACAGAACCTCATGTACCCCAGACTGGCCTCAAACTGCCTGTGTGGCTGAGGATAATCTTGAACCTCTGCAGGTGTGTGCCACTGTGTCTGGTTTATGGAGTATCAGATATCAAATCCAAAGCCTTGAAAAAAGCAGTGTACCAACTGAGCTACACCCACAGTCCCTGCATTCGCTTTGTAAGAGACATTTTGCCCTCCAAGCTTTCTGTCCCCATTTCCCCTGACAGTAATGTAGGAATGGGGCAACTGGGAGATGAACCCCTAAGAAGACGTTATTGGTTGCGTTTTTTGTTGTTGTTGTTTTGTTTCTTGTTGTTTTTTGTTTTTCTGTTTTGTTTCTTGAAGTAGAATTCTTACTGTGTAGCTCCGGCTAGCCAGGAGCTTTTCTGTATAAACCAGGCTGGTCTCAAAATCCTAGGGAGCCACCTGCTTCCTGCCTCCTACGTGCTAGGATGAAAGGTGTGTGCGCTGCCCCCGGCTCCCACCTCCCTGGTGAGGGCCCTTCTAGCTGGGGTTTCACGACAGCAAGGTACTGGGAAATTGGTGGGTATTCTAGAGAGTGTATCTGGAGGTCCCCAGTCCTGTATGTTCTTGACCACGTTGTCAGTGCCCCGTGCTCCTCTCCAGGCCTCTTTTCCTATTCCCAAGGCATGTAGCATCGTAAATGGAAGTGAAGAGCTGATTCCCTGGTTCGTGAGGAGTCCCTTAACCTCTGGGAAAGGGCCCAAGTTTGATACTGAGCCATAGCCAGGGGTGTAGTCTGTGCCTCTGATGAGTGGTAGAAACGCCTCCTGTCATAGCTGGAGAAACATTCGGCTGCTGGTTGGACACTGTCCTTTTTCCAGGCTCAGGACATTGTCCCATTGCAGGGGTCCCTTTTCAACCTCTATTAAAGCCCCTGGGATTATGGACAATAAAAGATGGGGCCCTGGTAAAGATCAACAGGAGACTCAGCCCAAATACTGGTTCTTAGGAGGGCAACAAGGTAGTGTGGATGGGTCTCAAGCTGCTGAGTCAGCTAGATTATTGGATCCTTGCACCCTTCCTGCTATGAGATCCACTCCGATGAGAGTCTGGGCTGAGCCAGGAGACTGGTGTAGAACCCTGCCCCTTTTGGGAGAATGGTCATTCATTCATTCATCCTCATTCATTATAATCATTCATTCATTCATTCAAATTTGACTCAAAGATGCCCGGACTGCCTATCCAAAACTGAGAGTGGGCAGTACATAGATTCAGCAGATACCGAGCAGCGTTGCAGACACAGTTCTTATCCTCAAGAAGTCAACATTTCAACAGGAGAGTAACAGTACACAACCAAGCACGAAGGGTGGATGGTATAGAGTGGTAACCGTTGAAAAATGTTATGCAAATTGAAAGCCAGCCAGCCACAGTGCTCAGGAGAGCCAGATCTGGGCTGGCAGGTTTATTTACTTCTGTCTATATTTCTTTTGAGTCAGGGTTTCCCTCTGTAGTTCAGGCATCCTCGATGGAAGGATGGGTGTGGAGCTGAGCTGGGAGGTTCATCGGAAGGTCAGGAAAAGCCCCACGGAGCGAGGGTGATGTGTGTAAAGGCAGAAGCCAAACTGCACCATGTGGGGGATCATGACTTTCCTTCTACCCCGGGGGGCTGCTGACCACTGGCCTGGAGGAAGAGGGAAGCAGGAGGGGAGGGGAGGGGAGGGTTCAGATGTCGGGGATAGACTGAGCAAACTGACTTCCAAGATCAGCTCCAGTGAGACAGCTCAGCTTTATTGGGGTGAGCAAGGTTATATAATCTTGAGGCGTGGGTAGGAATTTTCAGGGTGGATTATATATTATTGTCTACAGTGGAGGTACCTCATTTACATAGAGAGGAGCTCCAAGAACCTGCTGGGCAGGCTCTTATCCAGAGAGAGGAAATTGAACCTGTAAGCTGGCCACAGGCTACCGGAGTTTCCTCAGAGGTTTCTTGGGGTTATAGGTGGGACGTGTTGATTGGTCATAACACAGTACCTAATTATCATACAGTAGGAAGTGCTGAGGAGGACTTATGTAATGTAGTACTAGGGAGATGTGGAAGGACAGAACACACAGAGCCACTGCATGGACAGTGACTAGGGCTCGGGATAGTTATGGAACGATCTGTGTTGCAGGATATTTGATCACACTGTGAACCCCAAGATTGTGGAAAAAAAAAAACTATTTCTAGTTGTGGTGCGGCTCAGTCCTTAGCATACTTTTTAATCCCTCTGGCTGAGATATAGACACACCCTTAGTACACACCTTTAATCACAAACAATGAAGGTAAAATAGTTTGAAAGTGATGTCTAATTGAGTGGCAGACAAAGTGACGAATCAGAGAAAGATTTGACAGGCTAGGATAGGCCCAACTCTCCAGAGAGAGGAAAGGGAAGCGAGCAAGTAACAGAGAGAACGCGTCAGAGAGAAAGGGGGAGGTGGTTTTATGGGGAGAGTTTTACAGAGACAGAACATTAAAGACAGAACGATCCAGAGAATGAGAAGGAGCCAGAAGATAGACCATATTGCCAAAGTTAGTATAAAGCCAAGCAGAGCATCTCAATCAGAAATTGAGAGAAGCTAGATTGAATCAGCTTGGAAAGTTTGAGCCAGAAAAGCTGAGTTGCATCAGCCAGCCAGCACTCAGAAAGAACTATAAGGGGTGAGCTTATTCAGCAGCAAGTCTCAGAGGCTGAAAACATTGTAGGCCTAGACAAGAAGACTGTACAGAAGCTAGAAGCTTCCGGGACTAGGCCTAGGTTAGCAGACAGGCAGGCAGAAAGCCTCTAAGCCAACAATTAAAATAGAGTTGAATAAAGTTACTTTCACAGATCTGGGCAGAGGAGGGACCCAGAATGAAAAGTTTTTGAACAGAGGGTTCTGGAAAGATGACTCAGCAGTTAAGAGCATTGGCTGCTTTTCCAAAAGACCTGGGTTCAATTCCCAGCAACCACATGTATGGCGACTCACAGCTGTGTGTGCCAGTTGCAGGAGATCTGACATGCTCTTCTGACTGCCTCAGATACTAGGCAAGCAAGAGGTACTTATACATGCAGGCGACACATATGTATGCATACACACACATACACAAATGTATTTCCATATATTTGTGCACCTATATGGAGAGAGTGTGTATCTTAGTTAGGGTTTTACTGCTGTGAACAGACACCATGACCAAGGCAACTCTTATAAGGACAATATTTAATTGGGGCTGGCTTACAGGTTCAGAGGTTCAGTCCGTCCATAATCATCAAGGCAGGAGCATGGCAGCATCCAGGCAGGCATGGTGCAGGCAGAGCTGAGAGTTCTACATCTTCACCTGAAGGCTGCTAGTGGAAGACTGACTTCTAGACAGCTAGGATGAAAGTCTTAAAGCCCACACCCACAGGGCCATACCTTCTAATAGTGCCACTCCCTGGGCCAAGCATATAAAAACCATCAAAGAGAGAGAGAAAGGTTTGAACAGGCCTTTCCAGGGGCTGGATGTGAACAGGCTGCAGGGGACTTGATCAGGACGGGGGTGTCTAGCTTAGAGATGATGTCAGCTCAGGCAGCAGGTGGATACACAGGTTGTGAGTAGTGGGCAGTTTCTGAAGGGACAGAATCAGGGCTTAATGTCTCTCCAGGGTCTCTGGGGCTTTGAGCTTGAAGAACCAGCTCCAGTCACCAAGGCCAAAGGAGAAGGTGAAAGCCAAGTAGGTCAGCGTTGTGCAGCACTTACCTCCAAGGAAGGCTGAGGAGGCTCCTGGAGGTGTCATACAGGGACTTGAACCCCATAAAGAAACAAGAATGAAAACCAGGTGCAGATTGACTTTGTCAACCTGGATCAGACTTTGGGGAGCCTTAATAACACACAGTTTATTCCCAATAGATTTAAACCCAGTATAATTTGGAAAAAAAAAAAAAAAGTTACCTGGTGTAATACTATCCCCGAAGCACAAGGATGAAGAATTGCATTGAAACTCAACTCCGGGTAGTGTCATTTTTCCAAGAAAAGATGGGTTCTAGAAATAGGTTACCTTGCAGGGCATGGTGGTGCACGCCTTTAATCCCAGCACTAGGGAGGCAGAGGCAGGCGGATTTCTGAGTTCGAGGCCAGCCTGGTCTACAAAGTGAGTTCCAGGACAGCCAGGGCTATACAGAGAAACCCTG
>NC_034599.1:99394816-99402554 GCF_900095145.1 Mus pahari
GAAGAAAGAAAGAAAGAAAGAAAGAAAGAAAGAAAGAAAGAAAGAAAGAAAGAAAGAAAGAAAGAAAGAAAGAAAGAAAGAAAGAAAGAAAGAAATAGGCTGCCTGTACTAGCTTATGGGTCTGGCCTGGTCTCAGTCATACAGATAGCACAGAGGTCATTTGGGCTATTAGTCACCCCTGGTCCTGGTTGTGGGAGCTTGGAGGGGCCTCTGGCTGCAACAGTCATTTAGATTACTAACTATTGGTTAACAGAATCTGCTAGGCTCCTCCCAAGGACCCAGGCTTGTGTAGTTAGTCACCTGCCACCCGTTAGGTGCTGCGGCTGCGGTGAAGTAGAGGCACAGCTTATAAAGAGGACTGATTGCTACCTCAATGCTCTCCCCCCACCCCACCCACGTCCTCCCTTTCTTTGCCTCTGACCCCTTTCCAGAACCCCGTTCCCCTCCATTCCCCTACAATAAACTTCCCTTAAATCAGGTCTGTCACCTGACATGATTTCTCCTTGGTAGATACCTTGGCAGGGGCCTGCCAGGTACTCCCTTACTCCCACCACAATTTATATATTTTGTAACACTGGCCACCTCTGGTCCTGGTTGTAGGAGCTTGTTGTGGCCTGGCCCAACAGATCACCAGAAGGTTAATCACTTTCTGCCCTCATCTTTCCGCATGGAAGAACAGGTTTTTCTTCTTTCCCATTAGGAAGACAATCCAGTGTGCTTAACTAAGTTCCTGGTTCCTCTGGAGATCTCTGTAGGCTCAAGGACCTCCTTGCTGCACTCCCAACAGGTGAACCATTCCATCCTCCAGGGAAGCTCCTTAAATCTCAGGCTATAGATAGGGTGGTGTGGCACACACCTTTGATCGAAACACTCGGGAGACAGAGGCAGGTTACAGAGTGAGTTCCAGAACAGCCAGGGCTAGAAATTTAGTCTTGGGAAAAAACCAACCAAACAAAACAAAACCCAGAAACAAAAACAAGAAAACACCTCAGGATATAAACAACTGAAAAAAAGCTTCAGGAAGTCCCTGAAGGTGACCAGATGCATTTGGTTCTCCCTAAGCTTATATGGACAGTAGAGAGTGCTAAGAGGCACGCTCAGACAAAGGGGGGTGGGGAGTGGGGAGCCCGAAAGAAGCAGAGACCAGCTGAGCTGCCTGAAAAAGGCTCAGACCAGCTGTCTTGCCTGGACAATTCACTGTCCAACTGGAATAGTATCTCCCACCCTGCATCCCCACTTCCCACAATGCCCCAGGTTGAGCTGTCGATACACTGTGCCATGAGCTCTCCGTTTCCAGCTTCTGTGGCATCCATGACCTATGCTTTGGTGACACAGCTGTCTTTGAGTCGTCTCTGCTCCTTTAAGTAACCCTTCATCCATACTTCAACCAGTAACTCCAATAAAACTCTCTGGTTAACCAACTTGGACGTCAGTGGGATCCTCAGTTTTGGACTGTCATTGGTCCTATTTCCTGGGTGAGTACACATATGCTCACATCTCCCCAGGAACAGTGTCACATGACAGCAAGGTCAGCCAGAGGCTTGGCCGGACCAGCTACAGCCTGACCTCAGAAGCCCCAGCAGCTTGCTGTGTCTTGGGGTCTGGAGTCTGATTGGGCGTTTCGGGAGGTGGAGATGCAGAGCGGGAGATACGATTGCTAGAAGAGATGTGAAGGCTGCCACAGGGGGAAAGCAGTTGTTGGCTCCAGCCTCTGGCTCACAGATGCTCTCCGTAGAGTTCTGGGGATAGGGTAGGTGAGAGCACCCATGAGACAGGCACTGAGGCGTGAGGGTGAGGTGACACCCTCCTCACAAGGGTCAATGCTCTGCCCAACTCTGGTGTGATTTTAAATCTGGTTTCTCATTGACCTTGGGCTGGACTCTGGGTTTTGGTTCCTTCTCACAGCTCTCGGTGGGTGGGGGTGGGGGATAAAAGTGATGCCCTCATGGCTGATTGTGGGGTGGGGAGGAGAGTGGAAAGAGGAAGGGGTTGAGGGGGCTATCTGCCATCTCACTATGCAAATGACGTGTGACTCATTGTACCACCTGCCCTTTCAGGGTCGGGACAAAGTAGCTACTAAGCTGTAGTGAAAGTGTCACTTCCTCAATTCTCTGAGAGACCTGGTGTGGAACATCATTCTCTGCTGCCCAGTTTGTCAGAGGGAGCCTCGAGAGAATCCTCCGTTCTCCCAACATGGTAGGACCCCAGTTCTTAGCCCCCCTGGGGGAGGGGCACCACGGGAAGGGACAGCAGTGGAAAGGACTGTCCACTTTGTGCCCTTGGGACACTCATGGAACCCTAAGGGAACTGGAGCAAAAGCCAGCCCCTGAGCAGAGAGCTGAACCTGCTGGGTGGATGGGGAGGCGGAAGCCCCAGACAACTGTTAATGGTGGCGCCTGGCCCGTGGACCCACTGCTCATTCCGAATCTTCTGCCCCTCGGCAGGCTAAGGGTTCTCAAGTCAGACTGGGGAGTCAGGTGAGGGGGGTAAAAAGAGCCAGCAAGTGTCCTCAAGGCCTAGATGGGACCCAACCTATACCTCAGTAGGGGTTCAGTCTTCCCTGCATTTTGGTCAGGGAGAATCCAGGAGGCTAGTGCAGCAAGGCCTCAGTGGGGGGCTGGAGGTACAGATCTCAGGCAGCTGCTGTGGTCAGGAGGAAAGAGCTGAGGCCCCAGAGGAGAGGAAGAGAAAGTGGGAGAGCCCAGCAGGCCTGCTGGAGTCTGTCTCGGCTCTGCTACGGGTTGTGTTCTGAGCAAAAGCTCCAAGTCTGGGGCCTGGATCCCAGCCTAGTCCTGGTTCTGTGTCCTGTGCCTAAACCCAATGGTGGTTCTGAGTAGGCTAGAAGGAGGCTGGGTGTCGGGGTGGTGGGGAGGCACTTGGAGAGGACTCGGAAACCCTGAAGAAAGTCCCAGTGTGGAAGAGAGGGTAGGAGAGGGTACAGTGGCAGAAGACACTTGCTCATTCAGCCCTGGCTCTCACAGGTTCTCCGTCGAAGGACTCTGCACCCCTTGTCTCTCCTAGTACAGGCTGCAGTGCTGGCTGAGGCTCTGGCCCTGGGTACCCTGCCTGCCTTCCTACCCTGTGAGCTGAAGCCTCATGGCCTGGTGGACTGCAATTGGCTGTTCCTGAAGTCCGTGCCCCGTTTCTCGGCGGCGGCATCCTGCTCCAACATCACCAGCCTTTCCTTGATCTCCAACCGTATCCACCACCTGCACAACTCCGACTTTGTCCACCTGTCCAACCTGCGGCAGCTGAACCTCAAGTGGAATTGTCCACCCACTGACCTTAGCCCCCTGCACTTCTCTTGCCGCATGACCATTGAGCCCAGAACCTTCCTGGCTATGCGTACACTGGAGGAGCTGAACCTGAGCTATAATGGTATCACCACTGTGCCCCGACTGCCCAGCTCCCTGGTAAATCTGAGCCTCAGCCACACCAACATCCTGGTTCTAGATGCTAACAGCCTCGCCGGCCTTTACAGCCTGCGCGTTCTCTTCATGGACGGGAACTGCTACTACAAGAACCCCTGCAGAGGGGCGGTGAAGGTGACCCCAGGCGCCCTCCTGGGTCTGAGCAACCTCACCCATCTGTCCCTTAAGTATAACAACCTCACAAAGGTGCCCCGCCAACTGCCCCCCAGCCTGGAGTACCTCCTGGTGTCCTACAACCACATTGTCAAGCTGGGGCCTGAAGACCTGGCCAATCTGACTTCCCTTCGAGTCCTTGATGTGGGTGGGAATTGCCGTCGCTGTGACCACGCCCCCAACCCCTGTATAGAATGTGGCCAAAAGTCCCTCCACCTGCACCCTGAGACCTTCCATCACCTGAGCCACCTTGAAGGCCTGGTGCTGAAGGACAGCTCTCTCCACACACTGAACTCTTCCTGGTTCCAAGGTCTGGTCAACCTCTCAGTGCTGGACCTAAGCGAGAACTTTCTCTACGAAAGCATCACCCACACCAGTGCCTTTCAGAACCTAACCCGCCTGCGCAAGCTCAACTTGTCCTTCAATTACCGCAAGAAAGTATCCTTTGCCCGCCTCCACCTGGCAAGTTCCTTCAAGAACCTGGTGTCACTGCAGGAGTTGAACATGAACGGCATCTTCTTCCGCTTGCTCAACAAGTACACACTAAGGTGGCTGGCTGATCTGCCCAAGCTCCACACGCTGCATCTTCAAATGAACTTCATCAACCAGGCACAGCTCGGCATCTTTGGTACCTTCCCAGCCCTTCGCTTTGTGGACTTGTCAGACAATCGAATCAGCGGGCCTTTACCGCTGTCAGAAGTCACCCCTGAAGAAGCAGATGATGTGGAGCAGGAGGATCTGTGGTCTGCAGGTCCTGACCCAGCTCTACTGAGAACTCCTGGCTCTAAGAACTTCATGGACAGGTGTAGGAACTTCAAGTTCACCATGGACCTGTCTCGGAACAACCTGGTGGCTATCAAGCCGGAGATGTTTGTCAATCTCTCACACCTCCAGTGTCTAAGCCTGAGCCACAACTCCATTGCACAGGCTGTCAATGGTTCTCAGTTCCTGCCGCTGATTAATCTGCAGGTGCTGGACCTGTCCCATAACAAACTGGACCTGTACCATTGGAAATCGTTCAGTGAGCTACCGCAGCTGCGGGCCCTGGACCTGAGCTACAACAGCCAGCCCTTTAGTATGAAGGGCATAGGCCACAACTTCAGTTTTGTGGCCCATCTGTCCATGCTACACAGCCTTAGCCTGGCACACAATGACATTCATACCCGTGTGTCCTCACATCTCTACAGCAACTCAGTGAGGTTTCTTGACTTCAGTGGCAACGGTATGGGCCGCATGTGGGACGAGGGGGACCTTTATCGCCATTTCTTCCAAGGCCTGAGTGGCCTGCTCCAGCTGGACCTGTCTCAGAATAACCTGCATATCCTCTGGCCCCAGAACCTCAACAACCTCCCCAAGAGCCTGAAGCTGCTGAGCCTCCGAGACAATTACCTATCTTTCTTTAACTGGAGCAGTCTGGCCTTCCTGCCCAACCTGGAAGTCCTAGACCTGGCAGGCAACCAGCTAAAGGCCCTGACCAATGGCACCCTGCCTAATGGGACCCTCCTCCAGAAACTGGATGTCAGCAGCAACAGTATTGTCTCTGTGGTCCCAGCCTTCTTCGCTCTGGCGGTAGAGCTGAAAGAGGTCAACCTCAGCCACAATATTCTCAAGACGGTGGATCGCTCCTGGTTTGGGCCCATCGTGATGAACCTGACAGTTCTAGACGTGAGAAGCAACCCTCTGCACTGTGCCTGTGGGGCAGCCTTCGTAGACTTACTGTTGGAGGTGCAGACCAAGGTGCCTGGCCTGGCTAACGGTGTGAAGTGTGGCAGCCCCGGCCAGCTGCAGGGTCGTAGCATCTTCGCGCAGGACCTGCGGCTGTGCCTGGATGAGGTCCTCTCTTGGGACTGCTTTGGCCTTTCACTCTTGGCTGTGGCTGTGGGGGTGGTGGTGCCTATACTGCAGCATCTCTGCGGCTGGGACGTCTGGTACTGTTTTCATCTGTGCTTGGCATGGCTACCTTTGCTGGCTCGCAGCCGACGCAGCGCCCAAGCTCTCCCCTATGATGCCTTCGTGGTGTTCGATAAGGCACAGAGCGCAGTTGCCGACTGGGTGTACAACGAGCTGCGGGTGCGGCTGGAGGAGCGGCGCGGTCGCCGAGCCCTGCGCTTGTGTCTGGAGGACCGAGATTGGCTGCCTGGCCAGACACTCTTCGAGAACCTCTGGGCCTCCATCTATGGGAGCCGCAAGACTCTGTTTGTGCTGGCCCACACGGACCGGGTCAGTGGCCTCCTGCGCACCAGTTTCCTGCTGGCTCAGCAGCGCCTGCTGGAGGACCGCAAGGACGTGGTGGTGTTGGTGATCCTGCGCCCGGATGCCCACCGCTCCCGCTACGTGAGACTGCGCCAGCGTCTCTGCCGCCAGAGTGTGCTCTTCTGGCCCCAGCAGCCCAACGGGCAGGGCGGCTTCTGGGCCCAGCTGAGTACAGCCCTGACTAGGGACAACCGCCACTTCTATAACCGGAACTTCTGCCGGGGACCTACAGCAGAATAGCTCAGAGCAACAGCTGGAAACAGCTGTCTTCACGCCTGGTTCCCGGGTTGCTCTGCCTACCTTGCTCTGTCTTACTACACCTCTATCTGGCAAGTGTGCAATATATGCTACCAAGCCACCAGGCCCACGGAACAAAGGTTGGCTGTAAAGGGTAGTCTTATTTCCATGCAGCTTTCAGGAGAGTTAGACACCAACCAAACCCACACAGAACAGGACTGGAGTTTGTTCTCTCCCCCTCCACCCCCCCTTTGTCTGTCTCTGTATTCCTCCCTCTCTCCCTCTCTCCCTTCCTCCCTCTCATGTCCTCTGAATACCCTGCCCTGCCCTCCCTGCAGGCCTGGGTCAACACCTCTCTATCTTGTAGTCATCTAAAGTACCTGCCTCCCTCACCTACTGGCTTGTCTTAAGGGCAGAGAAAATGAAAGACTAGTTTGTCTTTGACCCTCTGCAAGCTCCTGAGAAAGCAGGGCAGTGTTCATTCCTAGGTGTGTAGAAAAAGGGGGGACGCTTGCAGGCTCTGGTGGCCAAGCCTAGGCTGGGCAAAGAACGCCAGCCTTGATTAGGGTTGGGCCAGTAACAGCAAGGAGCTGAGAGCCAGAGGAGAGTCAAAGGTGTGTTCAACCTTTGTGTGTGTGTGTGTGTGTGTGTGTGTGTGTGTGTGAGTGCATGTATGTGTGTAGCCAGANTGTGTGTGTGTGTGTGTGTGTGTGAGTGCATGTATGTGTGTAGCCAGAGGAGAGTCAAAGGTGTGTTCAACCTTTGTGTGTGTGTGTGTATGTGTGTGTAAGTACGTGTGTGTGTAGTGTGCATGTGTGTATGTGTTGTGTTTGTGTGTGGGGTGCATATACATGTGTGTATATGTGTGCTCGTGGGGGGCCAGAGGTCAACCTCGCATGTTATTCTCCTGGTGCTATACATTTTGTTTTTTGAGACTGAGTCTCTGATTGACCCAGAGCTCCTCAATTAGCCTAGGCTGGCCAGCCAGAGCACCCCAACCATCCACCTTCTCCAGCTTGCCTGTCCTGGATTACAAAGGCACGCACCACACCCACCCTTTCCACTTGGGTTTTAGGGATCAGATTCAGTTCATCACGCCTGCCTGGCAAGCGCTTTACAAACCAAGCTGTCTTCCCTTCCACCCTTTGGCATCATGACAAACATTGTCACCTACATGACATAGTTCACATTTGACATCTGTGTAATGGGTTAAAAGCAAAAATAAAATCACACCAAAAAACTAACAAAAAAAAAAAATGTCAATGTATAGCTTTGTGTTGGGCCCGGGATACATCAGTCTGTGGGCCACAGATCGAACACACCTATTAAGATGAATTCTTAATCTGTCCCTTCCCATTTCCACCTAGAGGTCATGCTGGGTGACTCTGTTCAGATATCAAAAGACACCTAAGTAAGCTGCTGTCTAGCTACAGAGGGCAGAGGCCTGCTCCCTGCACTTATCTCTCAGACCTACTTAAACTCAGCCTGGGATCCACTTGCTTCTTTCTGCCTGCTGGGATTAAAGATGTGTACTACCATGCTCAGATTTGGTTTTTAAAATTTTAAGTTGCATTTATTTTGTAAGTATGTATGAGGAAGGCATGTCCAAGTGCCAGGACTGGATCGTGGCAGTCATAGGACAAAAGAGTCAGCTCTTTTTTTTT